>NC_134524.1:18407535-18745035 GCF_027942865.1 Odontesthes bonariensis | reverse complement strand
AACTCGTGTTTTTTTTTTTGTGTGTGTGTGTGTGTGTGTGTGTGTGTGTGTGTGTGTGACTGTGCGCAGGGCATGTCGGAGACCTTCTCCACCCTTCATGGCTTGGTGAATAAAGGCGTGAACGTGGTGATGGACATCCCCTACGAGCTGTGGAACGAGACTTCTGCGGAAGTGGCCGACCTTAAAAAACAGGTGTTTTTTTTTAAATTTCCACGTGAAAGAACTGAAATACAGAGCTGACATTTCTCTCCCCTTCTTACATCGGTGATACCCACTATTTTTTTCACAAGAGCCACATAGGCAGAGCAAAATCAAGGGAAGAGCCACTTTTACAACAACATACTAAGTCCCCTTTTGTAAATATGCATTTCTGCATATAAAACATCCCACAAAAAAAGAAACCACACAGCCAATACATTTTCAATTAAGACCATATTTGCCTTAATACTGGGATGAGTGGAAGATGGCGTGCATGTCCTTGACGCATGTTCTTCATGTTGTATTTGTAGTTTGTTGTTGTAATCATAGTGAGACATTTAAGATGAGCATGGTTTTTGTGCTGGTTTTTGCCCTTTTTTTAAAATTAAAAACCGATCCATTGTGCCTGCATGTCGCGCTGGCTAAAGGAGCTAGCGTGCTCTGCGGTCAAGTGTGATGGTGGTTTAAGCGGGCTGCGTTGCCAGGTTTAACAGTGTGTCCCCTTTAGGAAACACCATTAAGCCTTAATTAATACTTAATAAAAATACTTAATACTACAAAAACACAAACTTAATAAAAATACTTAATACTGTGCAATATTTGCTGTGTGTTATTTGAAATGTTGTTATTGTTACAAAATATTGTTGTAGAATAGAAAAATACTTTATTCATGGGGAAATTCAAATTAGTCAAGTAGTTAAAAAAAATATATATATTTTTCATTATTTTAATTTAATTTAAATTATTTTATCCTGAGCTGAGATGTCGTCTCCCTAAAACGTAAACTGCCATTGTGTTAAAGCTGTATAATGTATCAACAAACCCTTTAATTCAGTTAAAGCCGAGGGTCTCCTGTCACATACAAACTTTGAATGAGGTCTGTGCTGTATGGCTGAGTTATAAGGCCTCCAAAATAGGTCAGATTTTTTTCAAAAGATTCAAAATTTCATTAATTATTTTATAAGCTCCACCAATTAAAGCTTGAGGAGCCGCATAATGAGGATCTCTGTCTTAGATGAACATACGGATAAATGTATTTAACACTCTTTGCGTTGTCAGTGTGATGTGATGATAGAGCAGTACGAGGAGGTGATCGAGGACTGGTACAAAGGAAGCCAGGAGGAGGACCTGACCACCTATCTGTGTGAGAAGCACGTTCTCAAAGGACAGGACCGAGGTAAAGCCCTTTTTCTTTCTCCTTCCTCCTCCGCTTCGGCTCGTTCTTTAAGCCTAAGTTGACCTCCTTTTTGTCTTTCCTTTGTTCTTCCGCCCATCCAGACTGCCTGAACGAGTCTTGGTCTCAGAAGAAGGGCGACCCGGCAGCCATCGCCGAGGACAAGAAGAAGAAGAAAAAGAAGAAGAGCGGGAAGAAGGGCAAGGGGGAGGATGCGGGAGACGGGGAGAAGGTGGCCAAGAAGAAGAAGGAGAAGAAGGTGAAGAAGAAGAAAAAGGGCAAAGCCCCAGTGGGGAAGATGGACGGAGGGGCGACGTCGGACGAGGAGATCCAACCCCAGGTGCCTCTTTCTGCGCAGAAGACGGAGCTGTGAGGCTGGGTTCTGCAACTCGGAACTAAGCGAAGCAGTCTGGAGCTGTTGTCAAAACTGAGGTTCAGGTCGCTGAGTGTGCTAAATGAGAACTTGTACTGTTGCACGCTGTTTTAAAATGTTTTTTTTCTTTCTTTCTTTTCTTTTTTCTGTCCGGTTTCGATGGTCGGAAACACGTTGCAGTTTTGTCAGAAATCAGCATTTATGGTGTTTCTCCCCCCCCCCCCGTGCACAGGCCACATGCTCGTCACGCATCTTCACTTAAGGGATGATCGGGCTTCGTAAAGCTCGGGTGTTATTTTAGCCGTTTTGGCAGCTTTTCTTTTAATGACGACCGCCTCAGATCCAAATGCATGTCGGCCAGATAGTTTGGAAGGTAGTCGGAGACTCCTTATTTTTCACCATATGCGTTTCTAAAGATTGCAAAAAAATGTTTCTATCTTTGCGTTTTGGACAAAAAACCAGACGAGAAAATAAGTTTAACTACAGTACACGGCATTGGGTAATTTTAATGGGTATTTTTGACTGAGTGATCGACTATTGACCACAACTTTAAAAAAAAAAAGAAAAAAAAAGGGGAATTTGATTCATTGTAAATATCAATGCTGGATCTCTACAGAGTGAACCTTCTGCTGGGTTACTGAGACATTTCTGAGAGTTTGTTTGGGGTTAATAGTGTGCGTTTTGCTTGAGACGGTTGAGCTTCGGGATCACGCAGGCTGCGCATGGCACGCTGACGCAGCGACCGCTTCAGTGGGACCACTTGTTCAGTCTAATGTAGCAACTTTGCCACAAATTCTGCGTTTATGAAGCTTTTTTTTTACTCCTTGTTGACATGATCTGAAACGTTATGAGTCTACTCGATGTGTATTACAGGGGTTGTGTTGGTGTTTTTGATGAAGAGCTTCCTAAAGCAAAGCATTCCAGCAGGCAGCCGTAGGTCTGATGGCATAGCCGTTGCTCTGGGTTACACTGGGTTGGACAAGTGTTCCTGAGGTGTTCACTGAGTTGGCGTGAATGATGAATAAATTATATCATGATGAAGTGACTTTTTTTTTTATTTTAATTGACTTTGATGGACAGTTGCTTTCCCCCTTTATGTATTCTCTGTCAGTCTTTTTGTGTCAGTGGATTCTCATCTTTAATCATTTTAAATGATCCGGAGTATTTTGCAGGAATTTGATAGTAAGGTCTCGTTTTCTTAGTGAATTTTTAAAAAAATGTTCCCCCTTTAATGAGCAACTATTTCATCAGGTAATTTGATTCATGTCTTCTTGTTTTTTAATGATTAGTGCATTTTTTTTTTTTTTTTTTTTTTTTTTTTTTTTTTTTTTTCTCCATTTATTGTTTTGTCTTTGTCTCCGTGCTGTACAAAAGCTGCTATTTAAGTTTTTTTTTTTTTTTTGTGTGTGTGTGTGTTTGTTTGCTATCCTCAGCTGAAGATGAAGCCTCCTGTGTACGACTTTTGCAGTGTGTGTGCGTTTTTACAAGATTTTTATTGTGACCCTAAAAATGCTGGCTGTGTTGTGCTGGATTTGCTTTTTTGGAGCCACGAGCGGACGCATCAGTGGATCAATAAACATGTGGCAGATATCACAGCAATATGGTTGAATTGCCGTTTAAAGTGACTTGATCTAAATGTGCTAAATGTCATCAGTTACTCCCGTAATTCAACTTCTGTGTTTTGGGATTTTTTTTTCTCTTAAGCTCACAACGTTGCAATGTGCACTTTTGACCACTAGATGGAGTCAGAGTTCCTGTCTTTACACTTAGGTTAATAGTTGTTGCCATAGAAGTTCAAATCCACCTGTGTGTGTGTGTGTGTGTGTGTGTGTGTGTGTGTCGGTGCAATTAGAAGGTGGCAATTTACAGAAATACTATCAAAGGTTCTATGGTTTAATTGGTGTAAAGTATTGTGAAATAGTTTTGTCCCCTTTTGGTTAGTGGCTCTGAACCTGACGCCAAAGGTCACAGGAGTTCTTGTCATAATTGCACATATACAAGGTGAGAACATATTTACTGGATTATCAAAAGTCTCATAAAGGGAAGCACAACAACTCAAAGCCCACCTTCTGGACATATTCACTCTTCACAATGAGACCAACAAGCAATTTCCACTGCAGTCCGGAGCCCAGTAAAGTAATCATAGGAAAGTACTTTGTGGCTTAAAGGCACGGGATACTGCGGTTGTGACGATGACCTCGCTTCTTCAAACCGATTGTGCTCAAGAAATATTTCTGAGGGAATGCGCGATTGTCCTTTAACCCTCCGAAGGACGCGCTCCCATAACCAGACTGGTCAAACGTGCAATTTCCTGTTATTCTTGGTACCTGTCAAAGACGGCCCTTAGATTCCCAGTAGCAATAAAATCAAAAGCCTGCATCTGGCTGTCACAAACCTCCCACCTTACATCTCATCATTGGGCAGATTGATGCAAGCCCACGGTGGACATTAAGGTTTTATCAGAATCAGTTTTATTGCCATTGTTAGTGAACAGTGTTCACTGACTAGGAATTTGCTGCGGCGTAAGGTGCAAACATGTAACGGAGGAATATAATGATAAAAATAAAAAATATATAAATATAAAATGTACAAGGTGTGTACAACAATACACAGTATACAGAGCAACAACAGTGCAGCTTCAGTAGTGCAATTTTAATTATGATAAATTATGATTATGCAAGGAGAAATGCTCTGGAAAAAGATTCCAATAAAGTCTTTAAAGATTGTTTTACAGTATCCCATTTAAGGCAGGAAACTGAAAAAAGTATGTTCTTCATCGGACCTTATTTGAATGCATATGAATTTTTAAGATAATGCTCTTAAAGGAAGCATCTGCTTCATCTGTTACTTTGTGACATACCATTAAACTGACCCACTTAGCCAGGAAAAGCAATACAATTATAGAATGGTCTAAAAACAAATTACATTCCCAATGTAACAACATAACAGTGTTGTACATATATAAAAAAAAAAAAACAACAACACTTGTTGTGAATAATATATTTAAGGTAACATCTTTACACGAAATTTGCTACTGCTGTTGGTAACATGGTTCGTTATTGCGTATTTCCAAATTGCCATGTTGCACACAACGAGCAGCGGCAAACTCCATGATAGCCGACAGTCACAGAGCAGTGAATGAGCTTTTTTAAATTTTATTATTTATTTATTTTTTATTGCATAATTGAACATAACATATAAACAAGAAAATATTACATCACAATAGGACAAAAGGTAGTTACAAAAATAAAATATATTTCACCATTTTAAATTAGAGATCCATAAACAAAATAAGTGAGAAAAAAAAGTAAAATAAAAGGGGTTTATGATTTCAATTAAATGATATTCTTCACATAATCTTCTTGTTTTGCTGGCTTTATAATTTATACAATTTTCCAAAGATCCTAAATAGGATGAAAAGAGTGCTTTAAATACAATAAGGTTTGGATGCTGGTGTGTAAATTTAGTAGAGCAGTGAATGAGATTTTTTTTTTTTTTTTTTTTTTTTTTTTTTTTTCAAACTTTATTTAAAAGTTCCAATCACAATCAGAACATTGACTGTGGACAATACAAAACAGTCAGGCATCAAGGATTTAAATAAACAAATACAGTATGAGACATAAAGTGGATAAGGTGCATAAGTCATTACATAGGTAACCTAAATATAATAAAATAAATGAAATTAAATAAAAGGAAGAAAGAAAATGGCAGGACATATTATATTTCTCCAAATATTCCTTCAATTATGTTAACAGTGTGTATACATTTTTTATTATCAATTCTTTTAATACATTCGAGGTAGTTCTTGAAATCAATTTCAAAAACAGGAAAGAAAGGTCGACCTTTAGAAAATTTGGTTTTATGTATGTGGAATTTTGCAATTAGAATAATCAGATTAATTAAGTGTTGCATTTTCCTATCTTTATTATTATAGTATAACAGTATATCTTTGGCATTCAAATTAATTGGTATGTTGGAATGTGATGTGATGTAAGCTTCGATTTTTTTCCAAAAAATCTGGGAAAAATTACATTCAAAGAAAAGGTGCCTAATCGTTTCCACTTCGGCATTACAAAATACACAATTGGCATCAATATTGACAAATTTTGACACAAATTTGTTAGTGGGGTAGATGTTATGTATAATTTTATATTGAACTTCTTTGATTTTATTGGAGATAACAAATTTATGTGGAAGGAGCCATGTTGTTTTCCAATTAATGTCAGAGAAAGAGGAAGACCATACAAATTTTCCTCGAGGTGTAATTTTCCTTTTCCTGAAAAAATGATTCCTTATATGTTTATTGTTACAATGGTGACTCATAATGTTTATACCATTAATAAAGAGGGTAAAGTCAACTTTCTCTGCCTCTTGCCTTTCAAAATGACCTTTTATCAATTGGAGAATGCCACTGGGAATAGCTTTTATCACTGTTTGAAATTCTTTATAGGTAACAGGGAAGATTTTAGATCTAAGAAATTCTTCATAACTAAAAATTTCACCTACATCATTTTGTAAATCCTTAGAGCAGTGAATGAGATGAGCTGCAGCGGCACGCGTCGATGACGTCATCCCAATAGATGCCTGTAGAAAGCCCCCAATAACAACAACACGGCAGCTATGGGCTAACAGTGCAAGTGATCTAAGTAGCGTCCAAAGGACGCCGACTTTCACCAAACTGTTATCGGTGAGTAGATGAACGAATTTTATGCCAGAAATAAGGTCCAGGTTTTAAAAAAACAAAGTTCCCCTTTAATTGTGTCAGCAGTAACTGAGGGGCGGGTTAAATTCCGAGAGACTCTCTTGTTCCAGGTACATCGGGTGTGGCGCATACAAACCATGTCCATTTCAAATCAACTTTTCTTTTATCAACACTGTCACAACTTGAAGCCATAAGGAAAATAATAACACTTAAGTTCAACCGTCTGTCTCCAAACTACCTATTCCAGCTAATTCTTCCCAAACAGCGTATGCTAGCAGCAAATATGGCTGCTAGCTAACTTCTTGCTAATTAGCTATTGGACGCCAATTGAGTGTTTGTCCTGCGTTTTAATAAAGTAACAGTTGACTGGAGGACAAGCTCTCCTCACCGATATGTTGTGCTAAGATGAATGGTGTCCCTCGATATTTTCTCCACAGCTGTGTTTTAACCATCATCAAGGCATAAACGGTGTCAGTAAAGCCACTGCTGGACTCCTAACTGGAAAATGTCTGCATTAATAAAGGTAAGCGGTTAATTTCTTAAGCTATAAACACAAAGATTTAAAATATGAGCTGTGGGATTGTTCAGTCTACAATTAATCAATTTTCATGACAGTTGCCTTTATACCACGTGTTGCAGTGTATGTAAAATTAATTCCAAGTAGGCCTACCATGCTATTTATTGCAGTTTTCTTATTTTATTAAGGCTAATTTGTTCATATCTAAAACTCACTGGAGCTCTTTTAGTTCGAATAATATATGTAAGAAGTCATTTGGCATTGCCTTATTGGCCTAATGTAGCTAAAATAAAATAAAACAGATTGAATATCGACAGCAAATATGTTAATCATTGGAATATTTTTAACAATACCAAACATTTTCAATAGTTTGCGTTGGTAATTTTACTTGAGTCTCTCTCTCTTTTTTTTTTTTTTTTTTTTTTTTTTTTAAAGGATATTTTCTGACTTCATATTATAAAGAGTTTATCAAATCATTCAATACATACATAAGATCATGGGGATTAAATGGGCACAATGGGCCTCATGCTAGAACCGTTCGTACGCACAAATTTGTTCTTAAATCGTGCGTACGAGTGATTTAAGAGAATTTGCGCATTCACCAATCTTTCCGTATTTAACATTTTCTTTCAGGTACGAACACAATTTACGAGTGATCCAGACCTGTTGTAGGAGTTTCGTAAAATAGTCCGCTGTTATTCCAATCAAGTTTGCTTGACTAATGGATTGTATATTTAATTACTTTGAAGCAAACATAAATAAATACATTATACCCCATAATGATGTTGACATTATTCTGTTTGATTTAAATTATGCACTTATTGAAGGTTAATTTGAATCTGTTTATAACAAGGTCAATGGGAAGCGTAACCAGCGGCTGTCTTGCTACTTTTGGATGCCTTACGTTAGTCGTCCATTGTTCCGTCAACGCAAGCCGTATCCAACGCATTCAGTTAATTTTCAATGAAATCCGGCCGATCGTTGTTGCCGTGCTCGCAAAGCATGCTGGGATTCCGGCACGGCGAGCGGGGGACCTGCGGCACGTCAAAAAAGTTGGGCTCGCTCGAAGTTTATGCAAATTTGCCACGGCAGCCGTAGTGCGTTACCCAATGACAGTAGATCATGTGATCTCCTGTGTCGCATCAGCAGCAGCAGCAGCAGCACAATAGCAGCTCTCCTTGCTCGCAGATCCAGATCCATGGTGCAATATGAAATCATGTTCCATTGCTGACGATTTATACACATTGATTTCCCTCCAAAACTCAAATTTTTAGAGGGAGAAACTTCGGTTGGTTAAAATCACAAGTTATTTACTTTCCCCCGGAGCCATTCTACCGTATGTTCTATCTACAACTTCGTATACACGCTCCTCTGTACACGCCCACTGTACAGGCAACACGGCGACACTAGGCATCCAATCCGGCGAGTTAAGTTGACGTGACGGAACAATGGACGACTACCGTTAGTGCGTCAGGCTCTTGGAAGAGACCGTGTGGAGACAGACGAATGGCTGCAAATATGCAGGTTGCTAGAGGCACAACTTCAGAGAGAAACATGCCGATCAAACCCAATTCCACCACAGGTCCAGATCCTCACCACCCTTGGATTTTTGGCCACTGGAACCTTTCAGAGGAAGACTGGAGACAGATCGGGTGTGTTCCAGTCCTCTGTGAGTCGTGCACTCCCCTTGGTCATCAAAACTCTCATCAGTTTATCCCCCATGGTACATCAAATTCCCATACACCACTGTCCAACAAGTACAAATTAAGAGGGACTTTCATGCCTTGGCTGGACTGCCAAACATAATCGGAGCAATAGACTGCACACATATACGCATCAAAGCATCCGTGCTGTCGTGAAGCGCACTGAGCTGAAGGCCAGGTGGGTGTGTCAAGATACAGCGGGGGACAAACTGCTCTATAGCCCAGAGAAGGCATGCCAGATTTGCACAATATTGCCATGAACGAGGGTCTCCTACTACCTGAACTAGTCCATAAGAAGACTCCCCTCATTAACCGCTCCATCAAAGTGCCATCATGATGAGGCAACAACTGATTGCACGGCTAAGAGAAATTTAGAATAAAAATACGAAAATGTTCTTGCATGAGGCCCATTGTCTTAAAAAGGAAAATGGCTACAAACTCAAACTTTACTGTTACACAACCCTGTGTCTGGTGCTTTTTTAGGTAAGAAAAAAAATCTAATTTCAGAGCGTTTCAGATTTAATTTTTATTTCTATATCAAGAGATTTGTTCAGAGTAGAATTATCCAGAATCTTTATTCAAGTTATTCAAGTATTTCCCAAAAGAAAAAGATAGTTAAGCCTTTTTTTGTCAGTTTGGTGTGCGGTAGTCTGAGCTTTCACGCTAGGTACCGTATACTCTTCCATGTGGTAATAAAGTGCTCCGAGGGTTATTGGCTGTAAGTTGTATCCAAATTTATGTTTGGTTGCTACGCAAAGCTCAAATGAGGCACAACACCCTATTTTTATGTTTTATTTTTCACAAAACATCTGCCACATAAAAGCTGTTCTGCTGTAATTGTACCTTCTGATTCTATAAATTGCGACAATCCGTTATCTCCTATGTGGATGGTGACACACACCTGCTTAATAGACTGCCTGGACAAAAAAAGAAATAAAAGTCATCGAGATTTAAGCAAATAGGTTAGATTCTCCCAATGGAAAAGTACTGCTGTGGTTGATACGTTTCAGCTGGCGACAATTTGTCATTCCTTAAACAAGCATGTCAGAAGAAACATCCTGGGTCAAAAGGTTCAGATAATTGTTCTGCATCAAACAATCAAAATAAGGGGGTGGGAGATTGCTGAAACTACTATAACTGTATAGTGGTAGACAGCAGAACTCAGGTCAGTGTTTAATAGTCAGAGAAAGAGCACTTTCACACAAAAATGTAAAGAGAACTCGAGGTGTCGGGACCAAATAGCTGTGTGACCTCAAGAAAATCTCTTATTAGGGATGATAATCGCATAAAGAAAAGGCTTCAGTTTGCAATGGGACAATGAAGTTTGGACTCTGAATGAATGGAAATGGGTCATATGATATGAGTCCATATTTACCCTGTTCTAGAGTGAGGGGGGGGGGCATCAGGGTAAGATGAGGTGCACCCATCATGCCCAGTGCCTGCTCCACAAGCCTGTGGGGCCGACGTCATGATCTGTTGGTCAGGTCGAGGCTCAGCAATGTTGTGTCTGAAAAACATGGTCAGCTGAGCACGTAAATGCAGTGAGTGTGGCGACAAGTCTGTGTGTGAAAACGACGTCAAAAACCTGGAACAGAGTCCCGACCTGAACCCCTTTTGAGAATCTTTGGGATGGACTGGAGAAGACTTTGCACAGCAGTCTGACTCTCCAGCAGATCTTGGAGAAGAATTGATGCAGTTCTGGACGGAAATTAATTTTGTGACTTATTGAAACAATGCCACGGTGAACACGTGCAAAGTTAACCAAAGTTAAAGAAAATATTAGAGTGTAAATTCTTTATTTATTTTTATTTTAGGTCTGGCAGCGTATAAGCCTGTAGTTTCCTGCAGTACCGCATTCAAACTGTAGGCGTCACCCTATCATTTGATGCAACAGCAGCTCTTGCCTCACCGTGCTCTCTGTTAAAGGCATGGTTGGTAATCCTGTTCAGAAACACATTTTGTAATACTGGGTGAAATGGTCCGTCTGTCCTGAGAGAAATCTATACAAGATGTATTTAGAAAAAGGGACGAAAATAATCAGACCTCTGTGGCAGCTGCAGGACTGAGAAAAAGCTGACCAATCCCGCTGATCTCGGATTGGAGCGCCTACAAAAACCAATCAGATGCCTCTGCTTTCTGCCTACGCCCCCCTCTGTCGGCTCCCTGCTCCGTGTGCGCATGCGGTTCTACCGGCTTTGGATGAAGCACTGACGGAATGGGGAGGGGGGGGTGGAGCTTAGAGGAGGGGACACTTTCGAATCTTGCTAGCTCTCTTGCTAGCTCTCTAGGATTACCTACCATAGCTTTAACCAACAGCCAAGTTCACTTCTTAAGCAGAGACTAGATTAAATAGTGTGTGTGTGTGTGTGTGTGTGTGTGTGTGTGTGTTACTAAAGTTACTTTGATCCATTTACTTCTCCCCCCTCAACAATCAAATTAACACTCATGTTATTGCCTGTGTGTGTCTAATTGTTGCATGGACACATGCTCAGTGATAGGATTGAGATGCCAGTTATTTCGCCATAGCTTTGTGTTTCCGTGTGTGTGCGTGTGTTGAATTGAATGTTTCATCCACCTTCCAAACAAATATGTGTTTTGTCTGAAATGTGTGTCTGCACGTCGCTTGAGCACAAACGCAGTGTATGTGTGTGGGAGGTCCTAGATGTGTTTATTTATTGAATAATTCACAGCTGGGTGTTTAGAAAAGACTCTGTGGCCTCGGAGCTCCAATAACAGAGGACAAATATTGTGACACACACACACACACACACACACACACACTTTATCAGGCACGTCAGGGTTGACGGTTTATTTGGACACTGTGGATGGTGGAAATGGAATGTACAGAGACCGGAGACACACACACACACACACGCAAACACACACACTTTTCTGTTACCCACGGAGATTTGTCATTGCCTTCATTGGTGCCAAGACTTCCTCTTTCCTTTCTTTCCTTGTTAAGTTGAAAAACCTAAACATTTAGCAGTGGCTCAGAGGTCCTACTAATGGCACTCGGAAAGAAAAAATGCAACACATGTCTGAAATGCTCTCACGTTATCTATCTGGTGTAAATATAACAATGGAGGTGTATTTAAGGAAGGTACAGCGCATTCAGAATGGATCTATTCTGTCATCGTCCCATAGTGTGAGGTGCTTGGGAGGTTTGACAAGTTTTAGTTGCAGTTTGGGGTGTCACAGTGTCAGATTTTCCCCACTTTATTCAGATATTTTTACCAGTATCCTCAGTGAAGACAGAGTGTGAAACAATGCCTGTTCAGAAGTATACCAGAGCAAACAGATGGACTAACTATAAAGTGGACAAAGTAACCGGATGAAGATGCACACGGTCGAGTACGCAAGCATGAGTAACTACTCCGACACTAATTGATCGGGTTGTGAAGGTAAACCGAAACATTTAGGGCCAAATTGATGTTTGCCCTGAAGCAGAGTCGCAGTGAGAGCGTTGTGTGGATGTTGGTTGGCTGAAGGAACACAGAGAAGCGATTCTCCTCTTACCTCGAGAAAATGAAACAGACGTTTGAATGGAAATATAGATTCTTCCTCCCATTTCAGTCATCATCTGATATCATCTCTCCCACTAGTGTTTGTTTGTGTGTGTGTGTGTGTGCGTGTGTGTGCGTGTGCATTTGTACTCGTGTGCCATCTTTCTTTCTCTTGGATGTCATTTCAAATCCTGTTCTGTTCCATCGAGCAAGTGACCAATAACGGATTAATTAAACTTCGCATAGGCGAGTACAAAGTGGAGGGGACATAAGACGAGATGAATGCCTCCCACCATGACCTCACGTGTTAAAACTGCACATTTAATGTATGAAACGCAGTAAATGATTCCAAAAGTAGTCTTTGCAAATGAGAAGATGTTGATTTATGCAACAGTACACAGCTATTCAAACGTTTATTTGAGTTTTATAATTATTATTATTATAAATATTTAATCTCTTATAAATATTCGTGTTTATTGAGAAAATGTTCATGTTCAAGTTAAATTTCTGTTTGTTTGTTTGTTTTTTTTAAACCCCTTGATAGAAGCTTTTAATGACACCTCGTGAGTGTTGGAGCTCCCGTGTCATCTCCACAGGAATTGCCAACAAGAATTTTGGAGAGCACTGAAGACATTAACACATCTTTGACATCAGGCTCTTTTCCTTCTGCTTTCAGGACTGCCAGAGTCACTCCTCTTCTAAAGAAACCAGCTCTTGACCCTTCAGAGATCAAGAACTACAGACCGGTATCCCTTCTACCCTTTCTGTCCAAAACTCTTGAACGTGCTGTCTTCAAACAACTGTCCTCTTACCTCCACCAGAACAACCTCTTGGATCCCTACCAGTCCGGGTTCAAGGTGGGCCACTCAACTGAGACGGCCCTCCTAGCAGTAACTGAGTCACTCCAAACTGCTCGAGCTAACTCTCTCTCCTCTGTCCTGATTCTCCTGGACCTGTCTGCAGCATTTGACACAGTGAACCACGACATCCTTCTCTCTACCCTGGAGGGAATGGGGGTTTCTGGCTCTGCACTCTCCATGTTCTCATCCTACCTGACAGATCGCTTCTACCAGGTCACACTGAGAGGATCTGTGTCGAAGCCACGTAGGCTCACCACCGGGGTTCCCCAAGGTTCGGTCCTGGGTCCTCTTCTTTTCTCCCTCTACACATCTTCTCTTGGTTCTGTCATCCACTCCCATAACTTTTCCTACCACTGCTATGCAGATGACACCCAGCTGATTCTGTCTTTTCCCCCTTCTGACACCCAAGTGGAAGCACGCATTGCTGCGTGCCTGGCAGACATCTCGGGGTGGATGTCGATGCACCACCTTAAGCTCAACCTGGACAAGACTGAGCTGGTGTTTCTCCCGGGGAAGGGCTGCCCATTCAGAGACCTGGCCATCACCATGGATGCCTCTGTGGTGACATCAACCCGAACCGCGAGGAATCTGGGTGTGACCCTGGACGATGAACTGTCGTTCTCGCCAAACATCGCATCAGTGACCCGTTCCTGCCGATTCCTCCTCTACAACATCCGGAGGATTCGCCCCTTCCTCACCGACAAGGCAGCACAGGTGCTCATCCAGGCTCTTGTCATCTCCCGCCTGGACTACTGCAACTCCCTCCTTGCTGGCGCCCCGGCTTCTGCCATCAGACCTCTGGAGCTGGTTCAGAAAGCTGCTGCTCGTCTGGTGTTCAACCTCCCCAAGTTCTCCCACACCACTCCCCTTCTCCGCTCTCTACACTGGCTCCCTGTAGCTGCTCGCATCCAGTTTAAGACTCTGGTGCTGGCCTACAGGGCAGTGGAAGGAACAGCTCCTTCATACCTCCAGGCTATGGTCAAGCCCTACACCCCCGCCCGACCACTTCGCTCTGCGGCCACCAGGCGCCTGGCTGCCCCGTCACTCAGGGGTCCCTGCGCACGATCGACACGGTCACGGCTTTTCTCTGTTCTGGCACCCCGATGGTGGAACGATCTCCCGACTGATATCAGGACAGCTGAGTCGCTGCCCATCTTTCGCCGTAGGCTGAAAACCCACCTCTTCAAGAAAAACTTCCCTGATCCGCCCTCTTAGGACAGCACCTGCGCCGTCCTAGTTCCTTACGCACTTATTGTTTCCTCCACCACTGGCACCCTCTATATTTTCATTACCCCCTACCCGAACCAGGGTTTGCATCCCATTCCTGCTTTTTCTACCTCTTTTATTTCTTCCCCTACCCGAACCAGGGTTTGCATCCCCACCCCGCTGTGACTGGTGTGCAGTTGGTGAGAGGCTGGTTGGTTATCGCACTTACTCTAGCACTAGTTTTGCTCTTAGCTGTTTGGTAGTGGAAGGAAATGCACTTATGATTTCTTGTGACCTGAAGTTCTTTTGCCTACCGATGTTGAACGCACTTATTGTAAGTCGCTTTGGTTAAAAGCGTCTGCAAAATGACCGTAATGTAATGTAATGTAAAGACCTACTTTAAGAAAAAAACTTTCATTTTTTTGGGGCTATTGTTACTAAATTTGGACTAGGTATGGGTCAGACATTAGGCCGTGGTCTGATTGTGTTTTTTGACTAACCACACACACTCACATACACACACACACACACACACACACACACACACACACACACACACACACACACACACACGTCTACAGGTGCACATTAACATGAAAATTTAGATGGACAAAGTAAATATTTCTTTAGAATGTTCAGACATCTATCTCTCTTATAGTAAAACTTTGTGATTCTGACAGTTTTATTAGAAAATGATGGTGCTTACTTTCAGAAGAGACTCGTATCAAGCTTTTTTACTCCATATGGTCGGAGAACGGCTCTTAGTTTGCTCTGGGTGTACCATGAATATGCATTTTAGGTCATTTTTCCCAGAATAGGATGGGATTCTCATTTTTCTTAACTACAGCCACTGATCACATGGTGTATTTGGGTCCAACAGTATTTACCAGTGTACTATTTTTAGAATATTCAATGAAAAGCGTTAAGTTTAGAGAGGTGAAGGCATCCTGATTTGACAGCGGCTGATTTATAATTGGTTAATATTTTCAATTATTTAGAATGAATTAGATGTTCATTCCATCGCTCTTTTAAACCACAGCAGCCTGTTCTTAGTTGTTCAGAAATAATATTAATTAAGTCACGTTATTAAACAAGAATTAGACTGAAAGCTAAATACTTGGCAATAATATTAGAGCTTTGCCGCCCAAATATTTAGTTAAGTTTTGTTGTTGTGTAGTTGTATAGTACCAAACAGTAACTGTTCCGTGAACGCAGCAGTCTTGTTCCACGGACACATTGAATGTGTCATTGTTTATCATGTTTTATGCATGTATGAAAAAATTTTTGTATTGCTTTACTGTTTTCTTTTTTTAACTTTGTGTGTGAGAGCGTGTGATCTGATCTCAGCGTGTGATCTGCAACAGCTCAAAGTAGAGTCAGTAAACTCCAGTTCTGAGTGGTTGCGTTGCCCTCGAAACAGACTTTGCTTGAAAACTATTGGCCGCTCTCTTACAGAGCACCAAATGAATAATTACGTTAACAAGATAACAATCGGTGCCAGTTCAATCGGACCGCCATGATAAATGGTGCTATAAATTCTATCCCAAACAAATTTGTTTAGGTACAAATGGGAAGAAAATTAGTGGAAAAAGTGACGACTTATCGTGTGGTGTGACCCCCGCAAACGCCTCGGTAATAGTATTTAGTTTTGTTTGGCTAAAGCTGGATTTACGGTTGACGCGTAGCTCACGGCACAGCCGACCCGTTACGTCAAAATGACGTTTCAGGCCTGGCACTTGCCTTGAAAAGACAGCGCAGCGCGTTGTCGTGCGCCAGCCGATTTTTGTAACTTGGCTGCGCCGTGAACGACAAACCGGATGGACCAATGTGAGACCGGCTCAGTCAGGAGGTGCATTTGTACAGGCACCTGTACGTAATGATGGCAAAACGAGGCTTCATGAACCAATGAGGCTTTCCAGCCCAAAGGTTCGCCAAAAGGTTCATTACCCGAAGCCTCATTGAAACGGTCTCTCTAGTGACACCTGCTGTGCAAAAGGAATATATGACAGACTAAATTAACCCTGAGTTAGAGCATCCTGCAATATAAAATAAACAATTGTTGTCACTGTGTCTCAATGAAAATAAATGTGTGAAAACTGCATATATGGAAGTATTATTGAGTGCTATGGTGTTGATCACTCAAATGAAATATATCAATGATGTACACTGACTACAGTGCTTATGGAACTGGGAGTATGAAAGTGCTTATGGGACCGGGAGTCAGGAATAAACTGCAACCGAGCAGTATGGGCAACAAGACAAATATAAGTTATTGGTTTTTATTTAAAAAAATGTGTGTCAATAACGTTGCGGTTTAATATGCCCAGAAGAAAAAAGAGCGACAACTACTATGTTCTTCTCTCGAAAAAACACACCTGCACCGCGGGCTTTAGAAGAAAAAAAACGCTACAGAGCGGAGTCAGAAGAGCAGTGAAATACACGTGAGTCACTATTTGTCCTACTGTAATTTGTATTTTTTTTCATAATCATTTTTTATTTTCTCCCGTTCTAATCCAATGACTCGGGTCGCGGTGGGGCGGTGCTGATCTCCGCAATTTGAAGCATTCAGTTCGTAGTGATGATTAAAATTATTATTTTACAGTACAGTAGTTATTTGTAAAAAAATAAAGGTTACTACTTCACGGATTTGGCCTATCATGGGTTCTTTTTGGAACGTAACCCCCACGAAAAACGAGGGTTCACTGTATATCCTATATAACTATTCTAACACTATTCTAACCTAAGTGCGATATATTCTAATGCAGTATAATAATAATAATAGATGATATGACTGATATAATAACTGAACTTAACCACTAACTCTGATACAACCAACGCACACTCTACCTCTCACCAATACCAAACGCCAACTCAAAACCCTCGAAGTGCCGCAAGGTTCAAACCTTTTTATGCGATAGTGACGCTCAAAATGAATCAGTGACGTGTACACTGAATCCGAGGCCTCGTTTGTCATCAGTCACGTGATTTTTATGGAAACGATACAAGCCTCGAACCAACGCTTCATCTGGCTCGCCCCTTTTTGCTCGACACATGCTCCGAGGCCTCGCTTCAAACGCCACATCATTACCTGTACGTAACTGCAGTGAAACAGCACAGGGACCACGTAAACTCCCAAAACTCGTGGACAGAGATTGGCAGAACTTTGGGGAAAGAGGGAGAGTTCTGTAAGAATGTGTGGAAGAAGCTACGGGACAGATGCGTGAAGGCAAAGAAGAGGGCAGAGATTCAAGGTGGTGATGCCGGGGGCTTCAGACATTTACCTCTATTGACTGAAATGTCTTGGCTCACGAACTTTGTGAAACACAGAAACACACTAAGCATTTCATCTTCCAGATACTGCAGCAGTATCATTGATGACAGTGTTCCTGCTCTTGACAGTGGCATTGTTTTCTTATCGACTTTCTTCATTGCAGAGTAGCGGTAACCTTCACGTAGCAGCGACACCTCTGTGACGGAGAAAATTGCAACTACTGGCGCATCGACTTGCGCCACCTTATAAAGCCGGCATGAAATCGTGACGTCATCAACACCGCTCGCGCTAGCTGACGCTGCAACCATGCTAGAGCCTTCACAGGTTGTTTAGTTTAGTGCTTTTTGCCGCCGTGCATTCGTCGTACTTTTCTCTGTGCTGATGTCTGAGGTGCTGATGTAAGTTAGTCGTATTGCCACGCTGACGTAGCAACTTAAATTCTCCATATCGTACACGGCACCTCTCTCTGTTCGACGTCCGACAGGTTGACGCCAGATTGTCACCATTTTACAGAGGTGGTTTCCTTTTTTTTTGGCTGCCAGTTCTGTGTCCATCTTCAGCCGGTACTCGCTGCACACTAGAAAGTCACGTGACCGTACACGCCGCACGAGATGGACTGGTCATCTTTTTATTAGCTGCGTCGAAAATGGGCAAACTGCTCTCGGAGACTTAGGCTGTGTTCGAAATCGCATACTACATACTTGCAAACTGCATACTTCCATTCTGCGGTATGGCATACTGATCAATCAGACAGTATGCAGAGCGTTTACCCAAACTTCTAAACTCTGTAAACTTTAGCAACATTTGAAACATTTTCAGGCGAGAAAGTAGTCGTTTAGATCCCCGACGTGTTGAAAATCTGACAAAATACCGGCTATTTACAATTTTGTTCCAACGAATTCGTTGCTACTAAAGCTAGCCGTAGTGAGCAACACACTTCCGGTTATTTTCACAAAATAAAATACCCGTTTTATCATAGGGAAAGCCATTACGATACAATTGGTGCTTTTGTTTTGAAAACAGGAAGTGAACCTACCCTCGTTGTAGCTAGCTTGAAACTGCCATTTTGACAGGAAATGACGATCGGCGACGTCACGGTACGTTGCATCTTGGGTAGTTTGAGTATGAGTATTAACCTCATGATGCATACCCAACATTTTGGCGAATCTAGTATGCATCCGGGAACTTCTCGCTTACTCAAACTCGCAAACTAACTCAAAAAGTTAGTATGAGTAGTGGGAGTAGTAGGAGAAATATGTGGTTTCGAACACAGCCTTAGTTGTCATGTCCATACAAGCACTAAATTAAAATGGCGGCATTTTTGCGGTCGCATTATTGCACAGACTGACATCACTATTGGGAATGAATGAATCGTGCAGCACTAGTATGCGTTTGCTTACTGTCTCTTGCAGTGAAAAAGAACTCCACTCCAACTCTGTCCGCTCAGATGTTGATTTTGCACTTACTCCAAACTTGTTCACATCAACACAACAAAAGAAAATGTCATCCTTCTTCCCAGCTTGGTCTGATATGACCTGTAAGTGACAACAAACAAGAAGAAACAAAAGAGGTGCTAGAAATGGCAAGAGAGCAGGGAAATGTTGTCGAGTGCGAAGGAGGAAGACGAGACACAGATCTGATATCCTAACCCTTGATGACCTGTGAGGAGTTGGAGTCTTTCGCTTGTTTTGTTTGAACCCTCTGAATCCATTTCCCTCGATTTTGCTTGACGGCAGTCTGTTTTGTTCCACGTTGCCCAGGTTAAACAGCAGAGAATCTGCAGTGCTGTGCTTCCAAAACATAACCGTGAACCTCGGGCTGACCCCAAACACTCCATTACTCCTCGTGCAGGAAACCGAGGGAAGGAACTATAAATGAAATGGCAGAAAGAGGGCGTAGAAAAAGGCAAATTGAAAGAGAAAATAAGACAAACACTTAGCATCCATCAGTTCCTCGAACCCTTTTTTTTTCTCATAGAGGACAGCCTCGGCGCTCCAATTCATCTTCGTTCTTCTCACAGTGGTGTGTTCAGGGAAGGTCAAAACCTGGAAAATAGGCTACACACCAGGCATTTTGTCACCAGACACCCTTCACCTGCCTCCCGAACGCCGAGGAGCCGCACACAACTGGGACACAGCCGCGGCCAAAAATACATCAGGTGGAGCGGAGCAGCAACACTGCTCGCTTTTACATCGCATTCGTTCTGCATTTCCGCTGCATTTGTTGTCCTTTCGGAGGAAGCAAAAGAGCGGGGCGGGGTGACATTTTGTCACTTTTAAATTTAGGAGTCTAATTGTCATGCGTCCCCATGTGTGGCGGAGCTGATTACACGATGGCCTCCTTTACGTTTCCTCTCACTTAAGTCGAAGGAGGTTTGAAACGATTCCGCGCAAACTTGACCGGTCTGTTGTCGGGAATGAGGAACAGACATTTGTCAGTGTGTGGAGGGTGGTGAGGGTGTTTCACGTCGAGCTATGTTGGTATGGTGTGTGAGGTTTTTGTTTGTGTGGAGTAGAGCGTGTTAGCAGCACGGGCCTAACGGCGTGTTGCTGTGCTGCCTCGTATTCCTCCCGTCATCCGTTGTTCTTGCAGCGTTTCTTCCAGAAACCGTGCGCACCAGCACTGTCAGTCGAGCTCAACTAACTCGGTGATCGAGTAGTTGCATTTCCTCGTTGCTTCACAATACAAACTTCACGTTCACGGGAGAAAGGAGCACTTCCGCATGGGTTGAACGGGTCAGATAAGTGAAAGAAACAACTTGTTTACAGGATGACACGCACGTGTTCATGGTTTAATGTGGCACAGCGCAGTCAAAGCCGGCTGCGACCGATGTGTCAAAAAGCTGTGGTTAGTAAGGCTTTTTAGGATTCTGATAAAAGTAGATGTAATATTCTGCTTCATTCATTTTGTGGTAAAGCAGAGGAGGGGAGCGTCAGAGCCGATATGCGCCTCTCGATCGTGGCTCAAAACAGGAAAAAAACAACAACAACAAAAAAAAACTGCTTTGCGTCAGGTCGGATTTCCCAACGCACCATGAGCCCCGAGTCCCACGGGGACGACGCAGCAACGACACTAATGGCAGGCTACGTGGCATTTAGAGCAGAAAGGTGTGACATGCAAGCCTTCACACTCCCTGTCTGTCACACACACATTTGCATACACTCAGTCTGACGCACTCCTCAGGGCCTGCCATTAATAACAGCTGACCTTTGCACATTTAGGCTGTGAAATGACGGCACAACAGACCTGAGGACACCATATCACAACTCCCTTCATCTTTTTACTCCTTCCATCTTTCTTTCTGATGAAATCATGTCTGCGCGATTTCTTCCCCGTTTCTCTTACAATTTAGGAGAAACGTGTTTCTTATCCTGTTTTTTTAATTAATTATTATTATTATTATTTTTTTAGCTGTGATGTTTTTGTTCTCTTTTTGCATTCTTTTATCTAGTCATGCACCAAAACCAGGTTTTCTTTTTAAACTGCACATGTAATCATTTCTGTCATTTTTGTTTCAATCTAACATTTATCGGTAACCTTAAAAATGGATTGTGAATAACCTTTCGATTAACTCCGAGGCGCAGTGGTCTACAGGGCCTTCTCCCAGGTGTGCCGGTATTTGTTCAAAATCCAACGTAAAGTAAATTAAATTGTGTCGTCCTCTACGCACCCTATCAAAGGTCCTTAACCTTTCTGTCCTTTTTGGTCATTTGGAAATAGAAAAGCTCATGGGAGCACAGGACAGTTTATGAACCTTTAAAAGAAAAATCTTGAATATGAAATTACAATCACTCAAACATTGAGTGCCTGCTGGCAGATGTCTCGCTGTGGCTGTGGGATTGTTGCGTTTTCTGACTGTGGGCAAAAAGAAGATTTCTCTATGCTGTGGTGAGGGTGCATTTACTGACTGGGAAAGAAAATGTGATTTCTCAGAGCCATATGCATTGTGCTTTTATTGCCCCCCCCCCCAATTTAAAAAAAGGTGAAATTGATCAGCTGTTTGTGTTTGTGTTTATTATGTTACATCGATTTTACAGATGCTTTTATCCAAAGCCACTTACAAGCGAGCGAGTATTAAGTATTTATTGTCCTGAAACAATCCGCGAAAAAGCTTTTACTTCAGAGGGGTTTGAATATCTTTTGGGAGAGATCATAACAACCGAGTGCTATGAGCTCAACAAAAAAAGGATCAATCTGTGAATCCATACCCGAGGTTACTAAAACTGCTCACGTATTCATTATTCATGCACACAATAATGCGATCTGTGCACACAGCAGGACGTCTGGGATGTAGTTTTTTTTTTTTTTCTTTCAACTGGACGAGGGACTTTCAGGCAACTTTAATGGACGGGAGAGGGTGTCGGTGTGGGCTTCCGCCGAGACGTTTAAGCCCACAGGGGACGATTCTCTGATAGAATTACAGTCAGATTGTTAAGATGTTAATCATCTCGTGTTTTTTGTTTTTTTGTTTTTTATCCCAAGCAAAAATGCTCAGTGTCTGCTTTTGTCCTATTTGATTTTAAGTGATCTATAACAGTTTGACACATCATTATTGACCAACATTAAACCTAAAATCCAAACCGGCTTGGTCATCATCGAATTAAAACTCGCACCGGCAGTATATTTATAGTCTGCATTTTTGTTTATTTTAAATGTTGGTTTTAGAATCTTCCAAACCAAATTGAAAATAAAGAAACATTTCATTACATTCCACACCCCTCAACTGTTAGGTGACATATCCACTCTGATCTGAGTTATACCCACCAAGTGTGGTTGCTCAGCTCAGTTTCAGGTATTTCTAAGCGGACAGCATATGTTAAATGGAGCTAAATGGAGCTGTCAAGTTGCCCTTTTGAGGCCTCAGCTTGTGTCTGACTGAAGCCACTTGATTAAAATCGCCACTAAATAACTAGATGAACAGAAAGTTTTCTTTTTCATGAAGTTACTGGTCCAAACTTGACCAGCTCTAACTTTTGGTGAGAACTCTTCCTTTCAACCAAACTCAAAGTGTTTTGGTTTATTTTTTTATTTCTTATTTTTTTCTGGGCATAAAAGTTGAAACGGCACAGCTCAGCCAAACTCGGTTTACGTCTGCCTTCCTTCCTCAGCTGAACTGAAAGCTTCATCGAGATGAAAGAAAAATGGAAAGACTAATAATTATTTGCCAGTTTCCGCGTCTCTCTGCCGAGTCAAAGTGGTTCCGTCTCAGTTCGTTTCCCTTCCAGAGAGGTCGATGAACGGCAGAAGAATGTCTGTTCTGTCACCGCTCTCCATCTGCTTTTCAGATTGTTGTCGTCGAACCAGAACACAAACAAAAATTAAAACTAAGAGACGACCAGCTGCTATCTTTGTTAAGGTCAACAAGGAGTCCAAGTTCATCCAGCTAAAGCAACACACGCACACGGATTCCCTACGGATCAATTTCCATCTCTCGCTCACCCTCATTCCTGTCATACGTTTATTTGAATCCCTCCTCCGAGCATTTTCACTTTTTTTTGTTCTCATGTTCTCTCTCTCTGCCGCTCTCTGGTCAAGTGTTCGCTCTGCCTGCCAAGCCCCTCTGTTTGTTTAGAAAAAAAAGGAAAAAAAAAAAGAACCGTTTCTAATTTGGTATCAATTTGTCCCGTTTTGTCCGGAGTTGGCGTGTTCGTAGCTTTCTCGTTTTATTCCCATGATACCATATGGGCCACACACACACACACACACACACACACACACACACACAGACACACATTCCCACCCCAAGGATCACAACTGACAGAAATAGTTGTACCAAAGTTTTGGCTGAAGACATTCACATCCTGTTGTCCATGTTTACATCAGTGTCTGCGTTTTTTCCGTGTCTTTCTCTTCGGGACGTTTCGCGTCCAAAGCGATCAGCCTCATGCCTGTTGGACCTCATGATTATTCATCCCGTTTCCATCAATCAGTTGCCAAATTGTTTAATTGCACAGAAACATTTTAAATGGCCAGGAATTTGCCCTGATGTTGGACAAACATCAAGGCTGCGCTGACACGTTCAGTCCTCACTTGTTTCCGTTTTACAGAACTATGGCTTCCTAATGACATGCAGAGCAGGATAAATGAGGCTTTACATCTTTTTAATTTAAGCTGATATTATTCATGTTGTAGGATACTGTCTATGTAATTGTTGAGTTTTTTTTTTTTTTTTTAAATAGATGCTCATAATTAATGGCAATAGTTCTGATAATCGATAATTACTCAAAATAATGGTAAATGGTTACTGGAAATCTGAATTCTACGTAACTGACTATCTATGGTTGGTTGTCTCGGTGTTGGCCCTGTGATGAACTGGTGTTCCCTGCCTCTTGTCCGATAGTAGCTGGGCTAACCTGGTTTAATTATATCAGCTTTTATGGGATGTTGACTGCACTGGCTTTAGTAACTTCTTTTGTCTCTGTTCTAGATGTGGATGCACATGGCCCTGCAGTCTCATGCTCTTTTGTGGGGATTGGCGGGGCGTTTACCCATGCTGATTTTAAACAACTGACACTTTAGACGGACATGAGATTCAACATAACCCAAAAAGGATGGGGGAAGACTTCTTAAGAACTTGAAAAAAATCCTCAGTTAATCAGAGTTGATGAGAATTGACTATGGGCAGTAGCTTCTAGTTACAATACACTGTGAAAGTCCTGAGTTTCCCTGTATTTCTGCATACACAGCCATGAGAACAGGAAGTCGGTGCATTGATTTTTGGAATCATAAGTGGAATATCCAATAACAATATTTGTTATGAGCCTTTATTGTTCAACACAGTCTGAAGCTTTCTGGTCATTTATTTAAGCAGTCTTCAGGAATATTTCTCCAAGCTTCTTGAAGGACGTCCCAAAGCTCTTCTTTGGATGTCGGCTGCCTTTTGTTCCGTTCACTATCAAGATGATCCCACACTGCTTCATTCAGTAATGTCGAGGTCCGGGCTCTGATGGAGGATTCATCCCTCCATCAGACCTGTTGCCACTGATTTTCAGTCCCCCCCCCCCCCCCCCCCCCCCCGAGTTGTGTGCCTTTTCATGCTTGTATGATTCATAGGTCAGTGTGAAGTGGCTTCACAAACAATTGCTCAACACCACTTTACAAGATTACAAGAAAGTCTGGCTCCTTGGAAGCAAAATAAAAAAAAAATGAGAGGCAGATCAAGACAATTGCACAACACTGTACAGCTGCATCGTTGACAAACTGTTGACTATTAAGATATACAGAACATACGAGAGATTCATGTGGACCTTTTAAGTAATGCATTAACTCTCCTGTTGGTTTTCGGTTGTCTCCTTCATCTCTGTTTGGCTCCAACCATATTCACTTGCTCATTGTTTTTTTTGGTTCGTAGTTATTTGGGAGCCTCGCATTTCCAACATTTGATATTTTCTCTCAGGTTTGAACCATCAACCTGTGGGTCAGATTCACTCTAAATCCTCACGCTCTCTTGTGGTTTTGCCGTCCACTTGTCCTCCACGGACATAAACTGTTGTTAACCCTGGAGGTCACTCTGGAACTCAACCATGGCGAGAGGGAAAACACTGAAAAGGAGCATATCGGATTATGATTAGGCGCGTGTGAGGCGCTGTCTTTGACGCGCTGAAATCCTTGTGTGCGTTTTTGAGTGCACATGCAATTTATGTATGTGTGACCCTAAATGTTGTGTAGAGATTTTTGCTGCATCTATTTGCAGTGTTCCTCTTTCATATAACGTATTAGCACACATGCAGAAGAAGCGCCACTGATTTTTTTTTTTGTGTGTGTGTGTGTGTGTGTGTGTGTGTGTGTGTGTGTGTGTGTGGCAGGTGTTTCGCGTCACCACCCACCATCCATCAAGTCAAATGGGCAAATGACAGGAAGAACAAAAACAAATCCCTCGCTTCGGCAAGAATAAACGAATGGTGCCGACCAATGACAAGTGTTTATTGTGTGAGTGAAAGGGAGAGATGAGGGGATACGAGTGTGTGCATATTTTTTCCTTTATGTATATGATTGTGAATACATACGGGTGAAATTGAAAGAGAGAAGCACAAAGCAAAGGAGCGTTGAGAGACATGGAGAAAGGGAGAACGAGGTGGCGTTTCATCAGTCCAGCAGCAGAGGCACAAACATCGGACTTCGGGAGCAGGCACAATGGATACTTCCAGGACAACCAACCAATGGAAAATGGTGTTTCCTGTTGATCTCTCTGTGTCGCTGGCTTTCCTCACATCCTGGTGTGCTTTATGTCCTAACATGACCACGAGATGCACACGATCATCACACTGTCACGACCATAGAAGTATCATTTCTGATTAGTTAACATTTGGACTTATTTTAGTGTTTGTCGCGCCACTTTAAAAATGAAACTAGCTCGTTAGCACGGTCTTTCACGTACACTTGAAAGCCTTTTCAGGTGCTTCTCAAATAGCCCAGGGTTGTTTGAGCTCCCGCTTTGGCCTTTTAGCCCTCAAGGCTAACTCAAACACTCAACAAAGCTTCACGCGGTCGAGAATTCGACCTTGAAAGTGTTTTTTTTTGCTCACCTCACCATTGTGATGGCGAACTGCTAGCCTGTAGCTCTCATCCAACTGGGTGGCAGTGTTCACTCTGCCTTAAAATAAACGTTCCATATAGCTCTTGGACGACTCACGGGGATGTCGGTGATTCCTGTAGCTGTCCAGGTGAAATTCTCTTAAAGATACAATGGAACTTTAGCCATATTGAATACAACTAGCTCCATGTTACTGATCGGGCTGACTGGATGACATTGTATTGTAGTCTGCAGTTATACAGCAGATGTACTTATTCAACCATTACTAATAGCCAGTATTTCTTATTTTCATGTGGTTTTGACTGAATGAAACAATTTTGTGCAAATAAATGTTCAACACTGGAAGTTGAAGGTCATTTGTGGTCCCTCTGGAAGTCGATTAGCTTCTTCTGCTCAAATCTTAGAAGAACTGAAATTAAAACGCTTGACATCATTCACTAAAATCAGATACAGAAGTGGATAACTCGACAACGGGATTTTCATATAGCTGTCAAAATCAACATTAATTAGTTATTAGCTTCGACAGAGTAAATGAACCAGCAGTTGTCGTGCAAGTTTTAAAAAATGGCATCTTTTTCCATTTAGGAAATTGCGCTCTTTCAAAATTTGGTTTTAATGTAGAAATGATTAATTGTTTTTCAGCCCAGCTCTCATTAAAAGAAGGAGACGGAGAAGTAATGACCAAAGAAGATCATAATCGTGGAAAAAAAATTCTTTTGTCAATCAGCTCAAGTCGGATCTTTATTCACATCTGTTTTTAATAAAGCCAGTATTGTCTATAACAATCATCATGTTGCCCGGAGAACAGGCAAAAAAAAAAAGAAAATGGGCAAAACTTTACGAATTTTTTGAGGAGAGAAGTTTAGTGAAAAGTGGCAAAAAAAAGCAGCATGGAAATTTTGGGAAGTTGAGACACTTTTGGAAAGTGATTAATTTATCAGGTCACAGCTGAGTACCAACAAATTACCATCACCACTCTGGGCCCTGCAGGTATAGTAAGTGTGTGGTTGTGTGCGCCGCTGTAGGATGATGACAAGAAGCCATCAGCATGAGGGCCGCACACACAAACACACATTTTGTGTTGGTGCCGAAAAAGAAAAAGGACCATCTTTGTATTTTGTCTTTATTCTTCCTCACTTTACTTCATTTTAATGGCAGAAGTCTGAACCAAGTGGTGCAATTTAAATCACCCTGCATATAAAAATGACAGAAGAGTTCTTCTAGGTCCTTTTCCAGTTTCTACCATATTAATGTCCCGCCAACGGCAGCGTCTGATTGGTCAGAAGCCAGTCAGTAAAGGAGGAGAGACTGGGAGTCAGTCAAGTGATTTCATTGAGTAACATAGCTGATGGAACTTGACACTTGTCAGACAGCTGATCCAGGCAGCGCTCGTCCGTCAGCCCCGTTTCCATAATTCAGTAATTCCAGGGTGCAGTCGCATAAACCATGCATCGGAGGAAAAAAAAAAAAACCTACAACCCTTTCCTACACACAAGTGTATATTCATTATGCAGAATGTGTGCAGGTGTTTTACGTTCTGCAGACCATGCACAGAAACGATTTTATGGCGGTTTGTTGCATCTCTGACTAAATTTAACATCAAACATAAACAGGTGTGTTTTTCTCTATGATAGTGAGTCGTCTGTTTTTCTTTTTTTTTCACGTGTGTGCAATAAAAAAGCTGCCGCCAGGCGCAACAGTCATATGTGAAGATGGCTGTTCTGGTCTTTGACTTTCTCTTTGCTTTCATATTCCGTTCGGCCGTGGTGCAAATGTTTGTGTCAGACGGTTACTTAGGGGCGCACATGTCTGTCTTTGTGTGCACATACAGCTTCTGTAGCAACCAGGAACACAACCACAGATGATTTCAGCTGTCCTACCACTTACTTTCAATTAAATCCCTTCACGATGGGTCATTGTATGCCGGCTCCAAAACGTGCAACAAAGCACAACACCCGGCACCCAATGTGGACGCGCCGACTCGGCAGTCAAAGTCGAGGGTTTGCACTTGCTTCACCCGTTCTGAGTTGAGACGAAGCTTTGATATCACATGCTCGAGGGTCCTCTTCTTGGAAGCAACTCCAGCCGGGTGTTTGCCATCCTTCCCCCGGGTGGATGCGTTTCCTCGTATCTGTTTTATTTACTTTATTTATTTCAGTCTGACTTGATCAAGTGGAAGCCAATGCGCCGTCATATTTTAGCCGTTAAAGCAGCGGGTATCGTGCGGATTTCCTCCTTGACCATCTTCCGTGTGTTTCACTTCCTCCTTTGTGTTCCGTCAATATAACCTCATCGATCAACAATGAGGAAATCAACTCTTGTCATGTATGACTTCGTTCTGGCATCTTCCACGTCGCCCCATCCCTGCTGCTAATGCCATTGACTCTTTATTATTTCATAATGATTGCTTTCCTCTCATTTTTGTTTGTTTCAGAATGTACCTGCTGATTTACAATTCTGTCGATCCTTGTGTTTTACGTCACTCAGAGTTTTCTGCCCGTCTCTCTTTGTTTCCTACTCTGTAATTTCTCCCCATCGTTTTACTCGCACCTCACTCTGACAACACACGGGTTCATTAGGAAAGTGTGCACGCTTGTATCGTACTTACTTACAGGACAACACACACACACTTCTCCTTTCATCTTCTTTCATAACCCCATGTAGAAATTAACTACAATTACACACATACACACACTGGCAGGCAGGTTGGACCCCAGGGTTCAGTTTGGGAGGAAACTCCCTTTCTAATTTTCCTCATAAAGACTCTAATGAAGACTAATGACGGAGCAATGTGAGTGTGTGTCTGTGTGTGCGTTTTTAACAGCCTGCTCTCTCTGTCTGGGAATATTTCTGCTTATTCTTTCCATCCCTTTGTTGTTTCATACAGTTTCTTTTACATTTCCATCCCTACTTTTTCCACCACAGCTCCAACAAATTGTATTTTAAGCGCTGATTAATCTACAGATTACTATTAAACGTGCCGTACTGTAACACGGAAAAGCAAAAAGATCCTCAAGTTTTAGTCTAAAGCTGCAACTATTTGAACGTTTTTCTTTAGAAAAAGTCTGATAATTTTTGTAAAATACTTCTAATTCCTCAAATAAAGACAAAAACCTTTATTTATTTCAACTGCGCAGGCCTTAATTAGGGCGGCCATTTATTTTTAACTCACTGATGGTAGTAGTATGACTTAAATGGTAAATAGACTGTGCTTTCTAGTCTAGTTTATCACTTAAACGCTTTTACACAACAAGCCACATTCACCCAGTCACACACACACAGTTATACAGCATGTTGTCGGCCTTTCCTTCTATTACACATCACGTTCCGATGGAGTTGAACCGCAGATCATCCGATTGACAGACGGCTGCTCTCTCGTCTGAGCTCCACACAAACGCAGTTCTTAGCGAACAGGCTACCAAAGTTCATGCTGCCTCTACGCACTCAGCACTTCCTGCTCTGCGTCGAATTAAAATCCGTTTTCAGTTTAATTAGAAAGAAACCCTCCTGGTTGTAGCATTCCTTTTATGATGAAAGGTGTGCGTGCTAACCATATTTACCATCCCCACGGCTTTTACAGTGATACTGTAAAAGATATTATTTGGATTACTTTGTCCAATTTGACGGGCTAAAAAGTTTTGATCTCTCCTCCTTAGTTATGCTCATTTTAATAAAGGTATGTTGTTTGTTAGTTAATTATTTCAGAGCAGAACACACAAGCCCTCCCATGGCTTTCAGTCCGAGTTCTTCACACCGGTGGTGGCTTCGACACCCTTCAACCCAGTGGTTCAACTTGCCCATGAACCACTCCATACAAGTGCATCCTTGCTCCCTTACCTCAGCAGCTCTTCTTCTGTGGTACTTCGGCAGTGTTTTAAAGTGTCTCTTCTCCCCCTGCTTTTATAGCAGTACGATCTCGTATCAAACATAGATTATTTGGGAGATTGTTAAAGTAAAGGAAAACGGCTGAGCAATTCATCACTCCTCAGGCGATAAATCCAGCTTATGTTATTGTCTTAAAGCATTTCTGTGGTAAATATTTGATTGTGTTATAATAATGATAATAAAAAAGTAATTCAATGTTTAATACTGTAGTTGGAAGTTCAGTCGCAGCAAATGGAACAACAATGCCGCCTGTTGACATAAATTAGTACCTGCAATGTCCCTTTGCTAGTATGGTATAAGATGTAGGCATGCGTGATGACATAATGCCACTTATCGATGAGGGGGAATCTATAATTAAAGTCAAAGCAGGAGGTGTGTTACAGTGTAAAGCATTCTACTGGTAACGGTGGCAGGACTTGAAATGCATCAAATTCATTGCATCTCTGGCTTTGGTGTGCACGTCATAGTTATACAAAGACACTTTGTGATTGGGGGGGGGGGCACAGGCACAGAAAGTAGTGACTCACCTATGCATGTGCAAAAGTCTTGAGCCACCCCTCATTGCTTTATTTTTTTGCTTCAAATCGGGGCATCTTTAGTCTACACATAACGAAAAAACTTAGCCCAGAACCACGCTTTACTTGGGATGCATGATGACATGAAGGCTGGCTGGAGCCTTTCGAATAGTATCGTAGCTTTATGGGAAAGCATGAAAATGATGGAAAAAAAGGAATAAAATCTCTGAACCAACATGATTGGACTATGAAATTAAAGCAGAATATGCGGCATTTAATTTTCTGCTCGAACACACATTTATATATGTGCATGAAAAAGCTCTGTCTGATTGGTATGAGTGAGAGATCTTAATAGGACAGTGTGTAGTGTATTGTCTCTGTTTGCTCAAAGCTTTGCAGCTCTGATGTGACGACACGATCACTTCCAAGACTTCAGTAACTGCTCGGTGGGCTTGCAAGGAAGCTGCTCAACAGTGACATAATTACGTTTTAAATGTTCTCCATGAATCTGTTTTGCTGCATTTTTACCAGCCTCTTTTTTTGTTGTTGTTGAGGGTTAGATTTTACAGATTTGAAAGGTTTTTAATCTTTTAATGTTCTTTTGAGGTTTCTCTCCGTGTTTTCTTACTTGTCACTTTCTCTGTCAATCTTCAAATGAACATTATTTTTTCAGTATGTTACACCTCTCCCCCCGTCTGTCCATCAATTCCCCAGCTTGCTTTTTTTTTTTTACTGTTTTCCTTCCCTCATTCCCTCCATCATCCCATTTCTGTCCTTTTTGCGCCACGTCGACCCGCAGATTCTTCAATCTCTTTTCCCGCGCTGGAACCTTTTCATCCCCCCTCGTTGCCTTCTTCGCTTTCTATCTATCCTTCTTCATATTTGGCTGTTTTTCCTCACCGTCCATCGCTCAGTGTTTCTGCCTCCATTAGGGGGAAATGGAAAAAGTGACATCAGCTATTTGGTAAACGGAGAGAGATGGGAGAGACAGAAAGAGATAGAAGATGAAGTGGAGGATGGAAAAATGAAAAGCAAAGGTCAAAAGAGTGACAGAGGGAATGATTGTTAAAGAGAGGAAAAGGAAAACAGAGGAAGGAAGAAAAAAAAAAAGAGGCGAGTGACAGCAGTGAGAATGAATAAAAGACGAACATGGAAGAGAGAGACGGGTAAAGATCCATTAAAGAGAGGGTGAGGGAGAGAGGGAAAGGCCTCACCTCATTAACCTCATAATGCAGAGTAAATATACAGTCTAAATGGAACATGGACCACGTGTGTGTGTGTTTACTCTCAGGCTTCTTTCCGTCTTCATCCTGTGCAATACTGAAATACCTAAGTGCCCCTCTGACTTTGTGTTTATAGGCTCATGTGCATTTGAGAATGTGAACATATACTATATATATATAAAATGTCAGGTTGGAATGAAAGGATGGTGATAAGTTTGGCAACAAATGGTGTTTTAGACTTAAGGCAACCCTGTCTGTGTGTAGTCATTGGCTTTTGCTGCTGAAGAGCTTAAAAAAAAGCAGGAAAAAAAAAAGAAGCTCACTGTTATGATGCATTGATGGGTTAAAACACATTTTTGGGGGGGCGCTTCTTTCATTGGGTGATGAATAGTAATTGGTTGTTTGTTTCTGCCCTTCCAATTTGACTATAGCGCCTTTATGCTGACATTAGTCAGTCGCACAACAGTACATTACAACTACAGCGTGCATCACTAAACTCACTATTGCCATGTCACCGTGGTAACCAGGACTTGTCTTCGCAGTCTCTGTGTCCCAATCACCCGTGGATCGACTGGACACTAAAGGTGGATGAAAATAATCCCAACAATATGATTGTGACAGAGCTCATACTGCATAAAATAGAAAATGAGTCGCAGTCTGTCGTAAGGATTACCCAGAAGCCCTGCAGGGCTGGTAGTCTCCCTGAACCCTCTCACAGAGGTCCTTCTGGAAATCATCCCTTGTTTAGCCTTAAACCGGCCTGTAACTGGACTCCCTCTAACAGTGTCACTTACACGAGACTGGGATATTCATGGTTCTGTTGTCTCCGACTGGTTGTGCCATACATGAACTTGTATCTGCACGGCTGCTGTCAGGTTAAGTAGTTTCCATTTTTACCTGGAGGGCATGTTCCCTCTGTTTGGTGCTCCGGGCGGAAAAATATGGCAGAGAAATGGTAGACTGACAAACGAATAAAACAAAATGCTGGGGTAAAGCTGGTTTATCATAAACATTGGTTAAAGTGGAGATGTAGGCTAGGTACTTTCCAGATTTTGTCGTATTATAACAATCACAAGAAAAGCCTTTAATAAAGGATCGAGTTAATAGACAACTGAGAAGGCAGAGAAGGAGGATCATTTGATAGAATGGGACCGTTGAATGAGAAAAGATGGAGGAAGGCCAGGAATATACTAGCTTTTAATTACGGATGCGTGCTTTTAACACACAGTTTTCTTCAAATGGACACCGTGCGTTCGAAAGCTGCGATTATGTGGGTGACCAGTAGAGGCAGTATTACACTGATGGCGTGTTTTTTTTTTTTCCCATCCCGAGTCATCAGGCATGTAAATTCCTAAATGTCCTCCAACAACAGTTGTTTTTGAACACTTCTTTTTCATTGCCTATTGGCTTGCCATAAGGGTCAGGAGAGCTCGTATATCTAAAAAAAAAAAAACATAACTTCTCCACACTAGCTTGTTGGCTTGCTAACTTTCAGGGTTCAGGGCCGGTACAACAGCCAGTTCTAAGATGGTTCTAGCCAAGAACTGGTTTGGTTGCCCACAACCAAAGAGGCACCCTAGATCCACATTATTATTACATCCCTTTAAAGTACATTTTGACCCTGCTTCCACTGTTTTCCGAAATGTTGTAGAGGACCACAGTGCAGGCAGACGTTTAATCTTCAAATAAGAACAGCAGGTTAGCTTTGTCTGTCCTATAAACAGGAATTATAGCTGATTGGGATCAATAAATGCCAGCTGACCATTCTAAATCCCCAAACAATGTAGATAAATGTTGCTGAAAACACTGTTCGAAGTAAAGCTGCAAAAGTGATTGTGAATGCCACAATGGGACAGCATTCACAAATGCAACAGACGATCCGTTCTTCTACATCTTCTATATCTATATAAAGGCTCAGTTTTTTTTTTTTTTTTTAATTTATTGTTCTTTCTGAATTAAGCAGACCAAAAGCTAATTTGAATTTTTTTTAAACACGGCGGTCACAACATTTCAGCCGAGTCTCCATAACCCCGGCCGCAGATCCACCGAATCGCAGGTTTTCCACTTTAGCACCAAACCAGAGCTGGTTTAAAAAAAAATAAAAAATAAAAAAGCAACCCTTAGTTGCGTGCAAACGGAACACAGATTGCCTTGAGACAAAATGTTAATGTGTTGGTTTCCAAGAGATGTACATGACTTAAGAGTTAACCAAACAATAAATTACTTTTTTTTTTGGAATGCCATAACTCGATAGTTTAAAGCACCACAAGACAGCAGTCATTATAATACTGTATATTTGCAGTCAGCTCAAACCCAGAGAACAGTGACAGACTAAGAGATCATCAGGAGGAAAAAAACCAAAAAAATAAAACAAGAAAACGCTGAATGTCGTCTCTATCTACACAGAATATCCCTTTAATCCCAAGCCCTGCCCACCCCGTCTTCTCCCTCCCTCATTCCTCCCGTACACATTTCAAATAGTAATCAACAAATAAACGAAACACGCAGTGGGATAAACAGAACTTCAACACAACAAGTCTGCACTCTTAGTAGGTCAGAAAATCAGGGGGAACGAAAGGTTTCTGGTGTTCGGCATTTGAGGAGCGCTTGATATCTACACCTGTGGTACGTTCTGTCACCATTGAACAATTACCGATTTTTAGTTTTTCTATAAATACTTTTGCAAATCCGAAAAAAAAAAAAAAAAGAACATGTAGAATTGAAGATTTCGGTTCGTGTTTTCTACAGTTTGCGTTTGGGCAGTTTTTTTAAAAAAGTGTTCTGTAGCTTTAATTCGACAAACACCAGAAACTTGGACTACTTCTTCCAACGAGGATCGAAATGTGAAAAGGTCCGACATCAAGGAAGATAATTCAACATACCTTTTTAGGATGATACTAAAAATGACTCCTTTTTGTAATAAAAAATGGTTAGTTTTTCTGTCTTTTTTTTCCTTTCCTTTCTTTTTTTTTTTTTTTTTCCTTTTGCATTTCAGAAACTGATTCCACAGTTACTTAAGGGTAATAGAAAATGACTTCATACATTGAAAAGCTGCATCCCAACATTTTCAGAGCAATTCCTCCTTTTTATAGAGAGGAAACGAGAAAATGAAAGGATAAGGAATACATGTTGACTAAGAGGGGAGAAAGCAAGTTGGGAATCATGCAAAAAAAAAAGGGAAGAAATGTGATGTCTTTGAAGGAGGAACAGTCGTTTTTGTTTACAGGATAAAGGAAAAAGGGGGTTGAAATGAAGCAAAAAACGGTGAAGAAGAGTTTAGAAGGGGGTGAGAAAGCGAAAGGGTCGGATGTAAGGAGAGTTAAGATAAGCCAAATGACAACAGAAGTTTTCCCATGCATTCTTTTCAGTCCCTGTATGGAAAACAAAAATCAATGAAACACGAGAGACAGAATAAGCCTCTCGAGTTGTTTTCCTCCCTTTTCGTTAGTTATTTCCTTCCCAATATTTCTTCTTTTTTTTTCCAACTCTTCTTCTTTATTTTTTCCTTCCGATCCTCTCCTGATTGGCTTATTTCCATCCCATCAGAAGGGATCGACAGCGCCAACGAGAGTTTGAGTCAAAACAGGGAGGTTTGACGCTTCCCTCCTTCCTCACGGAACCACACTCGTCTTGTCAGGACTAATCGGACAAGATGCTCCTGCAGATTCCGTCGTGTCATTGGACAGTCGGTAAAAGTCTGTCCAATCAAATTGGACTTCTGGTAAAAACTTCTGGCATCAGCTTCACGAAAAAGTCTCTAAGTGGAGTGGAGGTGACGTCTGTGACGCTATGCTGTCGGTCTGGTCCATTCGCCTCGTAGGGCCTTCCTTTTGTTGCCTTTTCCTCTACTCGGGAATGATTAAATATTGTTCTGTTTCCAGAAAGAGAGAGGTGGTGTTAGAAGTTCTGAAGGAAGAATAAAAAAAATAAAAAAAAGAGGAATGAATTGACTAAAGTTGGTCTAAAAACGGGGATAAAGAAAAAGTAGAGAGAGGACCCCAAAATAAGTCCAAAAAAGGAGTGCGTCTCTTAGTAGTCTCATCGTTTCCTAGCAACCTAGCAAAGTGTCACTTTTCATCCAAGATGGAACCCAGCCTGGGGGAAATCGTTTCAATGATGAGCCAGGGGGTTCGTGGAGGCTGCGGTTGCTCCAGAAACGGGCTGGTGGAGTTCATCTGTGCAGGAGAGAGGGAGACGGAGAGGACGTGGTTTCTGGAGGCGGAGTCCCTCTCTCTAGAACATCATGGGGGTCTTCAGGAACGGCCGAGACTCTGAATTAAGAACACAAGAAGAAGACGGAAGGAAACAAAAAGGAAGGGGGGGTGTTAGAATTTGCCAATACAACTCAAAACAGTGCAATGACATCATAACGTTTGTTGGATCTGAGAGATTTGGTTGTTCCACCATAGATTTAAACTCAGATTGAGAAGCATTGTCGTCTCCTCTGGTCCTTTACCCGACACATCTACCCTATATCATCGATTATTGTGAACAAATTATTGGCTTTTTTTTTCCATCAGGCAGTCATTTTTGTATCTTTAATTGGACCTGCACCAAACTCAAGTTCCATCTTCTCCTTGTCTGATGCAGATTGGCATCTCATCACTGAATATATCGCTTCCATCCAATCATCCACAGCCCGTGTCTGCTTCCCTTTGGCCACCTGTAACCTGGTGTTCTCCTGTCCCATTGCTGATGGTTTACCAATGGATGGGATCATCCAATGGATCTCATCCAACATCGACTCCAGTTTCTGCTCATTCGTGTTTCTTCTCTTTTGTTGTACCTTTTCTATATTCCGGCATATTGCTTTGAGATTTCGGTCTTTCTGCACTTTGACGTCTTCTTGAGTCGACCTGCATGTTTCCCTTTCACAACCTTCCCCTTTTGTTTGTACTTTAGACACAGCTGACTGGGAGCAACCAGCATCTTTTCCCAGACTCTGAGTTGAATTACCTTTCTTCTTTCCATTGACAACTTTCTTAATGGGGGCAAAAGCTTGTTGTGCTCATTAAGCACTCGTTTAGCTGCAGACTTATTTGCACATTAAGGCTGTGTTCGAAACCGCATACTTCTCCTACTACTCCCACTACTCATACTAACTTTTTGAGTTAGTATGCGAGTTTGAGTATCGCTTACTTAGTTCCCGGATGCATACTAGATTCGCCGAAATGTTTGGTATGCATCATGAGGTTACTACTCATACTCAAACTACCCAAGATGCAACGTAACGTGACGTCGCCAATCGTCATTTCCTGTCAAAACGGCAGTTTCAAGCTAGATATAACGACGGTAGGTTCACTTCCTGTTTTCAAGACAAAAGCACCAATTGTATCGTAATGGCTTTCCCTATGATAAAAGCCAACGGGTATTTTATTTTGTGAAAATAACCGGAAGAACTCACTGCGGCTAGCTTTAGTAGCGCCGATTTCGTCGGAACATAATTGTAAATAATCGGTATTTTGTCAGATTTTCAACACGTTGGGGATCTAAACGTCTACTTTCTTGCTTGAAAATGTTTTAAATGTTGTTAAAGTTTACAGCGTTTAGAGTTTAAGCGAAATCAGCTTCAGGCCGGCTGATTTTGGCTCGGGCAGGAGCGAAATGCATTGTGGGTAAATGCTCTGCATACTGTCTGATCGATGAGTATGCAGCATGGAAGTATGCAGTTTGCAAGTATGTAGTACGTAGTATGCGGTTTCGAACACAGACCTAAGACTTGTGCAGGTAATAAGAAATGCATATGACAGTCGTATCTTCAATTTGACCTGAGAAAATTTTTTAAATTGCAGTGGTTTCATTTATTTTATTTCTTAGGTATGTTTTACAGAATGTTCAGTAGTCAAATGAAGCAGTTTTGTGTCATATCTGGGATCTATTTACTTGTTGGTTATCACAAAGTAAAACAACAACCTCCAAGAAAGTTGATTCTGTAACTTTTCCCAGGGGTTCAAACGGCGTCAGAACAGAGTCGTCGTAGCTTCAAGTTTATTCTAAAATACAGTTTTAATGAGTTCATATTCATGCAGGAACTTGATTTCCCCATCATGATTATTTAAACAGGATGTATTGTTTTAACTGAGTGTTGCATCTTGTTCTCCCTTGAAGCTGCATCCGTTTATGATAGAAATCTCCTATCTACAATCTTTTTACTCTCATTTCACCTCCGTCGTTCTCCATCCCCTCCCTGTTGTGCTGTATCTGCACCCACCCACACAGGAGTGTTTTCACACACTAAAAACACACCAGACCCACACGTACATGCAACACACACACGCACCTTCCTCTCCCTGCGGTGTCATTGTTTTCTGCGAACGTTGCAAAGTGTTTACATTTCTGCAACCATAAAGCTGCCCTCGCTCCTCTTTCCATCCAGCTCTCCTCTTTCTCCTGCCCTCTACCACTTTTCTACTTATCCTCTCCTGCTCTTTGTCATCTTTTCTTCTTTCTTTCTCAGATACGTGTTGGAGTGGTTAAAAGGAAAAAGAAACTTTCTTAAATTTTCTTTCATCTCGCCCCTCGTTTCCTCCTTCATATTCACTGCCTTCCCTCCTTTTCATCCGTCTTATCTCCTGCTCTTCCCTATTTTTATCACTCCACAATCCACTCCAACCCCTCCTCTCCTCCTCTTTCATCCCTCTATTCTACATGCATCTCCTCCTCCTCAATTCCCTTTTGCTCCTTCCTGTCCTCTATCTGTTACTCTCATATTATTTTTATACCGTCCCATTCTTCTCTCTGTCCTCTCCTGTCTTCTCTTCTTTTTTTCTTTTTTTTTTTCTTCTCTCGCTCTCTCTTTTAGACTGCAGGCTTGGCCCGGTGTTTAAAAACTGTCCTGCAACTTGAAGGGTCGCAGCATTTCACTCCCCACTGCTGCCCTTAAAACTATAATCTGTGCGTGTCCTCTAATGAAGACGCCGGAACATCAAGTCATCTCAGAGCTTTGGCTCAGTGCTTTGCTGCCTGCGCCACAAGCAACGGTGATTTTTAAGTCGGTTTAAAATCCCAATTCTCATTTTTGGAATGTATTCGGAAATCGGGACACGTGGAATTGCTTCTAAAGTTGGTTTGATCAAGAAATTAAGCAAAAATACTATACGCTTTTATCCAAAGCAAATTACAGGTAGGGTAACAGGGGTTTTGCCTAGGGACCCCTACTGGAAGTAGTACCTTTCATGCAGGGTATTTGAACCCAGGTCACCTACACAAAAGGTGGCAATCTTACCACTACACTATCCAGTCTTACTTCAGGGATAGTTTGGGGACCTACTCCAGTCATGTCTACATTGCATAGGCAACATAATGCCTTCATTTTTCCTGTCTCACGAACTGTAACATCCTAATCAGCTGCCAGACTGCTGCACTCAGACACCAGTTATGATTGTTGTACTTAGTAAAATTGACACCGTATTACACCATAGTTGCTATGTTTTCCACCAGTTGTTTTCTGAAAAATTCATTTTAAAGGCTCGTATGTTGCAAGTGTTCAGATAACAACGATGTACCTCAGCCAGCCTTGCTTCCGTGCACATTTGTTCCGTGCATCTGAGCACGAAGAGGGGAGAGACGGCTGCAGCATCGGTGCGTGTGGACCGCTCGCCAAACACAGAAAGAGGGTTTGAATAGATGCGCTGCGTGCAGCTCTAACCTTAAAGAAGAAGTCGCCGCTATTTTGGATGGCAAAAAAACATTTTTGGAGGGCGTCTTGAGTTTACTCTCTCGGTCTCAGCCCTGGCTTTGTGCCTCCCACCAGGTCCACTCATCCAGCCCTACATGCATTCAGTCCTCTTCCTCGCAGCTCAAACGATGTTTTGCGTTAAGAAACGAGCGTGCAGTTTAGGGCCATGAATTGATTTGATCCATTCATTCAAATTTGCAGTTTCTGACACTTTGCTTTTATGAAAATAGTCTCGTCTTTCCCCCTTTAATGTGTGACGCTCTCCTTGGGCTCCTGTAGTTCAGAGTGGCTTTTTCTCCTTTTTCCCTTTCCGCTCTTTCCATTGTGACCTGGCAACCCCGTTTCCCTTCCCCTCTCACCTCCATTTGTCACTGTGAACTACACCTCCAGCTGTGTGTGTTTGCTGTCCTGGTTAAAAAATGATGCTGACCTGCCTTGTTAAAAGTCTATCAGCTGGGTGGAGGAAATGTCACCAGGTCTTGGAACAAGGTCACATTTTTCAGCCCTGTCCCAGAGAATCTGCACACTCCTCCTTTGGCTACTTCATCCCTCCTTCCCTTGTCCTCCTTTCCCTCCTCTACCTCACTTTCTGTGCTTCCCCTCTCTCTTCTCATCCTCAGCTCACCCCCACCTCTCATTTGCTTTACCTTTTAAATGTCATCGGCTTTTTTTTCTCTTCAACCCCTCGGTGTTCATCATTCCGCTTCTCTTTTTTTTACCTCATCTGCTCTTCTCTCTCCACCCTTTTCTGCTCACTCCTTCCCTTTACTCACCTCTTTACCAAACTTTCTCAGGCTTTCCTCTTAATTTTCAGCCTTCTTCTTCTACTCTCAATTTTCTTCTATTTCCCTTTCCCCCTCCTGGAAAATTCCCTGTCCTTCCTCCTTAAATCCTCCCCTTTAGTCTCCAACTCTTTCACCTCTCGCGGTTTTTACACAGCCAGTTAGACAATCTTTTAACCGCCTCTTTCCTCGCGTTTTTCTGGAGACGTCCAGCCCCCATTCTTGCTGATCATTTGATTTTATTCCCTTCCTTATACTCCTCTCTTTTTGATTGTAATGCGATGTCTTTCTTTGCATTCAGCAGTTTTCTCCTCACTCGTTAATTAAGAGTGTGGAAGGTGAGAGAGGCAGGGGAGAGGTGTGTGTGCAAGTAAACCACCGTAGGTGCAAAATGCTTTTATGGCAGGAGGGATGAGTGTGTGCTTGTCTGAGAGTGTGTGTGTGTGTGTGTGTGTGTGTGTGTGTGTGTGTGTGTGTGTGTGTGTGTGAGCAAAGCAGCAAAGGGGTCCTACTGGGCCAATCAACATTAATGAAATCAGGTGTGTGTGTGTGTGTGTGTTTGTCGGAGTGCTTGGCTTGCAGAAGAGAGGGGATCTAAAAGGGGTCTAAAGAGGAGTGAGAGCTAATTAGAGTTCCCTGTCTCACAAGTGTGTAGATCAAACACACACGCTAAAATGCACAACTACAGGTACAGAGAGCACGCACACACACACACACACACAGAAAGTGTGTGCCTGTAGATATTCATTTATACACTCGCAGAGTTTCAAGTGAAGGTTTTCAATGTCAGGGAGGACTGAGCACAGCTGGTGGAAAGAAGATGACACATGCATACTAACACAAACACACACATCAGTACTGCACTAGTGAGGACCTCATTGGCATAATGCATTCCATAACCCTAACGTAAACCTACCTAGTTTCGTCTTAACTTTCTCACATTGAAACATCTCCACCGTCAAACACGCAGAAGTTTCATCATAGAATACATTTAGAATATTTTTTTTTTTCCAATCAATCTACGCTCAATTCTCCCCAATAATAAATCATTTGGTTTTGAGTGTTTTGTAAGTTTATCCGAAATGGAAGCAACTTGGGCAGCAGATAGGGATTGACTGCCTTTAGGGCTCATTAATGAGAGCCTCAAATTGTCCCTCTGCGTTTAGCTCACCCTACGCATCTTTGGTAATCGGGCTACTCACACAGATGTGCAGTCAACAAAATCGCTCGCTGGGAATGGCCCTGGGAGGTGGTGCTCTGTGTACGTTAAACACCGATTTATCGGCTACAAGTGGCATTCACGGGAAAGTAGCGTAAAAATCCCATTCACTGACCGTAAAGTCCAAACATGGAGGCTCTGAAGCTGACGAAAGGAGTTCTGTTGTGTTGGCTGATGCAGTTACTGGACTCTGAATGTGTTGCAGACCCCAAAGCACAACATGCCACTAACGGCAATGGAAAAGGATTTAATCAGATCATCTTAGGTGTGTAATGTGTACCCACCTTTTAGGGAGGGGAATTGAACTGTATAAACATGTTGGTTTTGGTGTAAAAACGGCATATGACTGCTGTGTTTTCCACAGCAGAGCAAAACTAAAGGACCATCAACGGCACACCAACACAACCAAGAGTAATCCCCACCTGATATTATTTCTGAGCTTGCCCCTCAGGGGCAGCAACACGCTTTAACATGTAGACATGTACAGAACCACATCAAAGTCTTCTTAGGAGTGATCCTACAAGATTGCCACTGCATTCCTTTGGAGTCCTCTTCCATTCTTCTTGGCAGAAAGCTCAACAGGTTGAGATGGGAAGCCATTTTTATTCCCTCTATCCTGACTAGAACAGAAAAACCTCCCCACAAACAGCTGTTGCCCAAAACATGTTTGGTTGTCGGGATGGTACGAATGAGATGATGCTCGGTGCCACGTTTCTTCCGCTCATGACAAGAGCCCAGTTTGATCTTTGCTGTTCACAGGCGGAGCTGCTTGCTCTCAGGCTGTCTTTGTGCACAGACCCTGAATTCTACTTTCAGGAGAGTGTTGCTGTGCTGAAACTGCAGGATCAGCCTCTACAGACCACATCTCAGTACATTTCTAATCATCATAACCAAATGGTAAACAGGTCCAGTACATTCAAATAAGGCCCTGGTCGACTCGAATGAAGTCGCTGTGAACAAAGGTTCTTTAATAAGGTGCTAATGTGCTCTTTAAGTTTATTTAACTTTATTTTAAATTCATGAGCAAATCATGGCAAAATTCTGTTTATAAAATGTATAAAGCATAGAAATTAACTTTATTTAATTTCATTCTAAACGTATTCATAGTCATCATTGCATGTATAATCCTTACAATAATAGCAAAACACACGAGACAGGATTTCAAAATGTGGGATTATTCAACATGTCCGACTGTTGAAAAACAAGCTCTCACCTCACAAAAGTCTCGTTCTACCACGACGTCTTTATGAAACTGATGAAAACGACCATTACTTTAGATGAAAATGGAATTTGGATTTTAATTTTAATGTACGAAATTTGAAAATTCCTTCCAAACCTTCCAAAACACACGCACACACACACACCCACACACACCCCGTGTCGACATGTAGATGCTGCACACCAGTTAAATGAAAAATTTACACGCATGTCTCATGTGTGTGTGTTAAGGTGCACATCAAAGGGAGGCCACTATGTCTGCTTAATGTCTCCACTAATCTAGACTGGGCCCCAACACACACATGTGCCCGCCATGTGTGTGTCGAAAAAGTCTGCCTTTGAACGCATTTGTGTAAAGTGTCGTATCTGTTAATATGTGACATGTGTGTTGGGGGGATGTTTTGTTGTTTGAGCATATCGGCATGACTGCGTGTAGGAGTGAGTGTGTGTGTGTGTGTGTGTGTGTGTGTGTGTGTCTGTTTTCATGTACCTTGCACAGCGCCATTGTCTTGCTGGTTTCCATTAAGCTCAGGTTTGTCCTCGGCTATAGCAGCGTCTGGCATGAAACACAAAGACAAGACAGAGTCTCAGTGGGTCGGCCAATAAAAAAACAAAACAAACGGCACCTTGTAACTGTTTATGGGTCAAAAACAAGCTGGATCCGCCTAGAAAAAAGAGGGGAAAAAGCACCGCAAACAAAACAGTGAGTCCAGAAAGTTACCTGCAAAACACCAACGAGAAAATATCTGTTCAAAGAACAGTTTGGGATAAAAGCATCGAGAATCTAGAGGGACTTCATTCAGTGCACGAGTCAGATTTTTCTTTTGTCAGTAATCGCACTGTTTTCACAGTTGCAGCCGCAGAAACTCTTAGGGCAGTGATTGGTCTACATCTGTCGACGCCTGTTTCTTATCTGCTACATGAGATTACACAAAACTGCACTTCATTTTTAAGTTCAAGTTGTTTTTAGATTTATAACAACAAGTTTGTCCGTTTATCTGATATACTTCAGGTAAAAGGTAAAAGAAGAAGAAAGGTTCAGGACCTGTGATAGTACATAAAAGGGGGAGCAGTACGACCCCCTTTCTGCTCAAATCTTAGCAAATACGTCTCTCTTCGAACTTTGGATTTCCAGGGACAGCGAGAGAAGATGCAGTTTTGTGTGCACTCGATCGTGAAAGTTTTGATCAACAAAATGTTTAGGAGGAGGTGTGAAAATATTATCACAGATCGCCCAACACTACAGCTTGCAAACGTTTTCATACTGAGACCAAAAAAATAAAAAATCCTTGCATCAGCAGTCGTCTTTGCACACAACTCTTGTGGCGGCTGTGGGCACGGTGCGTTGCCGCCTGTGGCTCCCTCCGTTGTTCAACGCGTGTTCGGTTGAAAAATGGGAGATCTCAGAGTTGCACACGTTCTAACCGTAACCCAATTTCAGAATCAACAAGTGATCGATGACGGGTTTGAGACAGGGGAAGGTCTGAATCTGTTGTTTACAAAACGATAAGTTGGCAAAATTACATCGACTCAATTTCTGTTTTTACGTAGGCTGGGACAACAGCCTTCAATATGATGTAATTAACACACAAGCATTTCAACACAGAAGCTCATTACCAGCATGTATATACACTCACCGGCCACTTTATACAGGAACACCTCTTCAATTGTTAACACTAATAGCTAATCAGCCGATCTAGGCATGTAGAGGTGGTCAAGACAACTTGCTGAAGTTCAAACCGAGCATCAGAATGGGAAAGAAAGGGGATTTAAGTGACTTTGAACGTGGCATGGTTATCGATGCCAGAGGGGCTGGTCTGAGTGTTTCAGAAACTGCTGATCTACTGGGATTTTCACACACAACCATCTCTAGGGTTTACAGAGAATGGTCCGAAAAAGAGAAAATATCCAGTTGTGTGTACGAAAATGCCTTGTTGATGTGAGAGGTTGGGGGAGAATGGGCAGACTGGTTCATGATGATAGGAAGGCAACAGTAAGTCAAATAACCACTCGTTACAAGCAAGGAATGCAGAATACCATCTCTGAACCCACAAGAAGATGGGCTACGGCAGCAGAAGACCACACCGGGTGCCACTCGCACAAACTCACCAAAATTGGATAATAGAAGATTGGAAAACCGTTGCCTGGTCTGATGAGGTTGCAACATTCAGATGGTAGGGTCGGAATTCGGTGTAAACAACATGAAAGCATGGATCCATCCTGCCTTGTATCAACAGTTCAGGCTGGTGGTGGTAGTGTAATGGTGTGGGCCATATTTTCTTGGCACACTTTGGGCCTCTTGGTACCTATTAAGCATTGTTTAAGTTCCGCAGCCTACCTGAGTATTGTTGCTAACCATGTCCATCCCTTTATGACCACAGTGTATTACTTCCATGCACCATGTCACAAAGCTCATATCCTCTCAAATGAGTTCACTGTACTCCAGTGGCCTCCACAGTCCCCAGATCTCAGTTCAATACAGCACCTTTGGGATGTGGTGGAAGGGGAGATTTGCATCATAGATGTGCAGCCGACAAATCTGCAGCAACTGTGTGATGTTCTCATGTCAGTATGGACCAAAATCTCTGAGGAATGTTTCCAGTGTTCCACCTTGTTGAAAGTGTGCCACGAAGAATTAAGGCAAAAGGGGGTCCGACCTTTTACTAGCAAGGTGTACCTAATAAAGTGGCCGGTGAGTGTATATATGCATCTGTGTGTGTGTGTGTGTGTGTGTATATATATATATATATATATATATATATTTTTTTTTTTTGCGCTTGAACAAAACAGTTGCAGCTCACCAATACCACTGAATCCCTGAAAGATTGGAGAAAGGTGAGAATATTAGAGCATAAACCAGGTGTCCATACATCCTGCCTTCATTATCATCTCTGCGCAAATGTTGTAGCACTTCGGTGTGTTTTAATTTTTCGGGTCGCCTCTCGGTATTGGCCTTGGCTTGATCTTTAAATTATCCTGATCAGCACAAGAGGACAAAAACTCTTGATCAGGACCAAAAAAATGCTACAATAACCCTGTCACAGCACAAGTGAGCTGGAGATGTTTCAGAAGTTACTGTGGACATGTTGGTGCATTTTCCACCATAAGAAATGTATTCATTTATTTTTTCCAGTTTTGGCCAAACTGTTTATGATTGACTGTTACTGATTTTATTTAGGCCACAAACCCCGACAGATTTATCACCGCGCGCACAAAGATGGCCAACAGAGGCCGTCCCTGTCGCTGACGTAAAACAAACGGAGCACAAAAAACTTTATCGACAGAGTGCCGTAAATCAAGCCGCCACTCTTTGTCGGGAGCAGGAGAGGCTCGGCTCGGCTGATCCGAGATCTGGGAGAGCACACACGATACCGTCCAATATTAGCAGTGCAAACTGTGCCGGTTGTAGTTCTCTGCCTTGATGCCACACAGACGCATTAACTGCACATTTACTGCTGCTGGTGATTACTCTGAGTTTTATGGAAGGAAGACAGAAAAACAGAGGCAGCTTGTAACTCAGTTTTAAGAGCTGCTTCAGTCAACGACGGCTCGTATACAACAAACATTAGCCGAGGTAAACACACGGTTGTGGTGGGGGGGTGCAACTGACACAAGCGTTGGCACTGAATAACAGATGACTGATACAAATGCAAATATTAGCAGAGGAAACAATAGAAGGAAAAAAAGAGTGGTAGAAGGAAAAAGAAGCCTCCTGTCCGTACCGTTCTTGATGTTGTTGGCATTGTGCAGCGGCTCCGGAGAGGGGGAGGATGAGGACGAGTGTTTCAGGGCGTCCTCCACTCTCTCCCTCCTCTTCGACTCGAACTCCAGCGCCTCCTGCAGCTTCCTCTTCGCCTTCTTTTCCTTCTTCAGTCGCTTTTGGATGGAGGCTGAACACAGAAGATGGGGAACCAGAAAAGTGTCACCGGACAAGACCCTGTGTGTTCGTTTAATATGTAGGCAGAGCGAGCAGAAGCATTGGCAAATTTCTAGCAGTGTTTCAACCTTCTTAGGAACCTGCGTGGTTATTCAAAAAGCTTGTAAAAACGTTGTTGGTTTTTTTGCCCCCCCCTCACCTCTGCTCTGCAGCTCGGAGTTGAGCTGTCGTTCCAGACTTTCTCGCATCTCTCTTTCTCTGTAGAGCTCCATCTTCAGCTCCCTCTTCTCTGCTTGAATCTGCTTGTCTTGTGCCCGGGCGTTCTCCACCGCCACCTTCAACAGGCCCTGAGTGCAGAGGTTTGGAACGGAAGCCAAACTGTAAAACGCGTGCTCTCTTTTTGACCGTATGCAACGATGCGTTGATAAGTTGATCAGGTAGTCGGTGTTGAATACGAGGAAACGAATGTAAAAGTCTGGTACCACTGAAACCCGATCATTGCAGCCAGTTGGAAACCCAGCCACTAAAATGAAACCTTAAAAGCAGGGTCATACCTGTATGTTGGTGAGGAGGGTCTCCACTGACGACAGCCCGTCGGCGAATAGGAACGGAGCGGGAAATCCGTGCGGCAGGGTTTGACCCAGTGGAGACTCTTCTGTCAGGAGCATTTAACAGAGGATACAAACTTTCATTTCAATTTCCTTATGTGATGTCTGTGTTATCACCACATGTGAAGGTTTTTGTCCTTTTTGACAAAAAACCCCCCCAAAAAAACCCCAGAAATGTCGTGGAAATTGAAGGATCCTCATGAGTTGTGGCTGTCACGAGTGAACTTTATGAAATATTGGTGTTTACCAAGTTATGAAAGGCAGCAAAGCAACATTAGAGAAATCAATTACACCAAACGCACTCTCACACACACACACACACACACACACACACCGAGGTCGTTAGTATTCAGACAGTCATGTGGGGTACTAATTGACAAGGATTAAAGACATCCTTGATTTCTGTGTGTGTTCATTGTGAGTGCGTCACAGTGTCTGCTCAGCCCTTAATGCCTAACACACCAACAACTGGGTTAACTCTGCTGTGAAATTAACGCTGATTAAGATGCACCCTAACACACACACACCCACACACCCTCCATCCCCTATCTGCCACTTCATCCATACATCCCTCGACTCCACCTTTCTGCTCTCAGATAATTTTTCATCACTTTGTCTCCCTTCCCCTCCCGTCTTTCTCACATCTTCATCTTTCAGCACTTCTTATTTCTGTCATTAATTTTCATTTTCCTGCTTCTCCCAAGTCCCGTCTCAGCTTCTCTTTTTTTCTTTCTTTTTAAAATCGCCTTTGCCTCCTTTCTTTTTAATCTTTGCCCCGTACTCTCTCCCTAAATGAATTTCCTTTTTCAATGCTAGTACAAACTTTTTTTTGGAGGGGGAGCGGGGCTCACTTGGAGGCTTTGGAAACAGGAGCACAGCATTTAAATCGATAATTCTATCAAGGGTTTAACCTACAAACAGCACGATTCCCAGTGTCAACTTGATACATTCTTATAACATATTGATGACAGCAGCTGATACAAGTCAAATGCACTTTTCTTATAACGCTTTTATGTGTTTTCTCAAAAGGCGTCTTTCTGTGCTTCATCTTCACCTTACGACTTCCATTCCACACAAGAGTGATTAATCACTGCTTTCTCACATAGTTAAAGAAGAAAACAACAAGTTCTTTGAGCAAAAAAGAAGCAGCAAATGACGAAAAGGAGGGATAAAAGAAGGGGCGGGGTCAGAATATTAGCCGTATTCGCACTGTAGGAACCTTTGGCAGTTCCTATAACCTTTTCAGGAACGGGGCCGTTTTCTCCCGCATTCGGACATACAGGAACTCGGGACCATCGCCCTCAGTTCCTATAACCATTTCAGCTCCTTCTCCGAGGCTGGTTCTTTTCTGGGTTCTATAGGAACACATCTGACGGAGGTGTTTGGTGGTTGGTAGCTACGCCCCTTGTCACGTTGTCATGGCTGAAATGTTTACTCATACGACACAGACACACCCTGCGCAAATTTATTCCTCAAACGAGAGTCACCCCGGCACGTAGCGCCATCCTTGACAAAATTCTGCGGAAGACCGTGGTCACAGCAACCCCGTGAGCCTTCACTCCTTTTCTCCGTCACATCTCACGTCAGCTCCATCCACTGGGACTGCCCTCAACGCCTCTCCGTCTCTCTTAGATGCTACATTGGCTCGTTCCCTCTTAAAACACACTCCGGATCAAAATACAACGACGGAGGGGAATGCTTATTCGGCTACACTGTTTGCCAATAAGATTAAGAGACTTTTAGATCCAAGTGATAATGTGCGTAAAGGCAGTAAGTTCGTGGCAGAGTAACAAGGGAAACCTTGACGGGGTGGATGGAACATGCATTGAAACATCATGTCATATGCCAAAAAAAAAACCTGCTATGTGTAACCATAAGTCACTTAAAGAAAACGCACAAAACCAGCTGAGGGCACGACGCACGGTGAGGTCATTTTTGATTGCAGTTTTGGTTTATTACCGTGTTCTGCTGCAGTAATCGCTGCAATATACTGTCCAGATGGAGGGAGGCCACAGAGAGCATTTTCTCTGTCGTCCCCCTGAGATGTGCAGTAACACGCTGCGTCTCTCTGTTGCTTTTAAAAGTTTCCCCATTATTGACAAGCTCTTACAGTAATAGCGGGTGTTGCTGACTGAACAGACGCGTGCGAAGCGAAAACCTGAGCGCCTTACCTTACCGAACACCACTTTCGACTTTTCACAGCAGTTTGTGTGAGAGCTTTTTTTTTTGTTACATCACTGTAACCGCGGTTCACTTAAGTCGCCACAGTTTCTTTACAGCAGAACGTTCACGTTGCAACACGGTCTTCAGCATCTTCCAAAATGGTCCGCGCAACGGTTTCCTCAATAAAGGCTTTACTGGAACGGCTGTGAAAGCTTTGATGTTTTAGTTGTTCTGGTGGCTTTAACTCCGCCTGTCAGGAAACCAGCCGATACCCCAAACTGCTGCAGGAAAGATGCCGACTGCTCATGAGCACCACATAAAAAAAAAAAAAAGAAACGATTAGGAAGGGATATCCCTTTAAAGGCCCTGCTTGTTCATCCCCACACACCGGCTTGTACACACGATACAGATTGTAGTAAGAAATGAACAGGGCGGCTACAGTATGCGCAGACAAATATGAAAAACCTTCAATCCAGAAACCCTCATTATAATTCCCACTGGCTACGGTTAAAGCAAGTCAAGTCTCGGCCCTCACTGGCTTCGGCAGTCGCCCTTTCATTTCTGTACACTGGAAACGCATCTTCACATTTGTGAAGAGGTCACATGGCCTAACGCCACCGCGTCCGCCCCAGATAATTTCATCAAGTCCGGCAATCTTTGGCACAAATGTAGCCTCTTTCTTCCCTTCTGCCCTTATTGATCTTAAAGGAAGTATTCTCTCTGCTGCTGATGTCTGCAGAAGAGCTTCAGGAGTACCAACGGTGAAAGGTGGAGGGAGAGTGAAAAATTAGATGAACGGAATGTGTTATAAGATGGAAAATTCAGAAGAGGGGGTGCGATGGAGGGAGGAGAAGCCCTGCATGCTTTTAGTGTGTGACCTCTTGACCCCTTTTATCCATGCCTCCTTCACTTATCCTCCCTTACTTCCCTCCTCCCCGCTCCATCTATCCATCTTCTATCTATCTCTCACTCCCTCATTCCTCTGATTGATGGCTCAGACAGGTGATCAATGAGAGGGCAACGCGTTCTGATGCTTCTGTTTCTCTGTTTGTACGTTTGTCTGTCCCTGCTCAGTATATAGGGGTGTGTGTGTGTGTGTGTGTGTGAGAGGAAAGCCCTTTTAAGTGAGGACAATTTGTCAGTTGTCAAAAGAAAATGGCTGAGGGTTTAGATTAAGGTGCATAATGGAATATCCTCACTTGTATAAGTCTGTGTGTGTGTGTGTGTCAGTGTGTGTGTGTGGTCCAACCTTTGTCCTTTGTTATTTTCTTGATGGGTGCAGCAGAGTTGGTCAGTGCAACATCAGCATCAGCTGACACCAATCCTGTTGAGAGAAAACACGCTGCGTTTGTGTGCGTTTGCGCACTCTGCATACATGTATGCTGTTGGTGCATTAGTCTGGATGTATATGCTATGCATACACTATATTTCAAACCGTGTCTTTGGGGCTCTAACCCATGCATGTTGATTCCTAATTTGCGAATGATGCCGTTTTGGTTAATGGGTTAGTGATTTGCTTGTGAAAACTGACATTTTGTACTGACAAAAAAAGTTTCTGTGAATACTGGGCTCTGATTCACTTTGATTCGCTTGCAAACTATTATCAAAATGGGGTATGTCCCCCCCGGGCTGCTGAAAAGACATGGCGCGTATTGTGTTTGCTGTGTGTGATTGTGTCTGTGTGTACCCAGTCTTTCAGGTGAGCTGGAGGCAGAGCTGCTGGGCTGCGACTGCAGAGGAGTGTTGGTTTCATCAACAGACGGAGACAGAGAGGGACTGTCACACACTCTCTCCTGAGGAAGAAGAAAAGAGGATTGTGTCGGGCTAAAAAGACACCAACGTATGAAGACAAGTAATTTTTCCCCTTATTTTCCTGGCGTTAGCTGAGAAAGCCTCGAGGCCTCCGCACACTCAGTCTGGTATTCGGCATCTGTGAATGTTGCACGCGCAGAAGTAAATATGCTGTCATGTTTGTCGTATTTACACGCAGACTCCAAAGGTTTTTGCCATCTCTCTTATTTTCAGAGCGAAATCGTAGCCATCTTACATGCAAATGTCTTTATCCGACATGGCATCTGACAGAGTGGTTCACTTTATTTCCCAGCAGAGAGGACTTTATGACAAGCAGTGTAAAGATTCCAGGGCGACTTGTACGCTGTGGTCTTTTTTCAAATGTGCTGCCAGCAATGCCAGCAAGGTATCAAACCAGGCATTCTTAAATGCACTCGGAACCTTGCTCTTGAATTCCAGATCGGTTCGATCTAGTATTTGTACTGCTTGTGCGTAATGATTTTTTTGGCAAATGATAAGACTCAGACAGTCGTGCAAAAATAATGACTTGGTGTGCGAAGGCCTTGAGTAAGTTTAGTCCAAACAGTCGATATATTCGCAGTAAATGTTATGACACTGACGCAAAAGGTTAAAGAGAAATTATTAGGATTTAATGTAGTCCAGTGAAAAAACCCACAGACCATGTTACTAACTATACAAATGATTTGTCTCTAATAAGTGCAACAAATGACCACTTCCTTTGTGGACGGTTGGGTAAAGGACCCTCAGTTTGACACACGAGGACCCTCTATTTCTTGGTCTTCTACAGTAAAGATCCCTTCAGATAAAGTTTGAAGAAGACCCAGCACCCACTCCATCTTTGCACTTAGTTTCGCTAAATCGCTGCACGCCTAGACGGTCAGAATGCTGTTTAAGCCCATACACACTCAGCAGGTGAGCCAAAGTAAGTGCATATTTCAGGTTGAACAATCCAGACGACACTTAATGCACATGTGGTCTGCCCCTAAGGTATTAATTTGTTTCTGGCTTTGTTAAAAACGCTCAAATTCTCACAGGACTAATGTAGTTGAGCTCCTCAAATCACGAACATTTAGTTAAGACTTTTGATAGCTGTAATATTCCTTCCCTCTATTCACTGAGCCTCCGCTGAAACTGTTTGGAGTCCCCCTGGGGACGCTTGTGTCGCACTTTGGAAACTTCTGCTCTAGTTTTTTATTGTCTTGCATTTTTTGCACTTCGGTAAACTTAATTGCTGTTCAAAAGTGCTGTTTAAAATAAATGACCCTCAACATACACTGAGGATGGCGGCTTAGGCAGCTTAACATGCCATTTAGTCTCACTAAAGAGGCAAGAGACTTTTGAACTGAAAGTCCCAAACCAGAGAACACACTCTTTATTCTTGAATGTCTTATCAAAGTTTTAATAAACCACGGTTCGAACTATCCGCACATTTAAGCGAGGGTTCCTCACACGGGAGTTCCTCAGGGAACATGCTCGGGTCCTTTGCGTTTCGATGCGTTACCTTGATGACAGGCGCGCGATGTACGTGAGTGTGTATCTGCTGGGCTGCGGCGGCCATGTTGGCAATGGTGTTGAGGTGGTTCATCTGGGACATCGCCATGGCAACAGACGCAGGCGGCAGCCCCATGGGCAGAAGGGGGTGGGGCATCATCATGAAAGGCAGGTCCAACCCTGAGACATGAAGAGAGGCACTGGTCAGCAGGGAGGCGAAGAACAGCAGAACAACAGCTTATTCTAAACTGGGAAATCTTTCAGTGACCTCAGACTAAGTGTAAAATCTCTTTGTAAGTTTACATTTGGCCTGCTTGACTTGGCTACGACCAGATGTGACAACCTGACAAATAAATCTGGAATAAAAAATACAACACACAAGACAAGCCAGCAGAATACAGACAGCATTATGGGTGTCGGGATGTTTTACCACCTGCACCATCGCATGCTGATTCCCTCCTGTTATCAATTTAGCCACGCACACAATTACATTTGGGAGATGATGCTTTTAAATGCTTATGGCAGATCTTTGGCTTCAGAAGTGATGCTGAATCCCCTCTGATAGGAAGCTGCCACAGATGTTAAGACATAAAACGGTGTTGTGTTTGTGAACTTGTGTTGAACTCGACTGGAGAAGTCTCATTTCAGTTTAAAGTGTCTTTTATAATGATAAAAAAAAAAGAAAAAAAGCAGACCAGTAAGTCCAAACCTTTGAATTTAAATTACCCCCATCTTACCTAAAACGACCCTGTTCCCTAAAAGAAGAAGACCCTGAGTCAAATGTAAATCATTTGCTAAAAGCCATCATCTTTTTTTTAGCATGGTGCGGGTAAACCTCTATGAAGGCACCGTTATTATTAAACAATGTTATACAGGTTTCTAAGCAACATGTGCTGCCATCCATGTTACATTTTTTATCTGTTGCGCAGCTGAAATCCTCAATCAGGCAATGTTTTGAAAAGGTGAGGTGAAGTAGTCCGAGTATTGATGCTCTCAATACAAGAACAGCGACGGCTACAAATGACGTTCTGTCAAACTAATTCAAAGCTTGGTAAAAGAGCTTTTCCCAGTCAGGGTTGTCATATATGGAATGATTTTCCATCTTCCTGATAATGTCAGGCATAGACAAGTTCTAAAAAATACAATAGACAATAGTATTATGTACTCTACAGTATTTTTAATTTGGTGTGTGCAAAGTGTTATTTCTGATGGATGGCGTGTTTCTGAGATATATTCAGGTTATCTGAGTTTTTTTCCTTGTACTTTTGATCCTTCTCCTGCATTAAAGTGGTGTTTTTATGTTGGACTCTTAAAAAGAATAGCACAGTTGACACGGATCCAAATTATAAAAAGGTTCTAATCAAACCCACCATCTTCCATCCCTCTTTTCCACCTCATCTAGCTTTTCCCTCATGTTGCATCTTGTTTCGTACATTTTCCCACCTTTGCCCTCTTTTCCTCCCCTTCTTCTTCACGCACCGACAACACAACTCGCTGCACTTGTGGAGGATGTTCCAAATCTCTTTTGTCTCTTTTTTTTTTTTTTTTTTTTTTTTTTTTTTTTTTTTTAACCCCAAACCCCCTAAAAGACCACCTCTGACCTCGGTGCCCTCGTCACCCTAAAACAGCCCCTATTTTCAGAGATGAGCTCCCACTGGATGGGACACAATAGGGGGGAAGACGCCTGAGCTGTCAACCACACACACACGTATACACACAGAGCTGCTTTCATTCCAATGAAACAATAACACTGATTGCTGTTGTCGTGACGACTGAAGTGATAGAATAATCAATGTGAGTGTTTGTCGCTTCCTGCTGCCCGGTGTTGGTGTGCAAATACATTACTTCTGCAGTAAGAAAAAGAGCGAGTATCTGTTTGTTTGTGTGTCCATATGTGTGCGGCTGTGTGTGCAGTGTTGATGAATTGAGTCATTTAGTAGAGTGTGTGCTGATTAATCCAGGCAGAGTGTTAATACAGGAGATGGGAACAGATTAAATGGCGTACATTAACAAATATTGCCATCCTTTAAACACACAGCATGAAGGTGTGTTTGCGTGTGTGTGTGTGTATCCTTCCTTTTTTCCATGAAGACTGCCTAAGTGTGTCATCTGTTTGGATTTAGATTTCTGTCTATGACCGTGTGCTCTCACTGTTAGCTAGAAGCTGCTGCTGCTGGAGCTGTTGTTGATTGACAGCTCCTAAGGTGGCCCCCCTCCCAGGACCTCCAGCTGCACCACCTCCTCCTCCTCCTCCAGCTCCTCCTCCCACTGCCGGTGCTCCTCCACCTCCTCCTGGTCCTCCACTGTGGGCTCCAGCAGGGGGGCTGGTCAGACGCTCTTTATCCCAGGAACACTCACTCCCTCCTGGGTAGAGATGCAGACATTTATATTCCATCAGTGAGGAACCGGAAAACTGTGACTTTTCGATGTCTGTCGAACCTGTTGAACCACAACTGCTTCTGAACTTATACTTTGTGTTTCCACCTAAGAGCTTGATCCTCTACTTAAACTCTTGATGTGATTTTAGGTTTGAAAGACCAAAAAGTCCAAGGCCTTGTTCTTCAAAACTCCCTTAAAGCAGAGTGAATATCAATGAATTCCATGACACACCTGGTTAGGCAATCTGTGGATTCTGAGCTATGATCAGACAATACCTGCTACGGGGAAGAATAGCATATATTGCTGCAAGTAATCATGGATTCTCTTGCTGCCTAAACAGGCCTATCCCAGCCATCTTTGAGCGAGAGGCAGGGTTCACCCTGGATGGGTCGCCAGCCCATCACAGGGCCACACCACCGTGCAGCCCCTCTTAAAAATGTAAGTAAAGAAAGGAAAAAAACACCTGTACACTGAAACTAATTGCTTTGAAAAACACTCCCCTCATAGCCGGAAATTTAAGTTTGGGGCTCAGTATCACAGGGACACGATGTGTTTAAACCAGTTAGCGTCTTGAAAAATAAAAATCTTGAGCTGGAAAAGGCATTTCTCATCTTTTTTGATTGTTTTTAACTAAAAACTATTTTTAATTATATTCAAATATTCAAAAAAAGAGATGGAAAAACCTTGTGAAGGATTCTGGAGGCTTTACATTGTGTCAGAATCCATTGAATGATAGATGTGCCACGAAAAAATGTACGAATAAGAAAATGATTGAGGAAACGTGGACAAACCACTGAATGTGAAAATATTAAATAAAAATGACAAAATAAATGAACATTAAAGCTTTGTAAATAAAGCATTGTCTGCATGCTATTATTTTATACACATATGAAGAAACACATTCCATTTGATTTATAAATTGATTGGCATGTCATTGAGTGAAATAAGCAACCCGGCCATTCTGGCTCCCACAGATTGGCTGTATGCCCCGTGTGGCACACAGATTACAGTTAATCAATCAATTACAGATACTCCCGACCTCAGCTCGTGATGGTGTTTAAAGCACACCTGTCCACAGAATACGTTTCTTCCATTCCAACCTCTCCACCACTAATGAGCAAGACCAAAAAAAGCTGTCCAAGGATGGCGGGGGACAAGATTGTAGACCTGCACGAGGCTGGAACGGGCTACAAGAGTATCGGCAAGAAAGCTCGGTGAGAAGGTGACAACTTTTGGTGCGATTATTTCGAAATGGAAGAAAAATAAAAATGAACATCAATCGCCTTCAGTCTGGAGCTCCATGCATGATCTTACCCCATGGGGTGAGGATGATCATGAGAAAGGTGGGGGGGTCAGCCCAGAAGTACACGGAAGGAGCTTGTTAATGATCTGAAAGCATTCGGGACCACAGTTGCCAAGAAGTCTTAAATGTGCCAGTGAACATCTAAATGATTCAGAGAAGGCGCTGGTGCAAGGTGCTGTGGTCAGATGAAACCAAAATCCAGCTCTTTGGCATTAATTCGACCCGCCGCGTTTGGAGGAAGGAAATGCTGAGTATGACCCAAAGAACACCATCCCCACAGTCGAGCACGGAAGTGGAAACATAATGCTTTGGGGCTGTTTTTCTGCTAAGAGCAAAGGACGACTTTACAGCATTGACGGGGCAATGGATGAAGCCATGTACCGTTAAAATTTAGGACCTCCTTCCCTGAGCCAGACCACTGAAGATGGGCCATGGACGGGTTTTCCCGTATGATGATGACCCAAAACATACCGGCAAGGCAACAAAAGGGTGGCTGAAGAAGAAGCACACTAAGGTGATGTCGTGGGCGAGCCAGTATCCAGACCTCAGTCCTGTAGAAAATCTGTGGAGGGCACGCAGCCAATCTGTGGCAGCCAGAATTTCTGTGTGGGTTGTAGGGGATCAAATACTTATTTCACTTAATGGCATGCTAATCAATTTCTAACTTTTCCATAATATGATTTCTCAGCATTTTTGGTTGATATTCTGTCTCTCTCCATTAAAATGAAACTACCATTAAAAAAAATTCTAGACCGTTCTTTTTTTTTTTTTTTAGTGAGCAAACTTACAAATTGAGCAGGGGATCAAATATATTCTTAAAAATGCTTATATATATATATTTTTTTACATTCCTCATTTATTTTCTTGTTCTTTTACATATTTATTGGTTTTTGTGGCACTCCTGTTACTGCATACAAACCAACCCGGTTGTGGTGACACTCCTAAAACATTTCCGTTGTTTGTAAAATGTATTTAATGGCTTTCTCTCGTCGCACCTTCCCTCCTGCCTCTCTCTGCTCCCCTGTTCCCTTCTCATCCATCTTCATCTCCCTCCATTAGTTTGAATTAGCAACCGTCTCTCTCTATTATTGCCTACTGAATTCCCTGCGCTCAGTGTGTGTCTGTGTGTGTGCGTGGATGACAGCTGGGCCTCATCCCTTCTGCCATTTACACCGGGGAAGAAAAGAAGAATAAACAGATGGGCAGATGTTCTCTCTCTTTCTCCAGCTCTCCCCTCATTTTTTCCTTGGCCTTGTCCTGCTCCTTTCTCCCTTCTCCTCTGTCAGTCTTTTAGCTTTTTCACATTCACTTCCATGTCTTTTTTTTTTTTTTTTTGCCTTTCAGATATTCTCACAAACTCGGTACACCTGAATCTAGTTCAAGTTAAGTAGCTGAACATTTTCGCTCTTTTGTATTTATACAGTGGACTTTAATTTAGTCATAAATCTACAGCCAGGTGTGAACAACTGCTGGAGTCATTTATCTTGTTCACACTGTTTGGGTATTAAGAAATGCCCCTTTAACATGATTCTGGTCTAATTTGCCAAAGTACCAGGCTTCACGGTCCAAATTTAGTTATGTTGTATTGCTGAAGCTGAAAAGTAAGTGATGTAGTTCCTCAACTTTTAAGACTGCAGAAGCCGGACTAACTGCAGTTACCGTGAAACACATTTGTACAAACTGGTTTCGGTACCACATCAGAGCATTTAGACTGAATTAAATCGACCGAAAAACCTGTTTAATGTTAGAAATGGGCACCTCACTATTGTAAAACCAAATGTTTTGGTCACTCTGATCTCTCCACCTTCCAGCTTCTTAAAACAAGCATCTGTCTTTGGTTATATGTCACTGAACACAACCTCAGTTTAACTCGGGGCAACACCGCTACAGACTCTTAAAAAAATCCCTCCCTCTGCAAGATTTAAGACTAGAGAAATTTTATATGCTTTTTTTGTATCAACTTTATGTCTTAAGATTTATTGGGTAAATCTTTTTGAAAATAATTGCATTATTGATGTTCTACCTTTTAAGATGTAAATACGTTTTTGTCCAATAAGGTTTCAAATTTCACTCTCTAGCTCCACCCCCCCCTTGTCCAAATATGGCCTCTTTTGGCTTCAAAATAGGCGCAAGCTAATTTCAGTTAAAAAAGCAGCGGGCTTTGTTACAGTCGCTGCATCTGTTTCTTATATATTGATCTTTAGGTTTAAGACAAATTTCCTTTCTTTTACTATAAAGTCTGAGTGAACAGGTCACCATTCCATCACAGGGTAAATAAAGAGTCATACAAGGAGGAACACTCACTCCATCTGCAAATGGCAGATGGTCTGGCCCACACTGTGGGCTAAAAGGCAACCAAAACGGTTGGGAAAGTTAAGGGAAAAACGTTTTGACCAAGGGGTTTCTGTGTGACTTGATGTTGGAACAAATCATTTGAGTTAGGGGGGTTATGTTTCCCCAGTATAGGGTACTTTTATTCTGTATGATAGGAGCAGGATTTACCATTGTTACCTCTCCACCCCTTAAAATAAATCTGTCCATGATAATGCGAGAGATCAGCAGAAAATGATCAAATCAGTTGGTTTTAGACCTCAAATGGATGATAATACCATTAAAAATGAATGGGTGGAGGAGAGAGTCTGTAGGGAGGCTGATTGTAGTGGAGAGCAGAGGATGGGCCTCGTGGTTACCTCACTGAATACATGTAGCTGCTCCTCTGCTCTCTGCTGTCCATCCACTTCTCTTTGGTAAAATATGGAACTTCGTCCACCCACAGTAATCCCCATACACCACTTATACAGCAGAAGAGTTTCATATAGAGAGTTATTAGCAGTTTGTAAAGATACAAAGTGAAATTGACAATTTTCCCGTTTGTGATTTTTTTTTTTTTTTTTTTTTTTTTAAAAAGAAGAGAGAGAACCATGGCATTCAGTTTAACGCGACATAAACATACCTGGAAGTATTCCAGACTCACAGACCTCTAACTGATGTGATTTGGCATTTGACCTCCACTAAGGGAGTTGTGTGATTGGTTTGTTTTGTTCCGTCTTTCTGTGTGCGAGATCACTCGGAGCAAATGGAAGTATTAGCATAAAAATTTTACCAGACGTGTGGCGCATTCCAGCTTAGAAGTGTTTAACTTTTGATGTCGATCTGGATCTGGAGCCAGGATTATTTATTCATCATCGGTGGCAGTACGCGGTCTCAGACTGCTCCGGTTTTGGCATACTTTGGACCCAGCTCCTCACCAGCTGCAGTTCAGTAGTTAGCATTATCTCACTCCAACTCCTGCCAGATGTAGGCCACCGTGCAGGAGAACATCGTGCGCTGCAGCGCTCAGTGTAACATCGCTTTCTGCACACTAACCAATTAAAGTCACAGAGCACATCCGGGTGGACCGGCTGCCAGAAACTCCCCCTGTCCGTAATATTCAGAGTTTTTGTGTTATAGTCACAAAAGGTCAAAATCATAGTTTCTCGCCTCTCTTGCTCTTTTTCCCTCAACCACTTGTGTAACGGGACACAGCACTGCTCTGATGAGACGTCCTTGTTCTTAACGTTTTCTGAGTTAAGTTTGATGGACGAACAGCTGCGGGGGCCGTGCCTCCGTATGGCAGAAACGAATGAACGAGAGTTCGATCAGAAGATCCCAGTGAACAAAACTCGCAGAAACGAGTCGTCCTCTTCTCGGTTCCTCTTCGCCTCCTCTCCGTCACGACTCTTGCCTCTTTCCACTTAACTCCTCTTTCCTTTCATCTAACCTTTCTCATCACTCTCTCTTCCTTTACTTTTAAAACTCCACCTCCTTTTTTTCCCCACGAAGCAAAGACACGGTTTCCACTGACACGTAAATTTGCCCTTCTCTCTTTTTTTCCACCTCTCCTCTCAGACACCCATCCCTCCAATCTGTGTTTTTCTCATTCCTATCAAGGGGAAAAAAAAAAAAAAAAAGCATGCGACTGTCACCGCAAGCAGAACAGGCCCGAGCGATCGACTTTCACCCATCAAACACCAGAGCATCTTTTTTTCTCCCCTCTTTTCCTCTCGCCCTAAATATCCCAGTCTCATATTTTCCCCCTCTGTCCACCCTCGCTTTATTTTCTTTTTCGTTTCATACACTCTGCTCTATTGTCCGCCGCAGTTTCCCAGGCCGGTGTGAGTGTCCCTCACAAAGAAAACAAGGTCGGACGCTGAAAAGAAGGTTCTCTGCGAACGCACAAAACAAGGAGGGGGGGGGGAGAGCAGAGGAAGAAAAAAAAATCACTCTAAACGAAATAAAAGAAGGCAGAAGAACGGAGAAGATGAGGAATAACAGTAGGAGGGAATAAATAAAAAACGACTTGGCGAAAGAATAAAATGGAGGAACAGAGGAAGAGTAACTCTATCAGCCCATTTGCCAGGTCAGCTGAAGAAAAGGGAGAGACTGATGAGGAGAAAAAACAAAACCAAGGAGAATCGGGGTGGAAACGGAGGGAAAGATTGCTTCCACCATTCTTTTCACTCAGCTTTTTGTTTTCTGTCTTTTTAATAATTCAGAGAAGCAAACACAGCAGAGATGGAGTGGACCGGAAAGTGTGTGTGTGTGTGTTTCATAGGTGGCATGTGAAAAACAATGTTCAGACTGGACAAATGAGTGATTTTTTTTTTATTTATTTATTTATTTATTTATCATTTATTTAAAATATTTTGTCTTGCTCCACAGGTTTTGACTGGGCTAACAGTTATTGCTAACAGTTATACTCCTTAAAAAAGGACAAAAGGTTCGAGAAGTGAAGAGTTCTGTGTGATCTGTGTTGTTCAAGTCACCTTCACACCAGCATCTAACACAGTGATTTAAAAAAAAAAAAAAAATCTGTGTTTTTGGCAGTATTCCTAATGGTCTTTTAAAGTTTAGCATTTCCTGGAATAAAAATAAAAATGTTTATGACTCATCCTGAACCCCGGGGGCCACGTTCAAATTCTTTTGTCCAATAAAAAAGAAAAAAGAAGGAATTTCTGCAGAACGGTGCAAGGTTCCTACTTAGGCCGGTGGAGCCGACCAATTAGTGCAAACTGGCAGCTTTCCTGACTCATGTTATGCCGGGAATTGTGGAAATAAGCAGGAGCTTACAGCAGTTCTTTGGGAATTACATGGAAACTGCTGGATTCAGATTGAAGCCTGCATTTTCTTCACCCCTCCCCCATGATGTTTAAAATATATCAAAAGAATATTTTATTTATTTATTACTGGTTTCTATCCACATGGGGATGTTCACACATAATGCCTCTAATGACGTGAAACAAAAAAGTACAACCTCTATTTTAAAAAAGTTGTGACACTGTGTAAAATGTAAATGAAAATAAATAAATGAATAACTCCATTATTTCCTAATCTTATAAGCCAAAACTTACTTCACAAGAGTTTAAAGTAAAGTTGGGACAGGGAGACTAAATGCTGGAAACGAAACGGCTGGAGGAAGCAGGTCAGTAACATGATTTGGTGTTTAAAAGAAAAGGGGGGGGGGGGGGGGAAGAGCACCTTAGAGAGGTAGAGTCTCAGAAGTAAAAAAAAATAGGCAGAGATTCAGCAGTAACTGAAGAACAATGTTCCTCAATGTAAAATTGCAAGCACTGTCAATATTCCAAAATCTACAGTTGCAATTAAAAGATTCTGAGACTTGTTTGTGCCGAAGGGATACAGCAGAAAATCAGTAGCACTGCATTCAAGAGACATGATTCTGTCATGGAAACCCCTCCGTGGGCTCAGAAACACTTCCCGAAATCACTGTCTTTGAACTCGCTTGAGTTTGCTGTGTCCTTAAGCCTTTCCTTCTGAAACTCAAGGATAGCACTTAAAAAAAAATAAAAAATCAGACAGACACAACTCTATATGAGACATGGAGGCTCAAATGCTAAATTAGATTTAATGGGGTCTTTAAAAGCGTAACAGTGCCCTCTACTCTTCTCATTTTCACAAAGAATGAAGAAATGTTGAAGCAGCCTTGTGTCTCTGTTTTTTTTTTTTTTGGAGTTTTAAGCTGATGCTTCCTTTTATCACGCCTTTTCTTCATTTAATGTTGTCATAATTTAAATACTTAGCTGTGCACAACAGCCCGGAGCCTCTTTTTTCTTATTCTTTTGCTCTTTTTGGATCAGCTTCTGCCTTTTTTTTTTTTTTTTTTTTTTTTTTAAATCTATGGCAAGATGTTTATTTACAGTTCCTATTTGCAGCTTCCTCATAGACGTGTTCGTCCAACTGCCAGAGGTATATTCTCTCGATGATTCTCGCAAGTTGTGTGACTATAAGGACCTTTTTTTTTTCTTCTTTTTTTCCCTATCATTTCTTAATTTTCTGAACTTGCTGATGGTGTTAGTTTTGTTCATTTTTGCTGATGTCCACATAACCTCAAAGTCCAAAGGCCTGATTGCAGCTGAGGTGGGTGTAGTGTTCATTACACTACACAGGGAGAACAAACGGGCTTGAAAAGTTTTCCTTGTCTCCAGGGTTTCTGTTGATTATTGCTAATATCCACACTAAACTTCCAGAAACTGTCAAAACCTCACATTTGACATGTACTGAGTAACTTTGTTCATCATTAACTCGCAGGTGTGTTTTTGCGCGTGTGCTGCACCTGTATTGGAGTGTAAGTCGTCGTTGTCGGACTCATTGCCGTTCTGGAGACTCATCATCATCTTCATTTTCTGTAGCTTTTGGAGCTCGGCCATGGCTGCCGCCGTCAGGCCTGACACACACACACACACACACACACACACACACACAACCGTTAAGATCATCGTCATCATCGTGGCGAAGGCCTTCAGCAGCACGCTGTCAAAAGCCTGTGGAGCAAAAGTCATCACAGCTAACCAATCACAGCCCCCCGTTTGCACCGTGCCAGACCTCACAGGTGCTGCCTGCCTCTACCCATGATGCTTTGCAGTGCGGCCCGGCTGTCGATGTCAAACTTTCTTTTCAGCGTGAGCGTTTGACTGAAATGTTTCAGGGTGTGAGTGCAGTTTCAGTCGCCTCTGGCCTGATGTATACTCACTAATACACACACACAGAAGAACAAAATATACCCAGAAAGAACACGGCCTCACTGCCACACACACACACACACACACTCTCTCTCTTTTGTATGGACCAAGATCCCTGGCTCTGTGCACTGACCTGGAACTGACTTCTATACACAACAACCAGCAGAGTGAGAGAGATGACCCTGTGTGTGTGTGTGTGTGTGTGCGTGTGTGTGTGTGTGTGTGTGTGTGTGTCATTGTGCAAATCCACCCTTATGTGTGTAAGTGTGCGTGTTAGCTTTTGCATTGTGCTGAGTGTGTCTGTACAGTTTGCTTTCATGTATAAATGCATGTGTGCGTGGGTATGCATGCATGCTTATCTGTGCATACTTTCCTCTGTGTGTGTGTGTCTGTGCGTGTGTGTGTGTGTGTGTGTAGGTCAGTTGGTTTTGCCCCGGTCACGCTTGATGGCCTCGGAGGAATGTCCATTACACACTGTACAGTTGTCTGTAAGCTATAAAGAAAACAAGATAGAGAGACATGGGAAGAGGGAGGGCAGGGGGAGGAGCCGTTTTGAGATTTAATTTAAAGTTGGATGGATGGATGGATGGATGGATGGATGAAGGATGGAAGAGAGGGAGGTGTGGAGGACACAAAGATGTATGCTGGTTACACTAACCCGGACAAAGTAATTATTTCATACCTGCACTTGTACTCCGTTGCAGTAACTCGCGCTTAAAGCACCCATAGCTACCGTATGATCCAGAAACTATAACGTATATGAATTTGGAATTCTACTCGCTTGTATTTTCCGACACCTTCAGCGCAGTTTGGAAAGCGGGACTTTTAAAGAGGCAAAAGTTCTGATTACCGCTAATCAACCTTGTTACAATAACGTTGCAACTACGTTACAATTTCATTCCCTTTTCAACACACGTTCCTGTTAAAAGAAGATTCAGAATTTCGGCGGCCGTAAGTCTGGAATCGACACACACAAAATCGACACTGGAAGGTTTTACAGAAATCTGGCGCTTCGTGTAAAAATAGTGGATTTCCAACAGGACGGTTGAGTTTATCCATTGGGATCAAAAAGCACTGCGATTTGTTTTGCTTCTGGAAATGCAAACATGTGGCTCTTACAGTGTTTTTACATGGCGGCTGCAACGAGTAATTGAAAGTTTCACCGGTAATTAAAGAGGCCAAACCTGCTCTGGTTCAAGCTTTTTCTTTTTTTATCCAAGATTCATGTTCCTTATGAACCAAATATCTTTGAGTGTTGTTTTTTTTTTTTTTTTTTTTTTTTTTTAGATTGAAAGAAGAAGAAAAAACACAACCAAACCCAAAAATTTGACCTTGAGTAACTGTTACCCAGGACAAAATTCTAAAATCTTTTGTTTTGATGATTTTATTGTGATGGCTTTAGTAGCTTTAGTAGCTTTCCAAACTTTTTGTCTCATTCTTTAGAAATCATAAACTACACCAGAAAGTTTAAAAAAAAAAAAAAACACATCTCAAACTTTGTAAAATCAGGAAATGACATCAGAGATAACTCGGTAAAAGAGAGGGATCAGAGATGGGTAAATATGAGCCAGAAAACAATCTAAAGTGGGATGAAATGAGTTCCATCCTGCATCATCCTCACCTCTCTGTACAAGGCGAGTTCCCGCAGCTGTTTCAGCACCTCTTTCTCAAACATACACAGAGATTTCTGATGGACATTCACCTAAGGGGGGCATTGTTGGGCCTGGGCTACCAGAGCATGAGGGCCATGTTTTGGTTTCCTCTCAGTTTCATACAAACTGTTTGCTCCCAACTACCTGGCACACAGGTGTTTTGCACTCACCGTGACGGAGACGGAGAGCCTAACAAGGCTGGTCACTGTTTGCTTGGAGTGTTACCATGGCTGAGCTGTGGATACAAAGGCCTCGAGGTGCAGGTGAGGCAAGATGAGGTGAAAGATGGGTTGTCTCCTGTTTCTGAGGCAGCAGATGACAATTCTCCTTCACCTCTGTGGAGCAGCTGCTGCCTGACCGAGGCTGCTGTTGCTAAATAACTCCATTTCGGGGTCATTTTACATGACATAAGTTACGCGTGTAACTTAAATGATTTATCGACAGAGTTATGCTGTCGCTATGTAAAAACTGAAAATCAGGAGGACTGATTGTGAACCCTAAATCGCTTTTAAAAAGTGCCAACTGAACCTTGTGAAATTGTGAATAAAATAGCTTATTTTAGGCCCTGGCTACATTTCCTTTCAGACACTGAATAATAGAGATGGCGGATAAGTTGCCCTGCTATTTAGCCAGTCACACAGGAAATGATGATGTCGATACTTCTCGTCAGAGAAGCCCTTCAAATAGAGTTTAAACAGCAAATCCATTAACAATTCATTTCTGTCGTACCAAATATTCTAATGCCAACCATTAGAAAGAGGTTTTTTTACTTTTCACATATCGGTGTAAATTGAATATTTCCATACGTTAAAGTCTCACCTGACAGATAACCTTTAGTAGCAACTTACTAATAATTGTACAGATGTTTTAACTGAGCGACAAACGCTGGTTAGACGAAAAGCAAAAGCAATGGTTGTGATTGCTCTTCTACTACTTCACATCTTTAATCCTGTTCTTGCAAAAGTTGAGCGGGGATGTTCGCAGGAGCCTTTTCGAGCTTAAGAATGAATATTTAGGAACGGAGAAAATGGAGAAGGGGGTTAAATGGAAAATGGAGTCTCTCTGTGGGGTCAGAACGGTGTTCACGCATTGATTGCTCTACTGAAGAACACCTTGACACACACTAACGCACAAAGTCGCATGTAGAGATACAGGAAATACACATAGGTTGAGACACACGTATGCTTGATCGTGTACACGCACACACACACACACACACACACACACACACACACGTTCGGACAGAGTCAGAATGCCCGCTTCGCCTCAGTGCAACCAGAAGTCGATCAATAGTGAGGGCAGAGCCACAATACTGTTCTCCATCATGACTACCAAGCACACACACACACACACACACACACACACACACACTGCTCTGCCCCTCTTTCCCTCTCGGATCAATGACTGTCCGCTGTGTCCACGGTTACCGAGCATCGACCCCCGTCGCTAATGGCGACCACGGAACCTTGGGAATTAGTGTGTGATTGATTGACAGACTGCTTCAAAGACACACGCACCATATAGAGCTTGCGTGCGTGCGTGCGCTCGCGTTGCAGAATATACATTTTCCCGTGTGCCTGTGAGTGTGTGAGTCTCAGCGTTCCCATGTGGGTCATCTGCACCTCATTTACGCATCTCGTTTTCCCTTCCCGTGCATCATAATGCTTTCTGAAGGACGGACAGAGGAAAATAACAGAAAAACAGTGAATCATCAGTGTCACATGATAATCTGAACTAAGAACCAAGAACCCAGGAGGTTATTACCAACAGTGCATGAGGGTAAACTTGTTAAGACCGTCTGAAAATAGTTGACGTAACAATCCATGATTTATGACTTTAGTACGTGCTAGCAGTAAAGAAAAAAAAATAAATCAATAAAATAACCGCCAATTTTCTTAAAACACAGATTTTATAACAGTGTGTTTATATCTTGTATATTAAAATAGTTTTCAGCACCAGCCATCAACGCAAACAAGAACCTTCTTTTTCCAACCACCACATGGAAGGCGATCTCTTAACAAGATCTGATGGTGTTCTCCTCTTGTGCTTCGGTTCTGAATGGACTCAAAACAAAGCTTCGAGTTTGTTGCTGAAGGCCGTTGGGTGATCTTCAAGAATCCCGGGGCCCCCCCCCTCTGAGCTTGCGTGAAAACCCAACCCATTTGGCAGTGGTGGTAAATATTTAATTGAGTGCACCTACATCTCTGAAGGAGTGCTCTGAACGCGCTCTCAGCGATGGAGTGACACTTTGAATAAAACAAACAGGGAAACGGAGAAATTGCTCTTTGTGTTCTGAATTTAGAAACACACTTTTTACGGCTTTTTTTTTTGTTTGTTTGTTTTACCTTCTTTTCTTCCTGCGAGCACTCCGGAGTGCCGATTTACAAATGCAGTCGATTGCTTTTGTGCTGAGTCGGATTTCAGCTCAGTGCTCAGGCACTTAAGTCGCCCATCTTTAGCTCGCACCGACTGTCCAAGACGGCCATTTGCAGCCATTTTGAGATGGCCATTTGGTACTATTCCTTCTGCTACTTTGTGCTGTCCCTGACTTTAAGATGTTTCTGAATGCGTAAACAGCTCAGCTAGAAGTCTCAAGGTTTTCCATCAGGTCATCAGAATCCATATAAACTATTCCACACCGCTCAGGAATAAAGTCAAAGTGCAACCTGTACTGTAAGCCATCAACAATGGTCCCAATGTGCCAAAACACAAATGAACTAATGTGTCCAATTAAAGGCTTTTCTTTTTTCCAATTGAAACTTTCAGGAGGGCTAATGCCGAATGGCCTGGCTGACAAATCACAGGGCTAGCCTCCCTAGCTTCTGCTTTTGGGCTGTTTCATGGGAACTTTAAAGGGGATAGAGAATCAAAATAGTCTTTTTCACGTTTTTGGTGTTAGTTCTGAGTCTCCCCGCTGTGGGGAGTACACACGAAGTGCCAGCAAGTGTCAGAACCTCTGTTTCAAGTACTCCCCCTTTTTTGAATTGCCGCCAGAAAATGGGCCAATCCGTGTTTGAGCATTAAGTGACGTATCTTTTGGCGCAATCGCCCCCCCCTCACCCAAATCCACAGCCACCCCCTTTCAGACACGCCCCTTCGAAATTAATTATTTATAATGTTGTGCCCACCCATTCCCACCTGGAAGAGGAGCAATGGCGAGAAACAGAAACAGGTGTGCCTTCCAAGGCTGTGAAAGCGGACTACGATCGTTACATATTCTTCCCCCGGAAAGCAATGTTCGCGATCAATGGCTTTTATTTATTTTTAACAGCATCCCCAGTACATACAACCGCCGAATGCTCAGTAGAGGATCAGTTCCGACTTTGCAACAAAATCAACCCCAGCAATCAGTACAGCTGTAAGTATCACATTTTATTTTGTTTTAAATGTGTGTTGTGCCATATTCCTGTTGTAAGAATTGCACGTTAGCTCTGGCTTGTTCTTTTCAGTGAGAGCAAGGGCAGCCAATCAAGCAACGGCAACCGAATAGCGCCAACACCTACCTGCATTTCATAATGAGGTTGCCAGATAAGCTCTGAAACGACGCCAATAAGGGCAAACGACGCATTCTAAACCCAGCATAGTAACATAGCTGTTTGAGAGAGCCTTTTAGGGAGGTTCTGAGCCATTACAGACCCAACCAATTTTTTTTGGGCTACATATCACATCACAGAACAAGGATTAATGCCCCAATCAATCTTTCTCTATCACCTTTAAGGGTTTTGTTACCTTTTGGAAAAAATGTCTCGATAAAAATATTGGAGGGGGCAAAATTATTTCCATCTACTTTCAATTTTAGGGATTCTAATCCCTGTAATAGTGAGTATGTGGTTTGTCTTTTAAAGTCAAATTTTATTTATTTATTTTTTGTCTGTTTTTGTTTTTTAATAAGAATTAGTGCCTACAAATGAAATATGCCTAATAAGTAGTGATGGGAAGCCTCGCTGAGGCTTTGGAGCGCGTGTCGTTCTAATCGAGGAAATGGTTCACGAAGCGCGCATCAAAGCTTGTTACGATGACGTATGTGATTACGTCTGAAGCCTCGCCGGCGGGATGTACCACATGACTGGTTCAGGAAGTGGTTCGCAATTTGGCGCACCATTCAGGGAAAGTCAAACCTGTAAAAAACCTGAAGCCTCAAGAAGCTTTGCCCTGAACTAATTTGATGAAAAGCTTAAATGCTTCATGAAGCCTCATTTCGCCATCACTACTAATAAGTAATGGAAAATCATCCAGTTTAGTCTACTGGTTAAGATGTTTAACATGGCAGTGTTTAGGAGTCTTCTCCCTGTTGAGCGTTGACTGCTAGTGCTTCTCTCAAAGATTAAGGGTTCTGTTGCCTTTTCAATTCGTTCAGCTCAATTCAATAATATTTCATGAATCCACAAAGGGAAATCCTATTGCTTCAGTATAAATTATTAATATATATTATTATATATATTCTTAGAGATGGATAACGAAATAAAACAAAATAATAATCAGTCCACAGACTTTTGTTTAGTTGAAGTGCAGCAGAAAGAGCTGCAACATCTGTGGTAGAGAGACGCTCCCTCTTAGCAACATTTCCAGGATTACACCATCTGTTGTTAACAAGCTCTGTAATCCTCCTCCTTCACTGTTACCTCTCTGTCTGCAGTCTCTGTCTGCCTGCATAGTCGGACAGCCAGATTGAGAGGTGTTATATTCATTCCTGCAGCCATGTCCAAGTAAAAATTAATAATAATAAATACTGCATTCCCAATGTTTTTGCTGCCTTCTTTTCAGGGCTCCAAGCACATCCATTTCATGTGCCCATTCCAGCGGCATAGTATCCAAAGCAGTTTCAGAAAACTCTTGAATTCTGTTTTCACTGAAAAAAAGCTCATCCGAAGATGCCAAGATTATATGTACCAACAATACACATGAGATGTTCAGAGCTGCTGCAGAAGGCTGCCAGTAGGGCAGCTTCAAACATCCATCTATCCATTTTCTATAACTGCTGAATCCAGTTCAGGGTCGTTCTCACAGCCTGGTAAAGATGGAAGATGGAGGTTTTGTGAACCCTGAAACTCTTTGGCTAAATGTTCTTTTGTATGAAAATTTATTTTCAGGTCCCTTGCCGTTTTAGCATTGTAGCTCCAGTAAAATGCTGTGAATCAGTTTGGTCATAAGTCCTCTCTATGAGCTGCAGTACCCAAAACTACTATCTTCTCGCAAATATTTGGAAACCTGACGGCATACATCGTCAGAACGTAACCTGGGTGTTCATCCTTGTATTTTCAAAATAATTTAAGAAACGGCTACACTGAAAAAGTAGGACATCTTGAAATAGGACCTCTGGAATATGAACGCACAGTGATGATTTTACCACCATACCTTTAAAAGTCAGGAGGAACAAACGTTTAGAGCGATCAGTCTTTTTTTCTTTTTTTTAGGCTATAAAATCAGTCCCTTAAATGCTCAGCTATCTCTATTGTGACGATGAAGCCATACAGCACAGTCCGTCTTTTAATCTAGTCAGAGGTTGAGAAACTCTCTCCGACAACGGAACATTGTCGTAATTTAATTGATTGGTCAGGAGGTGGCGCTTTTACATGCGATGATGTCTTATCTCGACTCAGGTTAGGCGGCCAACGTGATTTGTAATGGGGATACACCCCATTACATTATAAGAAGAAAAGCAGCTGTTGAACCTGATGTTATCTCGCTAAGCCTGCTTCTTAGTGCAGGCCTCTGGTTGAGGTGGATTATTTGGGTGGAAAAGGTTGCAGGTTGAGCACTGTCCTCTTGGAGGAGACTGAGCAAAATAATCAAAGTAACCTCTACCAGAATGCCAGGAAGCCAGGTTTTCCTCGCAGAAACATGCATTGTATTTAGATGATCAGTATCATCCACATCACAGCTTAATCTTGAAGTAAATCGGTGTGTTTCCCACAGAAAATTCAAAAGAAAAAAAAAATGTACGTGCAAACTTAACCAGTGGGGGGTGCTGGCTGCTAAATGTCACCAGTTTAGTGTTCGGGTAGAGAAAGCGGAACAACGTGAGGCAGGAGGAGGAGAAAGATGAAAAAGACTTAATGCCACTTTAGTCCTCTTCAGCCCCCCCCCCCTCCCCCCCCCCCCTCCTCATCTCTGTCTCCTCTCGGTGTCTGCAGGTGCACATGAGGGTCCTCAGATGAGTGTATTCTCCTCAGGACAAGATTGAAAACACTTCATCTGTAACCCATACAGAGTGCGTTTCAAAGTGTGTGTGCATGCTCGTGAGCCAGATGTGTTTATGTTTATCGTTTCAAAATGTGAGTTTAGGTAGCTTCGGTGTGTCTCTGAGGCTGTGTGTGTGTTTACATGAAGTGTGTGTGTGTGTGTGTGTGTGTGTGTGTGTGTGTTAGAAGACAAGGCGAACCATTGAGCTGTTTTTGAAGTGAATTAACAAGTCAAATGAGTGCCGCAGCACCCTGCATAGGTTACCACACACACATAAACACGCTCCCACGCTTATCATCACAGCGTCTTTGTGAAGGAGGATGAGGCCAATTAAACTGATATCACTCGCTTGCTGTTGTTTAAGTCTCCTCACTCTTTTTTTCCCCCCTCTTTCTGTTTTTATCCCATTTTTTCTTCTTCCATCTCTTCTTGCTGGGGTTTTTTTCCAGCTAAATTTCCTCTCGTTTCATCTAATTTCTGTCCCTACTTGTTCATCCTTGCATCTTCACTCCATCTTTTCATCCTTGTCTCTCTTTTGCCATCTTTGACTCAACTTTCTCCCACGTATCGTCTCTCTCCCCTCCTCCGTCCTCCTCATCCTCATCTTCTTTCCTTGTAGTCTCTCTCATCATCATCTCATGTCCTTTGCCATCTTCTCACCATTTTCTCCCCAAAAAAAACAAAAAAATCACTCACTTCGTGTTTTTCTACCAGTGTGATAAATGCCCATCTGTGATTGGCCGATGACCCCCCATCGCTGTGGCGCCCGCAAGGTCGTAAACAACAGCTCGTCTCCCCCGGCAACGTGGCGTCTCCATGGACGCAGGGCCGCTAAGACGACCAACTCTGCGTGTGTGTGACTGAGGCGGATTGCGACATCCAACGACTGCCAAGTGTGTGTGTAAGCGAGTGTGTGCTATGCATGTTGTGTGTGTGTGTGTGAGCTAATGAGCGATCATAAGTGAGCAAATGTTTTCTCTGGGTTCCACTAATGTTCAACAAACACACACACATATCAGGTATGTGTGTGTGTCATTAGTATGCCACAGTGAGCTGTGTCCATATGTCACTAAACACAAGCATGTTTTATTTATCCTGGAGAGGAAGGGAGGGAGAAGGAGGCCAACAGTCACTGTCAAGGGAATGGAAGGAGGGAGGGATGGAGAGGAAAATAAACTGGCAAAATGACGAGAAAAAAAGATTAGAGAGGTGAGAAGATGGAGGAGGGATGATGAACAGGAAGGCGCAGATACGAATGAGAACAAGTTTGGAGAGGTTCACAAAAATAAGAAAGGAGGGTAGGAAGGACAGAAGGAAGGATGGGCAGTACTGAGAGGGTGGAGAAAGAGGAGAGGAAACGAGACGGGAAAGAGAAGTTAGAAATGAAAGTGGGAAAAACAAGGGAGGTGAGACGGACAGAAGGTGGAGAGGAGACGGTCAAGAAGGCGAGGGGAGTGAAAGAGGCAGATGAAGTCTGCAAAGGAGCAGAGTAAAGGAAGTATGGAGAAAGGGTGGAAAATTGTAGTTAAGAAAAGGAGAAGAGAATGTAAGAGGAGATGAAAACAACGTGAGGAAAATGGAGGAAAGCATGGAAGAAGGAGTAAAAGTTAGAATGAAGGAGAGGAGCAAGTTAGGAAAGGAGGAAAGGAAACGGGAGTACTTTGGGAAGAAGGGAGGAGTCGGCAAGATGATTTCAAAAAGAAAGTGGGAGGAAAAGGATGACAAAAGAAGAAAAATGATTAAATGAAGAAGAAAAAAGGGGAGGAAGACTGAAAAGGAGATGTTAAAGAAGGATGAAATAATGGACAAAATAAGGGAAGGAAGGAAGGAAGGAAGGAAGGAAGGAAGGAAGGAAGGAAGGAAGGAAGGAAGGAAAGGAGGAATGACAAAGTGGGGAGAGGGAAGGAAGATGAGCAGGAGAAGAAATGAGGACAAAAGGAGGATAGAAATAAGAGAGATGAGCGAAGACACGGAAAGGAAAGAAGGAATAATGAAGAGAGGGAGACGAGCTGAGGAGGAATGGAAGAGAGGAGGAACATGAGGAGTGAAGGAGGAGGGATGGACAGATGGAGGAGTGGGACCCCAGAGACGTCTCATTCATCACACCACCGTGCAATCTGCACTCCTTCGCCCTCTTTCTCTCATCTTTGTTTTCTTCCTTTTGCGCCTTTCTCCTTCTTCCCTTCATCCACTCCTCCATTTTTCCATTCCTCATCCCCCTGTTGTCGCACTTGTAGTGTCTTGCTTGGTCCATCTCTACGCTTCCCTTTCCCTTCCCTCCCACCGTCGTCGGCTCAGTACTTTGCGGTCGTTTTTAGGTTTCATCATGATCAGCTGGCGACTTCCTTCCGTTCGTTCGTTCGTTACTCACTTATATTTTTTTGGCAACAAGAGGGGGGGAATAACCTGTTTTACTTAAAAGAGAAGGATGTGAACAGAGGGATGGGCAGAAAGAGAAGAGTAGTCCAGAAAAAAGATGACTAGATGAGTAAATCAGATGACGGGAAACGGCAGTGAAATAAGAAAGTGAGGGTGACACAAAGCAGTGATGAAGGGATGAAAGGAGGCAGAAGAAAGGGTGGAAGCTTGATGGAGGAATAGACGCAGGGTGGGAAAAAGGAATGAGGAAACAGAATATCGGGGGCTGGGATTTGACTTGCGAAGAGGAGAAAATAGGTGGAACGAGAAGAGGAAATAAAGGGATTAAACTAAAGGGGAAGATACTGAGTTTTTTACATTTTTTTTTTTTTTTTTTTTCCCAAACAAGGAGTGACGGCAGCGAATCCACGACTCTCACTGTGAAAAGTTCAGATCGACACAAAAGCTGTTTTGCTCGTGGCGTGGAAGAAAAAACAAAAACATCCAATTAATCCAGCCGAACCTCCCCGTCCGACACTCACTTTTGACACCAGTCTGGATTTCACGACTGGACCGAGGAAACTGAAGCTCGAGAGAGAAGGAGGATGTTTCAAGAAGCTCACTGCACAAACTTTGGCCTAAAGATGGTTTTTGTTATTCTTTGAATTGTTTGAAATAAGGAAGATTTTTAACACCCCCCCCCCCCAAAAAAAAGAAACACTTGAAAATGGGACAAAAGGTTAAAAGACAGACAAGCACTTTTACCTGACCACTCGATACATGCTCGGATATTAATGATTTATATTAGAGGCAGACAGCTTCAAACCAGAATTTGATCAGTATTATTGATCATCTTCACTACAAAACAAAGGGCTACATGTTTCATCAAAAGCTTTTAGCTTGCTCCTCGAGCAGCTGTTGCTAACTCCCAACTGACAGTCAAATGCAAAGGCAGAAATAAGTCCTCATCTAACAGTCATTGGCTGAAGTAGACTAACTTTTAAGCCTAAAAAATCTGCAGCTCTGACCACATCACTGGGGCTAAAAGCTAAACGTCTTTCTTACATTTATCTCGTCATCTTCATGTTGATCTCCTTAAAGTTCCAACCACTTGGTCTGTACATGTCTTACTGTATATACAAAGGTTGCAATAATTACATCTAAAACCTTCCCCAGTACCTGTGCTCTCTGGTCTCATATCAACCCAATACTTGTTGGAAATTAATAGCGGGGGTCAACCCATCTATCCACCATTACTCCCTTCTCCCTTATAGACTTTGCGGCTCTATAACCACATCCAGTTTCTTCCATTAATCTCCTGCCACTGCACGGTGCTTTCCTAAAGAAACCCATCAGAGCTGCGTATAAAGACTAAATCAGGATTTTAAAGAGAGCCCCAGTTAAAACAAAAGATTAAACAAATGAGTGGAGCAAAAAGACGAGAAGATTGTTGGTGTGTCTCACCGGTGTGGGACAGCAGGTTGGGGGACAGCAGGCCGGGGAGCCCCGGGTGCAGCAGCCTGGGGCTTTCTTGGATCCCGGCACCAGAGCAACGCTTGGGAGGACGGCCCGGACGAGAGCTGGAGGGGTAGAGACACAGAAAGCGAGTTGAATTACCCCCAACTCTAAATCAGATTTTTCAGAGCTGAGCAGGGAAACAAGGCCACGGTACCAGTCTTCCACTTATCATCCTCGACAACTGCTACAACTGAAATACACTCGAAGCCGGGCTTCGTTTTCAGTCTTTCCCTTGTTTAAGGATGAAATTGGTTTAGAGTCACCTTTTTTTTTTCAAATTTATTTCCATCATAAATCTGAAATATCCTGTTGTGTGTGGAAAGCTCTCTGGTAGCAGAAAGATTAAAAGAAAATCTTGGAACGATGTAAAAAAAAAGGGGGGGCAGCATTAAATCATTTGTTACAGCTTACACTGCATGAAAATATACAACTACATCGTTAACATTAAAGTTCTCAGAACAAGAGAATTATTTCTGAGATTCTCAAATCTAAATGTATTCGTATTTACAGTTGTCTGTAAGGTTTCAACTTTTAACTCACTAATCGTGCGTTTTCTTGCACGTCGACGATTTTACTTCATTCAGCTGAAACACCAAAATGTTTTTCTTTAGGAACTAATAAAAACGAAACATTTTTAACATGTAAATTTATGTTTGACTGTTATAACAGGAGCCAAAAGGACCGTCGGTGCATTACATTTGATATGCTGCTATAAATTGTGTTTTCTGTTTTGTTTTTTTTTCCCTTAAAACACTTCAGGCTTATTTTTGCCATTTGCGAGCCTCTTGGGCTCAGATCAGAAATGGAAAAACTTGCGTGGTGTTCCGTCGGTCGAGCGTCACCTCGGCAGTCGGACGCTAACAGCTGGATGCTCCAGCAGACACAGCAGGTCAGTCAGACGTAATCAAAACTGAGAGTAAACGGCAGCTTCTGAGAGTTTTCACTGGCTAACGGACGGGGGGGGGGTGAAGTTGCACCTTATTGGTCCAAAAAAAGAACCATCTGGGTGACATGTAATTGATCGTTCTCGGTCAGCATCGCTGGGGAGTGACTCAACGAGCATATTTTTTGTCACCTTTAAGTACTACAACCAGCAGAAATCCTAACACATCCCAGCTTCATTACAGCAAGGGCTCGATTAGTATTCTCCATTCAGTTCCTTCATGATAAAAACCTAAATTTGACAAGTGTAATGAATAAAGGATTTAAAATGTGTCTGCTTTTAGACACTGATGTCAGAAATAGTAACACTTTGCACTACAGGTTTGTAATAAGGATAAAGGAAATAACACGGAAGTAGTTCGGGTTACATGGACCTTATTAGACTGAGTACTGGGCTGATCGTATGATGTAATTGGAAAGCTGATTTATTTATTTATTTTTAAATAACCCGAATAATCTAATTCAGAGTATTTGGAAGCTGACTGACAACCTGAAAGTTCAAAACCTTGTGAAACAATGTGAAAATGCTGCATATAGGCAGAAAAAATAGCAAAGTAAATAACTAAGATGAAAAAAAAATAATAACAGAGATTTTCAAAGCAAAAAGTCACTCTAAAGAAGACCGTTTAAAGCATTAAAAACAATAACAATCAAATAAATATTGGTCATAACATCACTTATTCACAAGCCAGTAACTGTCATGCATCGCCACCCAGAGCTGCTGTCAGATACTCAGGCCAACAACAATGCAAAAATGGAAAACTATGCAAGATGGAGTCTTTAGAATCATTGAAACGGGCTCTTTTTTTTTTTGGATGACAACATATGTCTTCTTTCCAGGACATTTTCTATGTAAAAATATTTAATTTGTATCAAACACTTTGGCCCTTAATCATCTTAATATGATATACTAACCTATAACTGAAATTCTGTTACTGGTTTTAAGTTAGTTTACTGCTTGAAACTACAAATACCAACATTACAAAGATTTTTGTTTGATGAATACTGATTAACGCAAAACTGAAAATAATTCTAAAATAGATTAATTGTAACAGGAAAGATGTACTCGCTTTTAGTCTGGTCACCATTTTCAAGATATCTTTGGGGGTCTCTTGGGTCGGAAGACTTGACTAGTCAAATCTTCTCATTCTGTTGCTGATCATTTAGCTTATTTCAAGTAAACGAAATCCCTTTTTTTTGTTTGTTTTGTTTGTGTAAGCTTAGTTTTTTTTAAAATCGTCCTGGTTCAGAAACCAAGAGACAATTATGTGAGACAAGTGTGCCAGTGTAAGACTATAAAGTACTTCCTTTCAGCTTTCTCCTACAAAGAGAATTGGGAATTAAAGAAAGGATAAAAAGTAAAGCTTTAACATTAAACCTTAGGCAGCTGCTCCCGAAATATCTTGAAATATAATTTATTCATTGAGAGAATCGGACAGATGAGGAGACATTAGCTTCTAGTGAGGCTAAATATGTCAACACTTGTATTAAACAGCATCCTCCTTACACAGACAAACACAGGATTACATGTTCTACATGTGCAAGTGAAGCTGAATAAACACTCAACACACTCAAGCATCTCTCTTACCCCCCAGTTTTGCCTCACACACACACACATAGCCTACTCTATTATGCATGTGCACGTAGGCATAAATAACCACACTCAAACACAAGAATACAGTAACTGCACACATGCAATTTAACATAAAGGAAGGTACACACACCCACACACACACTCAGGAGGTGCGCATGCAGGCCAACTCTCTGCAGGGTGGCTAAGTAACAGATGGCCGTCCAAAGTCATTTACACCTAGAGAGAGAAAAAATAAAACCTGTATATGACAAACACCACAGTGTCACTGCATGAGAGCAGAAATGATAGAGCAAACTCAAAATATATATTCAGTAGGTTAAATAAGGGCATAAAACTGAAATAAATACAACACATTATATTCAAGTTTACTAAAACCAAACACACTGTAATGATTGTTTAAAAATAGATTAATCAGTTGAGCTGATTGTAAGCCTTATTACCTGGACCAAAACTCATATTTCCAATATTATACCAGCTGTGAATGTGGTGTTTGCAGGTCAAACGTCCTCTTAAACAACTTCGGTAAACCCACAGCACGCTGTGAGAGTCAAACTAGACTGTGTCTTTATACCAAAAAAGCCGAATTCATGAACCACGGGACCAGAATCTTACATTTTGATGTCAGTTTTAACCATCAGAATGCTCTATGATAATGTTTTCAAAGACAAATCTGGACTCCCAGCAAAAGAGAGTGTGCTATAAATTAGGTCGGCTAAAGCTAACGTAACAACTTTTTCTGACCCATTTTTTTGGGAACATCTCAGGGTGAGAGATGAAAAAATGTCTTTTTCCACAAGTAAAAATGATTAAATAACGTTTGCTAGTTCTCATTTATGGAAAAAACTAATAAGATGACAAGCTCAGAGAGTCCTGCTAAAACTATAACTTGCCTAGCTAAAACGTGTTTAGACTTTCGAAACAAGATAATGATTCATATTTGTTCCCCTTCTCTTTTCAAGAAATAACCATCATAAAAAGCACAATTGTGATTTAGATGATTATAATGACACACAACATTCAAACTGGTCTTCACAAGCTCTGCGGTCAGCAGACTCACAGAAGCTAACATTAATTAGCTGGCAAGCTAGCAAAGGATTAAGTATCTAAAAGGTGTACATTTGAGAAACACTGATTAAAATTGTATTAGCCTGCTAATAGTCAAACAAATAACTTTTATTAAGACTTTTATGGTGATTCCGACTGTTAAAATCTTAAGATATCACAAAAAACTTGGTATTTGTTTGTTTGTGATGTTGGTTGATTTATTTCTGCCCATTTCTGTGCAACTAACGTCAGTGTCACCTGGCTCAAGCGAAAATGTCCACAACAAATTATACTTTTCATAAATTATATTTTTAAAGAAATGAGCTATGTAGGAAAGCTAGCTTAAATTAGTCTGGAATAGTTGCTGAAACTAATTGCAGAGTTAGCTTGGACACCATTTATGTAATTGACTAAGTGCGCAGAGAAGTTTCTACAATGGAAGATTGTGTGCATACAAATGATCTGAAGTCTTCTGACGTGGCATTAGAGTTTTGCATTTTTAGACACAAAATTAGCACTGCAGAGACTTTAGGACTCGCAGGACTGCAGTCCACCTTTTTATTGGCCTGGAGCCATGATCTTCTGCGCTTGGCAAAGTCCGTAATCTCCTTGGAATAAGGAAAAAATTTCCATCCATCTTTTTGGCCAGTTGGTACAGTTTTACTGCCTCGTCATCTCTTCTCAGAAGCTTGGCTTTGGCAAACAAACAAAAATAAGCCCTGCTGCTAGATGCACAATCACCTCAGTGATAACAGTGGACAGAAACAAAATAATATGGACATGCTAAGTTAGAAGTTGAAAACTTGATTTAGTTAGCGAACCTCTTCCCCACCTCAACACTGCTTTCAACATACACATGTAAGCATATCTCCTCATTTTAAGGTTTTAATATTGACTTATAAGGCAGTTAATGAGCTCGGCCTTTGCAGTCGTAGCCCTGAAATTATGGAACCAAATGTCCCTAACATGACAGATGGGCTTCAATGCTTCCTGTTGTTAAATCTCATCTTAAAACACTCCTTAATTCCTTGACTTTAAATTCCATACGAGAGTTTTTGTTTTATTTCCATTGCTTAATTTGTTCTAATAGTTTTAAAGTTCTTCATATTGCTGGTTCTTCAATTGCTTATTTTAATGTACAGACTTTGGTCAACGACGTTAAGTGCATAAAGAACAGAGAACCTTCACAACCTTTAAACCTTTGTCTCATCCATTAATACTTTTGGGGATTTCCATAAAGTACAGTTTAAATTTGCACTCAGTCAATGCGAACTGCTCACGTTGAGTTGGACAATGGCAGCTTTTCATGTGTAGCAACAGTTACTAGAGAGGGCGGGGCTTAGGGAAGATCCACTTACTACAGTACTAGAACAGATCAGACGGGATGTCGGGCTTTTCAGGAACATGTTGAATAAATCGGTCTGATCCCGCTGAGAGTGGAGGAGTGTGTGTGTGTGTGTGGGGGGGGGGCGGACGGACGGGGGGGTGTGTGTGCTAAAAGACGTGAAGAGAAAACGACTGCGAATGTTTTTGGGTGTGATCTGTATGTGAGAAAAACACACACACTCACACAGAAAGAGAGAAAGGCAGAGGAGCATGAAGAAATGAAAACATGAACCTTCACTTTTCCTCTGAACTCTACTTCACCTCTTCCTCCCTCATTCACATTCGCACACAGATACACACGTCTTTGCAACAAACACACCACTCTCAAACAGGTGTTTGCATTCAGACCTCGAAGCCTTTCCATCAACAAGCCCTTGCTACCCTTCAGCTGCTGCTAACACACAATAGATACATGTTACAGTACCAGGTGTGTGTGTGTGTGTGTGTGTGTGTGTGTGTGTGTGTGTGTGTGTTCATCTGCATCCATCCATGTGTAAGCAACATTAAGGTGTGTATCCACATGAATTCATGCCGTGTGTGCGCAGAGGACACATGATATTGCCTTCTCATTAGCCTTACAGTTCTTTGTTCAGAGTAATGACTGCAGTGTGTGTCCGTGAGTGTGCGTGTGTGTGTGTGTGTGTGTGTGTGTGTGCGTCCCGTAGGGTTGCCATATGTTGGGCATTAATCCTAGTCAACGGTCCACTCTCCTTACTGCACCGAGCACAGGAACAAAGAACAGGTCACACACACACACACACACACAATGTGCAAAGAAGCTCTCACCTAAAAAACAGGAGGCATATTCACTCACATTCTACACACACGTATCCACAGTTGCACGCAGTATGTTGAAGTCTGGCTACACACACCTACACACACACACTTCTCAGGCAGTCCATTGACCTACATTCATTCGTTCACCCTTAACCTCGACTGCAGTCAAACTTTTAAAGAGGAACAAATCCATTTATAATCCACTGGTTCACGTTTCTTCAGCGAAACACAAACTCGGAGTCGGCGTGGAAACAGGTAAGCCACGTTTGTACAGGCCCCCGTTCACACGTCTACACTGTAGTGGCAGAACATTTCCTTTGTCTTGTTTATTTTTGCATCTTGGGGGCAGCCAATCAGATTTGAGCACATTTACAGTACACAAGTAAAAGTTAATTATCTTGTTATTACCACTAAAACTAGACTGGACTTTTAAGCATGTTAGTCTGACCGAAATCAAGCTTTTCAAAACTGGATTAACACACCCAGTTAATGTGCTTGGGGATCAAATCAGTCTCAACTGGACTCAAATGGGGCCTAGATGCCCCTCTGTTAGTATCTTTGTGTAAAAGAGTAAAGTTAAGCGCATATTAATACAGCTGAATTAGAAAGTTAGAAAACAAACTATTTGTTCTTGCTTGTTCTTTTACTATCACAACTGTTTAAATCAACAAATAGTGATGTGTGATGTTGAAACCGAGAAGTTAGGACACTGATACAGCCCGAAATGCCTTTCTTTCCTAACAGAGTAGTAGACCTAAAAGTTAAAGGTACTATTGGAATTGAAATTCTACCTTTTTTTTTTTTTAATTTAACAGAAGGAACTCAAGAATGAAACATTAACCACACAGAAGAAGAGTGTCAAACTAACTGAGCAAAAGCAGACAAACTCAATAGTCTCAGAATGCGCATTTAAGATTTACAGCTTGGAAAAAAGTCAAAAGCTTAAACTCTGTTGGCATGAGACATGAAACGTCTCTTTGAGAACATTTCTATGATTACAAGTCGTGTTTGTTCTGAACAAAATCTTTGATCTTTAATTCAGACACGTGTGACTGTAGAAGCAGGTTTTTTGGTCCTTTTATAACCATCCAGGTTAACAGGATTCAGGTAACGTATCTAACATGTCAACTTTATAAGAGGGGGAAAAAACGGCAAACTTAGCATGTGAATATGTTGTTGCTTTATGTTAGCCTGCTTTATTTTACCCAAGAGTAGACGGCAAACAGGCCTCGGCTGCTTCCAGTGAAAACACTGCGGGACAGAGACACAAAAATATCCTCTTGTAGGCGAGATAAAAACGCAGCAGAACCTGCATAAATCTTTCAGCCCAACCGCAGGTTTTAACCGCAACTCATTCTGAGACTGAATCACCCAAAATGCTCACTATGAGTCGGATACTATTCACAGTTGATGGTCGACGACCTGTTGAACAGGCACCAAACTCATCTGTTGAAATCAATCGGAACTTTCTACTGAAGTGTCAAGCCTTTGTTTGGCTTTGTATATCTAAAAAGGCCTTTGATCAAAAATATATTATAATAGACGGAATTACACAATTAAGACCACACACACAGACTTCTTACTTAGATCTGAACCATATTTGATACAGCGCGCACATGTTTGAGGCTCATTAGCAACATTACAGGTTCACCAATTCTTGATTTGAATCGAAAAACTATTCATCTTGATAAAACTGTTGCTCCGACTTTTCTCCACACTGAAGCTTTTCTTCGCAGTGCATTTCTGTTCCAAAATATCAATAATTGATTTCTTAAGTACAGTCTAAGTACAGATGGCCTTCGACATGAAAAACTACGCGAGCTCTCAGAAATTCCCGGGCGTGATGTTATCATGGACCTAATGCTGTGATGTTAATTACAATGAGACACACTACAACTTTGAAATGTTTGCCGCTGATGTATTTATGTGTATTTATGACCTTTTTTTTAAAAAAATTGGCCAAGAAAACTAAAACATGCCAGGAATGGAAAACACAGAGCTGACATTTCTCACACACACTCGATCTGATGAGCCACCTTGAAGTAAGTCTTCCCACTTTGACACATGCGCCCCCTCGCCCGTCTATCCAAATGGCCGTCTCTATGGTGACGGAGCCTTGATCAATACTCCGTCATTGGCTCTGATGGCCGGTCAGGGTCAGTCACGCACACACGCACACGTATACACACACACACACACACACACACACACAAACAGGCATGGCGGTGAATAAGCACAGACTCGCAAACGCGTTTGACAGATTGATTTATCTCAGAGTGTGCAGAGGTCACACACACCAAACACGCACAAACACACAGCATAGTTTATCAAAGCCTGATGCTGTCAATACTTTGGGTAGAGCGAGGGGTCAACCCTCTAAAAGCTCAAATCTTTCATCTTTCACTCCTTCATTTCTTTCATCTCTTCATCGGGGTGCTTATCTGTTTACCCCCCTGTTCTTTTTCTTTTTGTCATCCTCCTCCTCTTCCTCAACTGCAGTTTTTCTGTTTCAATCCTCATCTTGAGAATCATTTTCTTTGCCCTTTGATTTGGTTTCACACCATTTGTCCTTTTACTGTCCTTACCCCCCCTCCTTCCTTTGTTTTCTTTTCATATTAAAGCAAACATTTACTGAATGTATTTTTTTTTCATTGCTATTTGAATGATATTTTAATCACTTTTTTAATAATGGAGAACTTTGCTGACGTTAAGGCTAGAAAAAATGTCTTACTCATACACCATTGATAGCTGATAAATAAGTTATAAATAACTGCATTCCTGACTGGCCGCTCTACATACTTTTAGTCTTGTGTTTTTGTTACCTTAACGAGGCTTCCAACACAATCGGAGCTGTATTTCCTAAAGGTGCAGGCGTGCTATGTTTCTGTGTTAATCTATGTTGTTTTACTCAACAGATTAGTGAAAGGATTTTTTTTTCTTTAATTTCTTCCTACTTTTAAGCACAAGGACCTTTCAAATGGTGACTGTGTTTCGAATCCAAATCCTGAGAAGTTAAGTTCAGAGAAAAACTGTGCTTTTGATTATATGTTAATAAAGTCAACATGTTGTGTCTCATGCTGCAAGTCATTGCTTATGTCTTCAATAATTAACCAAGGTCTGTGATTTGGCTAAATGAAAGCATGAAAAAGGTTAATCATGCTGTACCTGCAGCCAGAAGAAATTGCATGACAAGCAGTTAAATGTGCACGGTTAATATTTTGCAACTTATCTGACACATGGTTTTATTAACCGAGCAGTTACTTAAGCTCCGTGTCACGAACCTTCTATTTTTGCTCCTTCTATTTTTTCCCACTGGCCGTTTTGTAGCTTAGCACTGCTGTGTTGTTACTGTGTTTTCTCTAAAGAACTACAAGTTTTACTTTAGTTTCCCTTCATCTTTTCTTTTTTGTGGTTTAACATGTATATAACAACATTTTAATACTTTCTGCTCTGCTTGTGGCTCTTTTTATCTGTCCATCCATCCCTTTTGTCTTCCTTTTATTACCTCTCTCATTTTTGTCCTCCCCCACCTTGAGGTCGAATCATGTCACACCGTCTGCCTATTGATTACCTTCTTTTTCCTCAATCAGAATCGCTGTTTTATGGACATTTATTCCTTTTCCCTGTGTCTATCCGTCTCTTCTTCCTTCCACTCTCCCACACTCCTGTTCTCTGTCTACCCACACCTCTCAACCATCATAAATTCTGCCACTGCCTTACATCCTCCCTCCCTGTGTGTCTTTACTCTTTGTTTGTCGCAGAAGAACAATCTATTCTTTTTAAAGAGACACCAGAGAAATGGGATATATGTCTGTCCACACACACACACACTCTCACACGGAGAGGCATCATAATCATGGACGCTCACGGACTCACGAGAAAGAGAGAAGAGAGAGATGGATGTTTACTTTCCTCTGGGCTTCCGCCTCTTTGATTGGACAGATGAATGACTTCATTGTGTGTGTGTTTCCTTCTCTCCCTTTTTCTGTCTTTCTTTTCAACATTGAGAGCAGAGAGGGAGAGGTGGGAAATAAAGAAAGACAGAGACAGAGGTAGAGTGAGGTAAGCAATAATAAGTATTGATTGATAAGGGAAGTAGAGCGAGAATAATAAAGGAGAAAAAAAAAATCGCCTTAAAACACAGAATGGAGAGAAACAGGGAAAGTGTATTGATTAACTGGTGACACCTTTCTCTCTCTTCTCCTTTCACTCTATTTATCTATTACTGCTTAGTTACTATTCATCTTTCCACTTCCTGTCTTCCATCCTTTATTTTCTCACAGCTACTCAAATTGTAACTTAATATAGTCTCCCTTTTGTGTACTAGTGTCTATCCATCCCTTCATTGAGCAGATCTCTCCTGCCTTTTTTATCCTTTATATCTCTACCATCATTTATCCATCCGATATATATACTATGACATCTATTCCTACTTTTATCCACTTATCTATCCACCATGCATTCATCTACACCCTGTTTTAGCCATTTGTTTTCAATTTTACTAACAATGGAGCCATGTCGATCATCTGTCTGTTCATCAATTCTTTTCACATTTTAGTTGTTTAATCTTTAGTCTATTGTGTTCCAAAAGAACTTAGATGACCCATCACACACACAAATCGAATATGAGATCATTGCATACTCTTTGTTGGAATAAAACTCAAGCCACAAAGCCAAGAACTTAAGCCAGCAAGACGGGATGTGTCCACGCACAGAAACAACAAACTTCATAGTTGCCAAACTGAGTGACCCAGGACAAAGGATCTTTGCTTGACCTATAACCAACAAGCCAGTTCACCACTCCACCGATCAGGTCTTTATGGTCAGACAGATGTCATTCTTCATGAAAAGACACAAAACATCCTGCTGAGAGATGAACAAAAGGCACCTGGTGGACTCTTGGACCATGACAAACTAAATCCTTTGATCTCGTGAAATTGAACACTCAACTATCTGACTAGAACTGTCGAAGGCATGTGTGGATAAAAAACGAGATGCTGAGCACTACATCATCAATACCATCCCCACAGTCAAACACAGTGATGGCAACACTATTCTGTGGGAAGGGTTTCTTGTGAAAGGGAGACGAGTGAGGATGGAGAGAAAAAATGTAGAACGGTGCTGAGAGAGAACCTGTTTCGGAGTGCTCCAGATTTCAGGCTGGGAGGAGGGTTTGCATTTCAGCCAAACAATGTGAGAAAGCATATCACCAAGAAAACACAAAAGTGACTGAAAGAAAACTCCTGTCAGTCCTAAAGCGACCCCGCCTGAGCCTTGGACCTGTTCCCCGTTAAACAGAACGACCTAAAAATAGCCGATTCCACATCCAGTTTGGTTGACCTTGGATCTTTTCTGCCTAGAGGAATGGCAGAAAGGTCCATCCATTACAAAAGGTGCTTTAACTCTTTAGGCAAGGTTTGCACAGACACAATGAGTTAACACTTTACAGTGGGTGGGCATGACATTGGGAGTTGTAGCGACAATCCGTCATGAGATCAGACATACCATCATTCAAGCAATTTGACTGGCTGGTGGCAATGCTGCCACTTGAAAAGTTGAGCTATTCTCAATCTTCCATAGTAAGATGCGCTGGCAAAAATGAAGCAATGGATCCCGAGGTCAATTTGCCAAGGCAAGATGTCACCCCATTCAAAGGGAATGAGAAGCATGACTGTTGATGCCTGAAATGACTACAAGTGAATCCTGCCTTTAAGTGCTAAGATAAGGACCCCTCCATCCACCCATTTCCTTTACGCTCAATTCTGTGTGAGGTTAAGAGGAGAGGGAGGCGGAGCATATCCTTCAGAATCCATCAGAGTCCATCAGAATGCGAAGGGAAGGCTTTGAATACTTATAATAATTGGATCTTTCAGTCTTAGCAAACTGACAACGCATTCCAACAATCTGTTGTTGCTTTGTGCTGGTATGTCCATTTTATAAGACAAAGTCAAACGTGACACTGGGTGGGTTCTGAAAATTTTTCCATGAGCACTGTACACCTCCCGTCCATTGATCCTCATCTCACCATTTATTCATCTCAACACACGCTATCATTTATCCATACATGGTCCATCTCTTTATCTATACATCCTCTATTTTTCTCCATCTAGCCATCCATCTGTCTCCCTCTTCTTTCTCCCCCTCTCTCTGAGGAGGAACAGGTGTGCAATAGGACAAGAGACAAAAACACTCCTGCATTTTTAACCAGCACCCATTAAATATTAAACACCGCATACGCACACTCATACACACACACACAGAGCGACACACAATCGCTGACGAGACAAGTTATACAGGTCGATGGGCTAACGTGTGTCTGCATGTCTGCGTGAGTGTGTGCGAGTGTGGGATGGCTTTAAGAGTCATTACCTTACTTCCTCGGCATGTGAGCAAACACACACACATACACAAACAGAGACGAGGATAATTCATACAGGCATACACGGTGCTCTCACATGTTAACATTTAAGAGGTAAAACTATAACAGACTCCATGTCCCCCCCCCCTTTTACTTTTACTCTGTCCTTCTCCTCCCTCCTCCTCCCCCCCGCCTTATCCCCGGCTCTTTGAAGTGCTCCATAACAAACTATAACAACAGGAAGTTTTCAATGCGCCACATTGAGAAGGAATGTCACATATGGTAAGAGCAAGGGAGGGAGGGAGGAACAGAGAGAATTAGGGAGGATTAAAGAGGAGATAAAGGGATTGTTATACGGATTGAGTTGGAGTCAAATGTTCTCCTATGCTGAGATCAAAATTAAGATTTTTAATAATCACACAAAGCTCTTTCTTCCTTCCTGATGTTTCTGCAATGAAAATAATAGAATAATCAACACATCTAATGTGGAGAAAAGTCCTCGTGACCACTGTGCACTTTGCTCTGGTTCAGTCCACTTTATTTTCCCATTTCACACCCACCAAGAGTCAAAGACAAAAGCAAGTTTTTCTTAATGCTCACTTAATGCAGGACAGTTAATGACCTCGTGGTCTGTGTTTTTACAGGTGGAACAGAATATTACGCAACAGTTTAAAATGCAAATACGAGTCTGTGAATCAGTCAATGTTAGCCGAGTTTGCTTTAGCTAAACATCAGCGTCCCCAGAGCAGACATTCAAGGATGCATCAGGTTAAAGAAACAACTTCGAATTTTAGCAAACCGCTGGAAACCAGCAGACTTCCAGTCCAAAATAAACAGAACTAAAACGGAAACTGACAAAACTAACACCCTTTCAAGCAGCACGTGGATCTCAGTCTTTAAAAAAAGCAAAATAAAAAAAAAAAGCAGCGCAGTCTCGACTCTGGTTTTATCCCTTTGCTTTCCAGCTTTTCAGCGACAGAACACGGTTTATTATGACATGTAAGAACAGCAGGACCAACTTCCCCAACACAGAACCGAGGAGCTGGAAATACAAGTTAAAAGTTACTTTATTTATCGTCGCAGAACTATAATTGTTTGCTGCTGTGCAAAGGAAAACTGCTTAACAAGTTACATATTATGCATATGTGATTTAGTAACTTAGGAGTTGAGGACCAGTTTGGGATCGTTTATTTTTCTCTGCTTTTCTTTTTGCTCTTTCTTTCTTTTTTTTTTTTTGCTGGCTCGTGAAGTTCAAGGTTTTAAGTCTGTGTCAGTAATTTAAGGTTTTAAGTCTGTATCAGTAATTTTTTAACACGTTTTTCTCTTACAGACAGAAAGCCGAGAAAAAAAAGGAGAGAAAAAAAAGAGTCTTCAGGTAATGGGGATGATTTCTTTGATCTTCTCAATTCGCAAAAACTGAAAAAAACCTGGAAATTTTAAATAATGGGGTCGATCCAGAGAATGGCGAAAATATTTTTACCAGTTGACGAAAGAGCCGTCCGGGACTATCTCCATCCCAGGTGTATTTCAAGATGCTAATGGTGCAGTTTGATATACTCTTGGCAATACTGGAACTGCTCACTTAAAAAGAGAACACCACGTGTGTAAATTTGACATAATGTGAGATTCTTTTTATTTCTGACCGTCCAATATTATCAGATGACAAACACAGTTTCCCCGCTGTATTGAAAACTAATACTTATGGCATGTTTCTGTTACTATGGCAAGGTTACATTTGGTTTTCCACTGTCGGCAGTACCACACAACAGACACTGATGCTTAATTCTGAACTACCTCAGTCGAGGTTCCAGGCGTGTTGTGCTGAAGCTCAACTGTGACATTCCGACACTTTGGCCAACTAATTGAAGAGCGAATAATCACAATGAAAGATCTGACAGGCTAAAGACCACTAAATGCTTTTAAATGGTTGGTAACATAAGTGATCTTATGTGTGCATCGCCATGATTTTGTTGGCTCCTATTTGGGATTCATTCCACCGCCTGAATTGCATTGTCGTCTATATCGGGTTGAGATAGCATTTCAGAAGTTGCGAGTGGTGCCACAATGATGATCCGAAATATTCAGCCCATATCAAGGTGAGCTTCTTTTTTAACTCAAATTCATTCAATAACAGATTATGGTAGAGATTTAAGGGGGAACAAGTTACGAGTTTGGGTAGCCTACTTTATACAACAGAATCTCACAGCTTATGCTCAAATCCTAGAATTTGGGCCCATGGGGTCTGCAGTTGAAGCACAGAATGCATATACAGGATGGATATAGCCACCTTGACGTCACTCACTGGTTTGTACACTGCCATTTCAAAGCCTCTACTGTAACAATTTGATTGCGACCATCTTCCTTTTTTGGAAACCAGACATTATGAGCAAGCGTTGCATGAGAACAAAGACCCAGTCACACAGTATACCTTGTTGTATCTTCATCATTTAAAAATTCAACACCATGCTTTATTGTGGATCAGAAACTCATCAGAACTGACCAAGTGAGTCGAAATAGAGCTCCATACCATTGAACTTCTTTTTTGGAACCACAGATGTTGTCCCCTACTGGCCATCAGAGAAAATGCAGGTTCAAAGCTCTTTGTATTTGTTGTACTTGTCAGACTTGCAATCTGCTTACGCAGTCAATGAGTTTGAAACTTCGTCGGCATGCCGTCATAACCATTTAGGTCACGGAAGGGTCTAAAGAGATTTTTGACGTGCGAATAGCATTCCTAACCATTTAGTGCCAGAATGGTTTCACTAAGATAAACATTGAAGAAAGATGAAGAGAGGGAGACGGCAGCAAAGAACAAGTGTTTGTAATGAAGGGAGAGAAGAAGCAAAAGAGCACATGAGGAGAAACGCTGGCTCAAACCTTCATCAGATAAATGTCTTTCCTGTTTTTCTACCATCCCTTCATCTTTCCTCAACTGTAGTTAATTTTCTCCCCCTCTGACTCTTCATTGCTTACCCCCGACCGTCTCTTAGTCCTCTACCTTCTTTTCTTCTACCTGTCCTCTCCTCCCTCTTCCTCCTCTCTATCAATCTCTTTCTCCTCTCGCTTACTCCCTCCCTCCATCTCTATCCCTCTCTGCAGTTAAGTCAGTGTAATGTAAATGATGTGCCATCGATCGCCTCTGACAGTGCAAGGACGCTCACCTCTCCTTCTCCTCCTCCTCCTCCTCCTCCTCTTCATCGTCTTGTCATCTCTCTCTTTCTTTTTTCACACCCCTCCTTCACTCTCTATCTCCCTCTTCTGCTGCTCTTTCCTCCACCTCGCATCTTTTATCTCTCTCTCACCGTCTTCCCATGTCTGTCTACCTCGTTCAGCCGCTGCCTCCCACGCCTGTCATCTTTCATCTGTCCCTCTCCCTCCATTTTCCTCCCTTCTCTCTCTTTCACCGGCCATCATTTATGCCACTCTCTTCCTCCATTGTTCTTTCGGAGCATCTGCTCTCTCTCTCTCTCTCTCTCTCCATACCTCTGCCATCTTTTATCTCAGCCTCTCTTCATTTCTCCTCCTGTCTTTTTGTCCATCTCTCTTCGCCGTCTCTGCAGACCATCTTTTGCCTCACTTAAAAGAACACAGACCACCACAACAGTTTCCAATCACCTATAGTTTTAAAAATGATGCTATGTTCAGCCGAATCAGGTCAAATTAAGAACCCTGTGGGCCTCGCATCAGCTGTTTTTCTTGGAAACAAAATAGTAATATACTGATACTTTATTTTCATTGCATTCATTTTAGGGGAAAAGAATACAAGGTAACATTTTCACTGGGGTTAAATGTAAGCTGAGGATTCAACGACTCAGTTCCGCTATCAGATACTGGTTTTCTTGTTTTGAAGTGGAATTCCTGACCAGTCTGCCGCCGCAGTAAAAGGCTTACACATTAACATGTGCAATGATTCCTTCACACTTCAGACCCTGAGTGTTACTTTGTGGCAATGTCGAGCAGAGATTTAAAAAAATATGAAACACCCATAAATTAAAAATGGTTGATGGAAAAAAACACCCAATCTGCAGTTTGAAAAAGAACTCCATTATAAAGATGTCTGCTTGACAGCTGTAACCTGTGGTGACCAATGTGTTAAATACACGTTTTTTTTTTCAAGAATAATTTAAAACAGCCAAAGCAACAAAGATAAAAGATCAAACACCCAACCAAAAAGTTTCTATGTGTTACACGGTTATCATCAGAAGAACAGTGCAAATCAACACTTTGTCTTTCCTTTTTGTTCAAAGCTCAATATATTATCTACTATTTATCAAACAATAATATTACCAAATTAAATGTGATTTGCACAGAATTATTAACCTGAATTGTTGTTTTTAAGCAAACTGAGTAAATCATGTGATTCTCCCATGTATTTTGATGTATGGCAGCAACAGTCTGCAGCTGCAGAGACACTCATGGGAGCTGAAGATGTGATTGTGACTAATGTGAAGAAAATTAAATTAAAGCTCGCTCATCTGTTTTACTGTCTAGCACAGCAGCAAATTCGCATTCTTCACTGTCATCTTTTCAAAGACTTCTACTGGGAATTGAACCATTGAACGAAACATCTATAGCATGTACGCGTTTGCCAAAATGCAAATCAAGTCCTCGCTCTCTGCTGTCATACTGTAAAATGCTGAGAATTGATAACTTCACTGAATACCCACAGACAAAGATTTCAAAGTTATTTTGCATATTTTTGAAGAATACATCAAAAATTCTGGTTCCAATGTGGTTTTATGAGCAGAGATTTACCTCCTTAAATCTTGCAATATTATTAAAGTGAGTCTTTCTGTCTGTTTTGGTTTCAAAATGGTGAAAAATTCCCGATAAACAAATTAACAGTTTATAGCCAAAAAATCCCATTTTAGACCCAATCCCAATTTCTCACCTTGGCCCTGCCCCTCCGTTTTGGAGGGATAGGGTGTAGTGATGAAAGAGCCCCACTCAGTGTGACCCCCAATACCCCTGACAAAGGGGGTAAATGGCCACTACTCCTTGATCTCCAATAGAATGGGGCACCTTATCCCTCCAAAATGGAGGGGTAGAGCTAAATGGCAAGGTCAAGGGGAAGTGGGATTGTGTCTTAATCAAAAGATCTTCAGTCTCATCTCATGTGTGACACAAGCATAGAGTCCTCACATTTGAGAATGAGAAACCTTTGAATGTCTAATTGGAACAAAAACATTTCATCAGCCGCATGAATTGTTCTAAACGTTGTCATCATTGTCAATATTTTAAAAATCCAAATGTATAGTGGATTAATATTGTAATCAGGTCAAAGTGTTTAACTGCCTCTGATTTTTTTTCGTCTTTTTAATTCTTCTCTCATATCCCGTCTTGTCCTCTTTTGTAACCATCCTTCCTCCCTGCGCTCCTTCGTTTCATTCTCCTCATCCAGATAGAGGACGGAGACAATCCAATAAACACCCCCGCTATCAACAGCTGGAGTGTGCGTGTGGGTGTGTGTCGGAGAAGCACAGAGTCAGCAGAAAACTAGGATGACACTCTGCGCGCCGGACAGGAATGTCACCGAAAAAAAGAGAGATGAAGAAATAAAGAAGGAGAGGGGAAGAGAAAAGACAGATGGGACAGAGAGAGGAGAGGAAGAAGGGAGAAAGAAAACTCTGGGGACTTAGAATGACATGTGCAGTATTACTCACCATCCCCATACATCACACGCAAACACACATGTAGGCACACAACAAGACACACTCTAGCTCATTCTCTGGTGCACAAACAGACACACAAGGACACCAAAAGACCAACACTCTCACTTTCTCCTGTCTGTCCAACAGCCGCAGCGTTTTCCGACCTAAAAATATGTTTCTGAGAAATTGAGTCCATTGGAGACGAACAAGGACAGGGCTTGGAGTTTTAAGAGATAATTCCAAAACAAATCATCTTGCTGTGCAGCTACAGAGGTACAGATGAGAGAACACAGGAGGTCAAATAAAAGCGCTGATGATTATCGGAGTCATCCTCACTTTATTTTCATGTGATCAGAGGTTTGGTACAGCTGGAATCTGAATGGCCAGAGCCGGTGCTCCCATCCCCACCAGTGGGGTGAGAAGGCGATGCAGCAAGTAGTTGCACTGTGTGTATGAGAACCTTTGCGTTCAGACTGTAAACACTTAATGTTAGAACATGAATCAAGTGTATGACAAGAAATGCAAAATTACCAAAACAATTAAAAAGAGAAAGAAGACAGTCGCAAAAGGTCAACTGCAACGTAGATACAGCCCATACTAGTATAATTTAATTTAATATAATTTAATTTAATATAATTTATTAAATTTGACTTACCTCCTGCTGCATCCTGTGAGCCGAGTTCCAGACTCGTTTTGGCGTTGACGAAGGTAGTGTGGCTAGTTGGCTGGGGCCACAAAAATAAAGCGTTTTGCTTCTCAAGACAATATGCGTTCAAAAGAGAAATATATTTGCATCACAAAATCGTTCATCCAGAAAAAGTCAGACCTCACAATCGCTTGCCGCTATTTTCTCTCCCTTCGTATCACTGTGTGCTGCCACCTAGCGATAGCCGCACCTGTTACGGTGTTTACTGCTCGGAAGCAGGGGACTGCTCAGTCTGCACTTCGGTCTGCACAGTTTACACAGCGCGTAGTGATATGAAGGTAGAGAGAAAATAGCGCCAAGCGATTGTGAGGTCTGACTTTTTCTGGATGAACGATTTTGTGACGCAAATGTATTACTCTTTTGAACGCATATTGTCTTGAGAAGCAAAACGCTTTATTTTTGTGGCCCCAGCCAACTAGCCGCACTACCTTCGTCAACGCCAAAAAGAGGCTGGAACTCGGCTCACAGGACGCAGCAGGGGGTAAGTCAAATTTAATAAATGATATTGCTAATATGGGATGTCGTACAGCTTCATGTCAAAAGAGGCAAACTATCCCTTTAAAGTCGAGCTTCAACAATCACTTCATATAAAGAAACAACAAACAGGCATGATGAGGCGAAGCCACAGAAAAGATGCCAAACAAACTGAATAGATTTACAATGACCACAAGGATACATTTAACAACTACAAAGAGACAAAAAACACAAAGAGCACCAGGCAAAAAATATTTAAAAAAAAAAAAAAAAATCAGAAAACTACCAGAGGAACTTAAAAACGGCTTCAAATTGAAGAATCACAAACAATAAAGACTGACTAAACTATTTCAGTACTACTGTTTAAAGTCAGGGTCCTTACCGGCTACATTTCTGGGACGTTATAAGAAAATCTCATAGGAGACATTCTCTTAGGGAAACGGTCCTTTTTTCCATAAAATTTCAAAGATGCTTTGGTTTACGCTCAAGCAAGCCTCCTCGACTTCGAGTCAAGACTTAGAAAACGTGCGTGTTTAAATGAAAATGTAGGATTACTATAAAAACAATGGTAGCATCTGTTTCATGTGACCACAGAGATTTGATTTGACAAAAAAAATCTTCAACACTCGAAGGGATAAACTAAGAACTGTACATTTTGGTAAACCCAATCCACACCAGATGGGGACAGTAGTGCACCACCCCGTTGCTCGGCAACAAAATGAGGAAGTTTGACTGTTTTACTTCTTGATTTAGAAAAAAAAAAAGTTTTATTGGGCAAAACCCTGTTTGACACGTAAACTGGGTTTTTAAATCCACCAGCACATGGTCGAAATCCAACCCAGTATACCCGCCCACACACTCACAAAAACATGAGAAGACACACACACACACACACACACACGGAGTCAGAAGGTAAGCCTAGATCCTACAATAAGTCCAGTTTTATGACTAGTGTATAACACCAACAGCTGAATCAATATTAGTTTACACTGGTCACAGTGGACACACACACACACACACAAGCACAACTCTGTCCTTCCATAAACACACACACTGAATCTCCCAGAATATATTATTATTGCAGATTTACACACAGACACACACGGATTAGCTGTTATTCTATTACACCCTCGTGGTAGGTCGCCTTGGTCATGTAGAAAAACACACACACAAACACTGTTAGCCTTTATAAACGTGATAACTGTACTGTAATAAAACACACACACTCACACGCAGTTGGTTATTATAAAAAATGATAAACATTCAAAGAGTTGTAAAGTTTTACAGTGATGAACTAACATATCAACTTTATTAACGGCTGCTGACCGTCCTCGTTCTCAGGCTGCAGCCGCGTTTTAACACACCCATTTAACACCCCCCCCACACACACACACACACACACACACACACACTCCTTTATAAGAGCTGATCCGAAGTCAGAAACATTAAATTACTTTATGGTGACAAAGTGACTTTAAGTGCATTTTCAGAGCTGGACGTCTCTCAGCAACAGGAACTCTCAGGCCAGGAAAGAAGTCATAGTTTCCATTGATAATCACACAAAGCAGGTGGCTTATCCTCAAAACTGAAACACTTGGAGTGATTTAGAAAATCAGCTTGTAAGCTATATGAGGACTTCTGATGTAGAGACCTTGGAATTCTGTGTTTGTAAAAGTGTTTGTAAAATGGTAGGTTTACAATGATAGTTAATGGATGGGTTAAGAGACACCCCAAATTATACCATCCCATCAGTAAACCCCGTCGCAACCTCATAATTATAGAAACATTTTGCCTGACAATCTATTACTCTAAGTTGTGGATTTCCATTGAAAATTTTAAACAGAATTTGACTGAAAACGCACATATGGTAAACATTTTAATGCTAAATTCAATTAATATTAGTCATATATAAGTTATTTTGTAATACTGAGTAGAAAAACAGGTTATAGCTCAATAAATGGCACAACTGCGCCACCTGTTGATGTCAATTGGTACCTGCATTGTCCTTTTTGCTTGTAAGGTACACAATGTAAAGCTACTATTGGAAGTTCAGGGATTATGTCATCAGAAAGCAGCTGGTACATGGTATCCACCCAACTGTCAGGGTTGGTCTGATTCTTTCAGGCAGCCACTGATCAAAATATACATTTTTCATATTGGAAAAAACCTACAATAGAGAACTTCTGGTTAAAGTCACCATAGCCCAGGACTCGATAAACGTCTTACGATGCGCCACAGTGAAGCGCCACCGATTTCGGCTTACCTCTCGCTTTAATGCAATTTTTAACGCAAAAAGTTGATATTGTGAAATTTTGTGATAAAAGTTCTGTGAGTAGCATTTAAGATGATCTAAGTTTTCATTAGCCTCAAGTCACGTAATAGATCCCAGCGTTTTTGTTTTGCTATAACAAGTAATTTACATCCAGAGACACTGCGGGACACCCTCCTTGCTGCCCGACCACATCGTACCGACATGTCAGCCAAGGCAAATGCTGCCTCTCAAGCCTGCCATTTGTGTTGTGCTCAGCCACCATAGTTTCGTGGGTATATAGAGAGTATTCCATGGGTTGTAATTTGCAGTTTCTGCCAGTAGACGTCACAACATTCTTAACTTTAATTTATTTAAGGTAAACACAAGAAACTTGTGCTAAAGAAAAAAAAATAATGGACCAGACTCAGTGAATAATTCCCTATACTACCGATATAGATCAGTGAGCAGTGCTGACCAACATGTCATTGGGGTCATCAGGTGGGAACCTCCTTTCATCACTGTTTCGACTAGTTGGGCCCACGACACCTCCAGGAGGCTAGACAATGATCACTGGCGTCCCAGAGTCACCCCCCTAATGCCAGCCAACACTGCTCCTCACACCACAACAACCATCTTTTTTCTTTTTTTTTTCCACAACCACAAGCTACCCCAGCCTCTCACCAACCGCACACCAGTCACAGTGGGGTGGGGATACAAACCCTGGTTCAGGTAGGGGGTAGAAATAGGAGAATTAAAGATAAGTAGGAATGGGATTCAAACCCTAAACAGTCCTACAATCACTAAAAATGCCAGCAAAAACAAAGCCATACAGGCCAACTCACCTAAAATGGCCACCTGGTTTCAAAAGGCTCACATGGGCCACACCCTCCACTTAAATATCCTGAATTTCTTCTTTGCTTCTTCAAAGAGTCTGTTTACCCTATGTGCTCCCCCTGCTGGGCCCCCGGCTGCTATTGCTTCTTCTAATCCAAATCCACTGACTGGACTTTACTGCCTCATCTGACACTTCCTTCACTATTTTCCTCACACTCTGTCCACTTACACCCAGCTCCCTCAACAATGAGACAACAGACTTTGCAACAAATCCTCTACATCTTACTTAAAGCCAAATTGCCATAATTTCCAAGCAGTGGATGCTACCAGCTTTTATAAATTCAGAGGTCGTTAACATCGTTTAACAGGGGGCCTTGTTTGACAAAAAAAACAACAACATTTTGTGACATACTTATTCTTAAATAACAAATTAATAAATAAAATGGTTGTTATTCGTGTAATGTCTATGAATTAACTATTAATATCCATAGAACTGGTCAGGAAAAGCCTTTAAGATCAAAGTTAACGACAGTTTTCTTATCATGTTACGCAAAAACAGACAAACGGCAAAGGAGAGATATGAGAAAAAAAGACAGGTGCAGCATCAATTTTGACTAAACAACATTGAAAAACAAGTCTGTTGCTAAAGGAGTCAAATACAAAATCTCTACATCACAGTAAGGCTGAAGTTTTGTGTCCTTTTTCTTCAGTCATGCTCTGTGACTTCCAGGTTTTGTCACCACATTCAACCTTCTAAATTTGACTCTGTTTTATGTTGATGTGCAGCAAGTTGGAGTGGTGGAGTTTCTCCAGCTTTCTCAATGACTTATGAATATTGTGCACAGTTGGCAAAGTAAGAAGTCATGATACAAAATCTTTTCTTATGTCTAGTGTTCACAAGATAAATAAGTTGGGGTGTTGATTAAATACTGGATAAATCAGCACTTACTTAAAGCATGAAATGATGGGTGTTAAAGAGCTTTTGTTGCAAGTGATTAAGCAAATCTTCCATAAATCAAAATTTTAAGAGGCTGGGCTGCATTTTCACCAATTACTTTTGAAATGAAATGAATGCCTTGGCTAAGAAAACCAAGAAAGAAAAACACTGTTTATCCAATCCAACATTATTTGTATAAAGTGATATAGACCTACTTTAATAAAAGCTCTTTATCTCTGAATGGTGCAAACTTCTTTGGCAGAGACGAGCGTTGTTAATATCTCCTTAAGCTACAGTGGCCTGCGGATGACACAAACAACACTTTCCCAACAGAGGGAAGTAATCTGGCTAATTAAAGTAAAAATCCAGGAGAACCTTCCAGTGAGGAGGCAATATATCACCACACTAACTACCGGAACAATAAAACTGCTTTGTCATTTGCTTTTTTTGGCATGAAAACAGGGACTTTTCATTCCTCCTAGGTTAAATATTCAGCTGCGTTAGTTGCTGTTTGTGTGTGGCCAAAGGGGAAGTTCTGCTTCTAAACAGAAATTGAAGCCACAAGCAGCAGCTGGTGAAAGCAATTACCAACCTGCTCCTATTGATCAGCGCTCTTCAGAGGAGATATCGTGGACACATCGTTCAATTGGTGAAAATATGACTTTCTGCTTCCTGCGGTCTTTATTGTTGCCATCATTTGACTCCGATCTGATGAAGTCAACAAGCTCCATCAGAGGAAGTTAAGCGGCTCTCGCTGCAGCTTTAACTATGTCCTAATTTACAAGGCTGTCGACACTATTTGATTACACACAAACTGCAGCACTTTATAAGGCTGTTAACTCTGTTATCAGTTAGTCAATGGGAAGACGGGGAGGAGGAGCCGCATCATAATTACAGGTGTTGTGGGTCATGGTCACGTTTCAAAGTACAACTTCACCTCCATCTGTCTGTCAGACTTATGTATGTTGTTTAACTCTTTGGAACCTTTTTTCCAGCTTTGGGCAAAAAAAAAAAAAAAAAGGTAGATGATGTGATAAGAAAGACCGGGAATGTTGCTGGAAACGCACAAAATGCTGTGTTCTCATTCGATGTCAACCGGAGAGTAACGAAGCCGGATTCATACAAGAATATGTGATCAAATAAAATACACACAATAAGTACACAAAGGTCCAAAAAAGGATAAATTAAACTACATAACTAACATGAAATTTCACAAGTTGGTAATGCTAGAAATTTGGGGGTGTGACACAAACATTTCTGGAAATAACAATGAAATATCAACCTAGTTATGATACGATCGGATTTCCTCCTAAGTTACATCAGAATTCACCCACAAATTTACATCCTATTGTTGAGAATCATGAAGGTCATTTAAGTTTTAAGGAAGGAAAAGATGTAGCACCAGTTAAGGTGTTGGAAAAATTCCATTTCATTGCTGCCTAAAATAATCTTGTTGTATCAGAAATGAATTCAACTTGAAATATTAACATATTATAAATGTATATTATTCGTACTAAATCACATACCTTTTTCCCATAAACTTCCTCAGAAATGTTGGAAAATAAACTTTAAGGCATTGCCTAAAGAAATATTTAGTGTAAAACGATGATGTGCTTCTTTACACTAAATACTTGTTTCACAGGAGAACATAGTTCTTGCTCTTTTTCTTGTAAGAAACGGAACTCCCAACATGCATCACTTCAGGTAGATTTCTGTTTACCGAAAGAAAAAAAGCTTGATGGGTGGATAGACTGGAGTCATTTTCAGAGTCCGGTTGCAGGGGGGGGGGGGGTATATCAGCTCAGAGTGACGCAATGCTTCATTTCTGCAACCTCCCAAGAACATTATGCTCCAAAACACAATCTATTTAATGCAAAATGACACCGTTTGTGCCATCAGGGGATTCGAGCTGGTCTCCAAACCAGGAGCGATGTCATTTTGCATTAAAGGACAGAAGGTGAGCTGGAGCACGTTGGCGTGAGGAAATGAGAATCTGACGAATGTGTGCTGGCTGCGGTGTCGGGTATATCAGCTGTAAGATATCCAGATATTATCATTCTTTATAGATATATTACAATTGTTTCTGTTTGAATGTCTAAACATAACGTCCTGATTCAGAAACAGGCTTTTATTAAGGCACATAAGTCTAGTAGAAACCTGGATACTGTGACACTTGAACGCCAGGTCCAGGTTTCAGATAAGGGTCCGTGTATGCTGTGAGATACTTAGACAGTTATATATATAATTATTATAGATATGATTAAAAAAAAGTGTGGGCTGTGGACTGAAATGGACTAAAGTAAAAGTCATATCAATAAAGCAAAGGATTAAAGTTACTGTAGCTTCAGTCTATTGATACAGTTCGCTTGTTACACAAGAGACAAATTACAATGGCACAACCGCATCTGTAATACAGTAAATTTCACTGGGCAAGGAAGAGCAGCACAAATGAGAATAAAGGAGACAATGCTGAGACAGATTCATGTGTACATAAAGAGGGTTAATCAGGTTTCACGTTCTATGACTCGCCTGGTAGGAAGACTGAGGGGAGAGTTTAATCATCTGTAGATTGACTTTCAATCTGCCACCACGACGCAGCAGTGAACAGCCGGCGAGTTCACCGGTGTTTCCAGTAAATATCAGGCCCGATGTGACACACCGGCTCTCTGTCTGTGACAGTCATTCCCTTTCCTGGAAGCAGACAGCCCGTAAAAAGAGTGCGACTCTCTTTCTGCCTGGTTAGATTTCAGAGACACCAGCCACACAAACCATTCTTTGTTTTAATAAACCGGCTTGTTATTGCCCTCATTATGCTGTTGTAGTCTAGTTAATCTGTTTTCAGGGAGTCCACTGCGCTGTCTGGATTGTGCTGAGTCAGCCCTAACCAATACCGTGCTTTAATGGAGTCAACATCGGTCGTCTATTAATTATAGCTGACTGATAATTTTCCTGTTTTGTTCTGTTTGCGTTACAACACTCGGTACATGGCTGTGCAAATGAAGCAGTCAGTGTTGTGTTTGCTGTGGGTACTGCTCCTATTTGGTACAGTTGATTTTTTTATTTTTTTATTATCATACGTATACTTTAAGTACTGTAGGTTCTTGCATGACAATGTCATTACTTTTTTATCCTTTCAAACTGTTTGGGTTACTAATGCTCTTGACCACAAATGTGTTCCTCCTCTGCAAAGACAATAAAGAAAAAGGGAAAGAAAAAACAGATGAAAATATTGAAGGTTCCATCCACTTTTAACAATGTCAGGATTTATGTCAGGTTTAGGAAAGTCCTGCTGACAGTTTCAAGATGACAACGACATAGGCAATATATTCCTAAAGAGACAAGTTCCCCTGAATCACTAGCAATGATCTACAGTGAGGATGATGATGTCATTATGAGACCAGAAACAAAAGAAAAAAACGATTCTGACTTCACCACAAAGAAAGGCAGGGTTTTCTGCTATTCATTTGAATGTCAGAATGACTCAAATTTCCAGGAAACCATCTGACTGTGGACTGATATTACCGGCAGATGGATGCTGTAAAAAGTTGTAATGACCAACAGAAAGTAAAGCTAATGCCCAGCTCAGACGACAAGACATAAGCAGGGATGGCGGCGTCTTACAGCTCCCAGTATGACTCCAATTACCGACACAACATCTGAGGTGATTGTGTTACGAATCCGAGCACATCAGTGACGAGTCTCCACTCCTGCAATGTGTGAACTTTGGAAAGCAAGCTTACTTACGAAGTGTACCATTTGAATTTTCTCTCTGTGTGATCTTGACTATGACTACGTGGAGTATGCTGATCTTACTCGCATTGTAAATACACCATTTTCCCATCCTAACTTCTTCAAGCTGCATGCCTTCGTCTCCACAGATGCCGAGCCTGTTTATCGTACACCTTCTTTGGACTCTCGAGAACACAACTGCTTGTTTTGAGCTTGTTTTCATCTATCGGGTTGCTTGTTTCTGTCACAACATCTGGCACCAACAGATCCAGCTGTAGAGTCGGTGCAGAACAGGGTGGTGAGAAACCAGAGTAATATGCCCGTGCCTTTACTTCACAGGCATGCTCTTACTGTAGGCTTTGGGTGTGCAGAGAACCGAGTCTCAAGTGGGCTGAGAATGTTAAGAGGACGGACTCAGTTCCTAATAATAGCAGCACAGTAAGGTTTAGTTAACAGTAGACACTCTGCACTCTCTCAACAAAATAAAAACAAAATGGTGTCCAGCAGCTCAACGTTTCGTGGAAGTGTGGCTTAACAATTCATCATTTCGGTATTTTTCTGCCATTATTTTCTTCACTTGGTATTCTTTCCTTCAAACAGAGGCCGCTGCCTAATAGGACTGTCAAAAAAAATGGTGTTTCAAAAAATTTTGAAATCAGCACATAATTCACACACACATTGGCTGGCAATGCTCTGAAATCACATCGTGAGTGACAACGGCTACAACTGCTTCAGGACAGATGACAACTTCACCTCGTGTGCTGCCGAGGCTTTTGGCAACATCAACAGCAGTGTGGCTCCTTCTCACCTTCACACCACAAAAGACACAAATGTTAAGCGTCCTGCAAGCAACGTGCTGTGGCGGACTGTGCCTGGGACATCGACCTGCCGATATGACGTACCCCTCACTGGGGTGGATGGCAAGCTTTGAGGTGAGTCTGCAGATTTGTTGTTGCTGTAGAGAAAGACGGCTGCTTTGTACAAAGTCAACAAACAGCTTTTTTTTTTTTTTTACCATTTGCACAGTGAAATCCAAAGTAAGTACCACGGACCACCTCTGAGATTATTTGGCGTTCTTATTTCCCTGTTAGAATGGCTCTGTTTACTAATGTCCTCCATTTTCCGAGCAACGTGACGTGAACAACCTTAGCTTTTTTTTTTCTGTGAGGTCACGAGAGCGCATGTTAGGCCACGCTAATAGAAGGGTGTCCTCTGCGGGTGCATACAGCACATTACCTTTAATGGTCTGGTGCAGTTATAGACTGTTGTAATTTAATTTGAATGTGGTGGTAGCATTCAAATTTAACCCACGTTTGAACAGATGCTCTAACCGCTCTACTGTCTGACCTTGGTCATCCAACTGTGCTGCTGTCGCCGTCTGCAGGCAGCCGCAGACGCTGTGCAACTGCGACTTTTACCACAGTAATGATGATGCTTCCACAGGGTGAAACACGAATTGATGTCATCAAGTATTGTGCATTTTCATAGAGCATTGAGTAAGTTAAATTGTTTGAAATTCAGAAAAATGCATGAGTAAAATGTAATGATTAAGATCACTTGATAAAGGAAACTCTGGAGAGGCTTGTGTTTTTGGAGCAGACGACTGTGGCGTTCCTCAAGGCTCAATCCTGGGCCCTGTCCCGTCCCCTGTGAGTACTCTGCCTTTGCCTTTTCAGGAAAGATGAGATTTCCTTCCGCTGCAATGAAGATGTCATAAAAATCTATCTTTCCATTTTACAAATGGAAAATCAAATTTCAATATTTCAAGACTTTTTAAATCAACACGAGTTAATACTGGAAAATTATGGTGAGAACTGAAGCTGGTATCATGAAGCAGAGGCAGAGTAGAGGAATGTGGCTTTTGTAGGTCACCCCAAACAAAGCATAAGGGAACAAACCACACACACACACACACACGCAGATATGGATACATACACATAAACATACGCTGGCAGAGCACTCTGACTAGTCCACGGTTAATCTACAACTATTGCATAAAGAAAACACAAACAGGTGCGCATACGCAGACCCGCATGTTGTCTCTGACTCTGAGACACACACACACACACACACACACACACACACACACACACATACAAGATCAAGAAAGAGTTCACACGAACAGTGAGGCCTGTGGTATTTGTTGGCCTCAAGTGGGTCACTCACACACGCAGGACAAATAATCATGTAGCTTTCATCCTCTGAGGCAGGAAATGCTACTTTTAAGCTGTGTGTGTTTGAGTTAAAAGACCAGTTCAAACATACACACTCACATAGACAACCTTTGGGAGTGTTACAGAAACAGAAAACACATTTATAACCAGGCGAAAATGTCCTCTCTACAAGATAAACGAAAACTTGTGTCACTGTTAAAGATGTTCACACACATTTTTGCCTTCTTTACATACTGAAACGTAAGCCGAAGATTCAGTTCTCCAAAACACCACAAACATGGCTGAGATTTGACATATCCTGAAGGAATTCAAACAGTCAGAAGATTCGCGTCCCACATGCAAGAGAGAGATTGATGGAAGATGGGATGAGAAGAGGGTGAGGAGGGCTGGAGAAAGAGTGGAGAGAGATATATATATATAAAAGAGAAACAGAAACAAAGATATGAAGTAAAGAAGATGGAAGAGATGCAAAGAGGGTGAAAAAAGAAGGTAGAGCAGTGAGAAAGTAGATAGGGGGGGCAGCGTCGGAGAAAAAGGAAAGTAAGAAGCAGCAGAAGGAGATAAAGGAGGAGGCTCACTTGAGATTGAATTGCATCGTCTTTCAGTGAAGAAAAAAAAGAACAAGAAGAAGACAGAGATGTCTGACAGGCAGGAGAAATGAGGAGGAAGGAGAGAAAGAGGAGCAGTGGGAGGCAGTGATTAATGGTCATGGAAGAAAGAGGAAAAACAAGGCATGCTATCCATCTATTGTGGAAAGAAAGAGAGAAAGGAAGGAAGGAAGAAAGAAAGAGAAAAAGAAAGACTTGCACACAGATTCCATCATAAATTTTTTTCCAGCTTTCTTCCACAAAAGTCAAAGGTCGCCAGTGTTACGATAAAATCCCAATCCGACAGAAACGCACACATAGATCACAATTAGACCTGGTTTGTCATGTCCAAAAAAACCATCCACACCCTAAACATGAGCAAAGTTGATTTGTTGAAGTGGTTTCCTCGCCTTGTCAGCCACTTTTGTTCAAACACTTGGATACCTCGATGTCCGTTTCACAGGAAACGGCTAAAGTTGGCCTCGTTTGTGTTGGATGATATTTAGCAACAAGCAGAAGTCAGAAAATATCAAAGTAGTGAAGTCGCAAATAACTCCACAAACCATGTGAAGAACACAGCCAAACTTTTAGTTTCCTATCTTTAGTCTCTCCGTGTTTTCACACTGAACTCTTTCAGGCTCCCGTAGGCTAAAGAAAATGTTTCAGTCTCTGGGTGACCTTCCTAAAGATGGATTCATTTCTGGATTATGTTCCACACAGAGAATCACAGCGAGCCACTTTCAGCACAGCGCAAATAGCTTGTTATTATTCGATGTTAGGTCAGCTAATTCTTATTTTGGTCAAGACTTCGCCTTCCAGTTTGTTTGAAAGAGTTTATATTCTCTTCTTGGTCCAACAAAGTCTACTATTTTTATCAATGAAGCAGTAAACTCAACCCTCAACGATGCCAGTACATTTCTCAGAGATCTGCCATGTTGGCCCAGCAGGAATCTTGTAAAAAAAAAAAAAAAAAAACTACAATACTTGTTTTTTTTTTTAAAAGATGGTGGTGTTGTCTCAATGTTGCAGGGTTCATCACCCTTTCCCCCCAGAAAGTGGAGAACCTTGATACAAGTGGAAGAAGATTCGCTGCTTTTGGACCGTAAGAAGTACAAAGCCCCCTTCACACATGCACTGCTTGCCATTAATCTGGTGGCAACTGGAATGTCTGTGCAAAGCGTGAACAACCCCTCTCGGTTGTTTTCCGTAACATTCTGAGACAGAAATGTGACTAGATTGGACCGAGAAGCGTATCCGTGTCGCTTTCAACGTGGCACAAGTGTGAACGGCTGCCGTCACATTAACAGGCAGACCCACACAGCAGTGAGGGGTTAATCTGACACATCCTCAGCTGTTCTGAGGAACCAGACAGGCTGCATTACAAAAATCAGTTGGTGCACGACCGGCTGAAACGACACCGAAGGGCTACATCAATTTTGCCGAGAGTCTGCACGTGCCTTTTTCATTAGAAACTGAAGAAGAGTTTTTGAAGGAAGAAAACACCTGCGACTCATCACTTTTCCTGAAGAGAAACATTCAGGTTCAATTCAACGTGACACCGTTTAAAGCCACAAGCATTGTCAGGTTTAGCAGCAACTCAACGTCCAACAAGTGACGGCCGCAACCAATAAGCCAAGAAACAGCTGAAAAACTGCAAGTTGAGTCTCACCGATCTGTCTATCTACCTTTCTATCCGTCTGTCCATTGCTGCTTGTGCAGCAGTGTTGTTGTTAAAATGTCAGACCGACTTATAATAGGGCAGCTGGAGCGTGAAATCACACAGAAAGAAGGAGAGTGAGAAAGACGGAAAAAGAGAAGACACCGATAAGGACAGAGAGGGGATGAAACAGACGTCTGAGCACAGAGGGTGAAACTAAAGTGCGCAAGAGAGAGCTAAAAGAGGAATAAAGAGAAACAAGTGGGGGTTGCTGGTTTGGGCAAAGAGTATGACACAGGGTCAGTGTGAGAGAGAAAGAGGGCAAGCGGGATGGGGGAGGGCGAGACTCACAGAGAGAAAGAAACAGACACCAAATTCATTGTTTTCATTGTCTAATTCGAAGCACAGAGAGGGAGATGGTTATAGAGGATCGGGGGAGTGGAGGAAGGGAGGAGGAGGAGAGGAAGAGGAGAAGAATGAGGAGGAACATGAGACGAGCCGAGAGAGATTCACACACATTCCTACTTCGGACTCTAGTTCTGAGTCTGAAAACGTGTTGTTTTGTTTTCTTTTTCATTCAAAAAACGTAAGACTGCTTCTTTTTCAGAGCAGCTATATTCCCACAGCAGTAACTCCCATAACTTCTCATCTGTTTTCTTACCCCCACGTGATTCAATTATAATCACATTAAGGCTCTTATTATTGTAACAGCCATGTGAATACCTTAACCAGCTTATCTTCGAGTGTTGATATTCTAAACTTTTAAAGAGACCGCGTTATGCTTTTAGCGATTGCAACTTTCTTTTCATTGGGAATTGCACTGCAAAAATCAAAAAGCCCAAAGGGAGTTAATTTTTCTCGAAGAGGAGACTCCAGGCCTCAGCTGCCGGAAATGCCCCGTTTGTGCTCCAGTCCCTCCTCCTGGATTTGATGACGTCACCACGAGACGGCCGTGTGTAGCGTTTGGCATGATTGTTTGACCAATCACAGCAGAAAGTTTTATTTGTTTGTTTTTTTTTCAGACCAAAGTTGACGAAAATTGCCGAAATAAACGATTGAAAAATAGGGTTGTGTTTGGAAACCCGTTCCAGAAGACCCTCAGGGTAACACCACAGACCACTAAATGAGCATCATAGGAAAGATTTGCAAAAAAAACAAAAAAACATGCAATATCCGTACTTACTCATGTTTTTTTTTCTCTCAAATTACTTTTTACTATGGAATAGACCAGTTTATTAAGAATAATAACTTAATTAATTGATAATTAAGGAAAGTGTTTCACTATACAGCCATTGCATTTGCAGCAGAAGTCAAAAGCTAAAGGCAGGACTGTTGATGAATGAATTATGAATCAATGAATGATCAACAAGAACAAATATGCTGTTAGCAGTTAAGAATACATGTACTTTTTGGTCACTTACAGGGAAAATTCTTGTTTGTTTCGTGTGCATCGAGAGACTGTTCCAACCAACCGAGGCAGTAAATGCTGACGTCATCGCTAATGTTTGATGAACGGAAATATTATTGCTACGTCATGTTTAGATTCTGTGTTTTGCAAAAGTTTTGCATTGATGTTTCGTTCTCTGGAATCTTTTTCGAACCATATTTCAAGTCAGAAGGAGGAGTCATTATTTGTCAATTTAGTCGGGTTTTGTTCTCTGCGGCCCTAAAGCAGGTTAGAGGTTTCGGTCCAGCCAGTTTCTGATGACCACTGTGTGCTCTGCCTCTGCCTCGGCCCCAGAGTCCCAGGCCAAGGCTAAATTTACTCGCCGTCGGTCACATGCTGGAAAAAAGGCTAAGAGCTCCTGATATAGGCTGCATAAACACACATGACCTTTTATTTTTGCTGCAAGTGCACTGACTCTTTTTAAGAATGGAGCTGTATTTATCCAGCAAAATGTTTCATGAACATGTTTACACTCGTGTTTTAATGACTTCCTGTTGCGTGTTCTCACACTCCCACACATTCACAGGCGCTGCTCCGTGAGTTTTTGGGGGTTTTTGGGGGGGGGGGGGTCAGTGCCTTGCCCACTGGCATAGGGGTGAATAGGAGGAAGTCTTTCACATGATGCTTCTTGGCTTCATGCCCTTATAAAGTATGACTCTTGATAATCGACTGTCAGTTTATTTATTCCCAAACCGGAGCAATTAAAGCAGAAATCTCTTGATAACCGTAAAAAAAAAAGTTTATTACTAACAATAACCAGCTTCCTTTGATTAATCTGTTTATCCGTTATTTAACTGCGGAGCAAAAACTGCTCATTTCAAGAAGTATGAAACAGCAGCAAGGTTGAGCTGGGGGTTGAATTCATTCATCCTCACACGAGATTGTGACAATGACAAGATGCTAATTTATCACTGACACCATATACAAGGCACAGAGCCCAAAAAAGGAATGCATCATTATTGGAATTAAGCATTCGACACAACCAGCCTCTGTTAACAGTGAAGTCATCTGCAACATTCAGAAAGAACAGTCCATTTGCTAAAAGGTGATGCCGATCAGTTTAAACTGAAAACCAAGTGATAAAAAGTGATAGAAACCTCACATTGCCATTTGTTGGCAGATTAGACTTCAGGGATTAAAAAAATGTTTGTATAAGAAAAGAAAATCTGATTCTTTTCTTTGAGTACATTTCTTGAAAACATCTCTTCTTAAACCATCTGTGCATTCTGATATTTAGGGTCTAAAAGAATAGTCCTCTCGCATTTTTTCAGAACTGTAATCTTAATGTGTGGAATTAGGTTCTGGGCGCATTCAGTAGGCTGAGTGCATTAAGTGTGATTCGGAAGCGAGTCAAAATGGCCGTGTTAAAATGACCAACTTTGCCCCTACTCACTCCTCTTTATGATATGACTGTATTTGTTAAAGTATTTAGTTGCTCACTCTGTTAAATTGCCAAATCATCATCCATTATAATGGCTCACTTTAAGTGACAGGTGAGCATCACAGAAGCTTCACAGTGGGCACACACAGGATCCTCAGGCTGTCAGTGTTATCTGTGTCTTCCGCATGACTTTGAATAATAACAATCAAGGCTTTAAAATGGTCCCTGTGATTTCATTTATTTGTATAATATACATATATAAAAGCAGCTTTTAGATAAATAAACTGCCATCACTGTCGTTTTTAGACCAGCTTAAAAAGTAACCAGTGTGCAAAGCTATATGTGCCACATGGATCATTTGAAAAATCTAATTTTAGCAGAGTTTGACTGACAGAAAAAACAGTTCCCATTATATATCACCTGTAATGTTATATCTGGCAATGCAAATGCTGAGCAACATGAACAGCTGAAACACTAAAGGAGCAACAAAGACAGAAAACACACACATAATTTAATTGGGACCAAAAACAGAAATAGTAGTGTATTGAGTCTGGGTGTCTTCTTCAAACAAAACACACTTTGCTCTTTCTCCCTCTCACACACCCCGACAGATAGTAGTTGTTGCTTACATAGACGCTCTTGCCATCCTGTAAACTGCAATAAACCCAAACACACACACAGACACACCGTAAATCTCTCCATAATACGCCCTCTGAGTGTACGTGTGTGTGTGTGTGTGTGTACGTGTGTTTTATAGGTGTTGTAAATTTGGCTGCCGGCGTTGTTTTTATCAGCATATTCGCAAGCTGTTTAGCCAACGGTGCAGATGTCACTGTTACGACCACACACACAAAAACACACACATTAAGCAGTACACACATAAAGTAGTTGTAGAGAGAAACAAGTTCACACACACACACAGCGTATTTGACACTGTTTATACAGTGTGGTATGTGTGTATAATCCTATCTAAATTCACCTGGTAGTGTGTGTAGGTCACACACACAAACACACACACACACACACACACGTGAGATAGCCCACCATTTGCATCTGCCTGCGTAAGCCTGACTTGTGTTTAAACGTATGCGTGTTCGCCGTGTATGCAAGTGAGTGAAGGTCAGCACAAGAGGGGGTGTGTGCGAGAGCGTTCCAATGTGTGTGTGAGTGTTATTTGATTAATGCTGAGAACCGTGGAGTGTTTAGAAAGAGGTTGTGACCTTTCAGCTTCCATTCAATCAGACGGGGAGGGAGAATACCTCTATCCTCCTTTTTTCCTCCACCTCTCTCTTTCTTCTGCCTTTTTTTCCCTTGCCCCTTGAGAATCTGATAAGCCTTAGTCAGCACACACGCTCGCTTCACAGATATACACACACACCAAATGCTAATAAACTGAGCTCCTCATTTACCTGATGTGCAGCGATCACAAGTGGCCGAGAGTAGGTGGACAGAGTGGGTGGGTGGGGGCGGTCGTCCTTTTTTCATGGTTCATGTGTTTGGTGGATAATTTGTGTCTGTCAGTGGAAAACTGTAGTCCAAGATGCACCGTGAGACATATATAAAAACATATTTCTTTTAAGTTTCGAGCAACCGTGCACAACCATGTCTGCAAACCAACCAATCCGAAAAACAACATGCAATGAAGTAGAATTCACAAACTGAGTTCAGCCGTCTCAAGCAGAGGGAGATGCATTGAACTCACACGATTGTCACTGTTGCGGTCTAAAAGAGTTTCAATCCCTGAAAATCTTGTGGCAGTCTGATAATTTGTAACTACAACAGGGTATTCTTAAGGAAAAATTGCAGCATTGGTTCTTTGTTTGTGCCATTAAGTGTATATAATAAGAGAACTAAGTAATTATCCAGAAAACCCTCAGGTTTTAGCAGTTTTTAAAAAAAAAAAAAAATTTTCTTATGTCTGAATAGGCTGAAATTACAGTTCAGTGAAAAAAGAGCTGCCCTGGACTCTAATGGCCATCAGTGTAATGTACTCTATGGAACATCGGTTTTCACTTCAGATCCTCTAACTATATACATATTCATACACTGTGGTATGAATATGTGGTACACTATGGTTTGCTCCAGACAACACTTTCTGTTGACCCTAGTACAACTACTGTAATATAGAAGCACGGGCATTACACATTACTTGAACTGTTTACCAGAGCGTTGGATAACTCGGGGAAAGCTCCTTCCCGTGCGCACCTTCAACACTGGTGGAAGATCAGAGGGTGGTTGATACTGACATTATGAAATTAACATGCACTTCATGTTGTAATTAAATCAGCTGTGCAGAGGAGAAAAAGCATGCTGGGACATAACTTTTCACAATATGTGCTTAACGGGTATTTGTGGCCCCTCTTGTACAACATTACAACTGTCTTGTAATGGTTAGTTTGACTCCAACTTTTAAGTGTGGCAACTTTGCACATCAAATCTAACGGGACCCCCCCTTCAAGTTGAAAAACCATCTTCGGGCTCCTTTACACCAAGCCAACCATCAGCTGTTGGTTTTTCGGGAGCCTCGGCGGATGTCAGTCTCTCGTGGCTTTCAACTGTCGCCTCTTTCAGAGATCATTGACGGGTTTTTTTTTTTCAATAAAGCTGTCAGTAAGCGAAATGACTCTCCTTCATTAATGAACTCTATACATTGTGTGTTATTCTTCAATGCATGAAACTTAAAAGCATAAATGTATAAAGCTATCCCATATGATATGTTGGTTTAAAACTGTTTGAGTTGTTTAAACACATTAAAACACACCCACTCAAGCTTGAACCATGTTTAATACTAAAAAAACGGAAGTTATAATGACCTGACTAGGAGTGGGACGCAGTCTTTGCAGTGTGTGTGCGCAGCGGGGGGGGTCTGTCATTGTCACTGGTTCTTGTCACAGCCTTCAGGATAGAGGCTGCATATGTATCCGCTTCCAAGTTGAAAGCAGGTAAACATATCCACAATAAGGTCCTGTTTCAAAACAGGATCCTCTTGGAATTGTACTTGTTTGGAGAATTACAGTAAACTTGTTTTCATTATGGTAACCCCCCCACCCCACCCCACCCCGCTCAGCGTCCATGCTGGGTCAGTCCTTTGCTTTTGTAATGTTGAACTTGAATGAAGGTAACTGCCTGCGTCTGGTGGGAAACCTTTCCAGAGAAGCAGCTTGTTACAGCAGCAGTTTAATGATTATGCTTTATATGATGTTTAACAGCGACACGTTGGTGGAATGCTCAGGTGTCTGCATACTCTTGGTGTGAACTGTAACTTGCTTATCCACTGATCTCGTCTTTCTCTGAGTCAACACTTTCTCTTTTCCTGACTTTTTCCCATGTCATCTCTTTCCCTTCCTCCTCTTCATCTCTCCTCCAGTATCTGTTAATTTGCTCTCTATTGCTCTCGCCTCTCTTTGAACCTCTCCTTTAGCCCCTGCAGCCCCAGCCAATTACGCACTGTTTGTCCACCCGTTTTCAATAAAACACTGCTTCCCTCCCTCCATTCCTTCCCCACCTTTCTTTTATTTCTCCCACTCTCCCCCTCCGTCCACCCCCAACCGCTTCTGTCCACTCCCACCTTACCTCCACCCACCCTCCTTCTCCTCCGTTCGTTCTCTTTTTTCATTTTTAATTAACTTCTTTTGTAACTTGGAAGCACCCCCACCAACATGCCTCTTGCACTCCCACACTCGCCCTGTATTTCTCAAAAACACACACTCATTTGTGCAAGACTCCTGCACACAAACACACATGTAAATGGGGGTTAAACATGCTATTTACATATCAATTACAGGCAAACACCGAATCAATGATTAATGCAGCCTTAGATTAGCGCCGAGCCCATGAGCTTAACCGCTATCTGCTGGTGTTTAACTGCTGTGTCCAACCAGCTAAAGATTTCATACATTTGATTAAGATTTGAAGGGTTTTTATTAAAAGCAAATGGATTTTGATTACTTTCAGTCCTTAAATCAATGGCTTGTGTCAGTTTGTATTTAGAGCCTAGCTTCACTGCTATCTGACTGGAGGCGTGTGTGTCAAACGTGTTGAAAAGATTTTAGATTTTGGATTAACATTCATTCGGGTTATGGCCCTCCATCAGTTTGGATTATTTTCAGCGTTTGCATCAATAAACTTAGCTTCTCTGGAAGCTGCCCGTTTACCTGGTTTTCAGCTAAACCTTTATATTTCAATTTAAGAAATAAAAGCTTATACTTTTGTTTTTATATATATGGAATTAATCGATTCATAAATGGCAGTTAATTCAGCTATTGATTAGCTGGAAATTTGGAAGGAAAAAAAAGGTATCAGCTGCAACCTGCATTCTACAGTCTGAAATATTCCAGCTTTTTTTTAAGGAATTTGTTATTCGGTAATTAGATAACTGAGGTTATGACCTCAGCTTTTGACTTATGCATCACTAGGGGAGCCCATCTGCTAAATGCATGAAATCTCCAAAGGTTTAACTTGTAAAGGTTTATTATTTTGGTATATTTTACATCTTTTGCATTTCATAACTATGTGTGATCTTTGAAGCTTTTTCTTCTTAAATAGAACTACATTTAAGGTAATAAAGCACTGGAATTTTTTTTTGTGAACATATTTTGTATTTTTTTTATTATTCCGATGAATGACTGAAGAGAAGTGACTGAGCTTCAGGTAATCGTTATTTCAAACGGGCATCAAATTGAACGTGCTAGCGAGATGCTAACATGCTAACATATTTTATGTTAAAACTAAGAAATAAAAAAGTGGAGCTGGACACGGCCCAGGTAGGAAAGAAAAAAAGCATACCTGTTATTACAGTGTGTACCAAAGATGAAAATTTCAGTTGATCCCACTTTTATGAGATCAGTTTAATTAAGTAGCCATGCTATTTTTAGCATTTGACAAAGTTCCCATTTGATTCTTTCATTTTAAACCACTTCGGATCAGTCAGAGTATTTAAACAGAGTATGAATGCATGTTTTTCCAATAAAAGCCCTGCAATAGACTAGGGGTGATTTGAACCACCTAAATTCAGAGGACATTTTAGCTTGATATGGCGCGGGAAGTCTTAAGTGCGCAGTCACAGCTTGTCAAGCTAGTAGCTTGTTAGTGCATTTTGCTCGTTTCTTCAATGCACCACAAAATTTCAACTTTTTCTGCATACTTGAGGCAAATTCAAGAGAATCAAAAGCTGACGGAGAGGTTTGGCACCTAGGGTGTGATTGCAGCTTTCCATAGGAATTAATTGATGGACTTCCATTGACTCCCGAACACATGTGTCTGTGTAGATGAGGCGCAAGTGCATATGTGCACCATACCAGATTTTGTTTTACGGCATTAAAATAAGACATTAACATGCAGCATTGTAGAAAAATATGACAATTCATATGAATAACAGTGAGAATTTGAAATAAAGGCTTCCACCGAAAGCCTGGTACCCTGAGCCGGCTCGATGAAATACGGTAAACTGCAGGGAAAGTGAAAGGAAATCTTGAGATTGAATAACTTCAGAATATGAGCTGTCTGCGTATCCAGTTCATTTCAAACTATGTCCTGTTTCATTAGAAAAGCCGTTTGGACGAGCCTGCGTAGCTTGACTTCTACCTGTAAAAAGAAAAAGAAAATAACACCACATGAAAGTTTAAAGTTGGGAATCGAACATATAAACGATTTGATTGAATGAATGAAAAACCGTACGGTTAAAGCAGGAAACCATTTCAGATTTCTTTTTTTTTTTCTAAAGTGGTCAAATGAGACTATTTAAAATGAATACAACAAAACCAGACAATGACAGTAGAAACTGGGAACCGCCATAATTAAAAGTTATTGAATGGGTGAACAGTATTGGTCTTTATGAGTGACTGCTCAGTATTTCACTGTGCTTTCATGTTCCAGTATGTAGTTTTATTGGTTGGACTGTGCTTTGCTTTTATGTTGGGCTGCAGTTTGGGACTTTACTGGCTTTGGCTGCAGTCTAATTTCACTTTATTATTTTCCTGCGGGCTACTCGCGTTATTTTTTATTTTTTTTAAACTTTTATTTGAGGTAAACCACAGAATGATATGAACTGAAAAGAAAAACTGCAATTGTAAAAAAAAATGTATTTTACATTTTCTGGGCCAAGTTTGATGAAAAAAGTTAAACAATTTTTTTTTCTTATCGTTCACCTGTCATTCAAATATCCACCATAACCTGATTTTATTTCATAATTGCTTATTGTATAGTTCTAATAATTCCCTTTCTTTTTCCAGACTTTCTATAGTTACATATAAATCAGTCTTTATAAACAACAACAAAAGAAAGTTGAACTTACAGAAGACAAACGAATTTTAGGAAAACTTTTTAAAAATACTCCTTTTTCCTCTATAAGGTTTTGTGAAGTTATTTATTGTTGAGACCAATATGCACAACATTCATGCAGGGGGAAAGTAAGTAAAAAAAATGTAAAAATACGAAGCAAAATGAAAAACCAAAAAAAAAAGGAGAAAAGAAACCAAAAGACTTTAAAAAAAAATGTTGCGCAAACTGGGAGGCCGCTGTATTGACACAAACAGGGACACCAACCACACAAACACACTCACGGAGAGTGGATGCTTTTTTTTTTTTGACAGCGAAGCATGTATTGTTGCATTGTTTCCTTTGAGTAGAAAATTACAGTGGACCGGATCGCTTCAATGACAAGCTCTCAAAACGACAGCACGTCCGCCTGCACGCGCACATGCCTGCACACACAAAAAGCACGCAGTGGGCAATCGCAGATATAGGCAAGTTAAGATGCAAATCCACTTCCACACACACGTGCCACGCTGCTACTGAATGACAAGCTCATAGCTGCAAAGGCAATGTTTTCAGACTCACACGAGAAAAACACTCTCCCCGCTGGTAATAACTCGGGGAAACGATTCAGTGGTTGGAGATGTATGAAAAGCATTTTTATGCTAATGTCCAGGTGCGAGTAAAGTTTAGGAAGTCGGGATGAAATTTTCAAACACTGCCTTTGATTTTTGTTGAAGGGCTGTTGGAAAACCGTTATTTGAAGAGCGTTTCGAGTGAAAGGGCCTCAGAGAGAATATGTTTTCATATATAAATCAATGGCATTGAGTGAGTTGTAACTGACCAGAGCAAGGGAAAATTCCCACTGTGAGACACTACAGAGGAAGTCAAGTGCTGCTAGATAATAAAGGATAAAGAAAAAAAAGGGAACAGGAAGCTGCACAATCGAAGCACGAAGCAGATGATCATTTTGTTTGCACATTCAGCTTTTTATAGTTTCAGTTTGTTATAATTAAAAGACTCGCACACAATCTTGTGCTTTTGTATTTGAACATCTCCTGCAGCATTACAGGAATTACTTTCCACACAGGCATTAGTTGGGCAGGAAGCCAAGGTTATTAATTCATAATAATTGCAGCCAATACCACTGGCGACCCATTTGAGCCTGTCATGGTTGACGCTTCCCATACATTGATTTATTTTTGGTGGTCTGCTACAGTATTTTAATTCGAAAGTTGAATCCCTGCTGAACAGCTACCCCTGGCACGTCCCCGTCTGGCACGATTTTCTGAATCCTCGATGTTCATTCAGTGGCTTGTAAGTCACTGAATAAGTCACATACACTCATATCTTGTTGGTCCACCTTTAACTTTGATTACACCACGTATTCACTGTGGCATTGTTTCAATCAGCCTATACACCATTTTTAGGATATGTCTGTGCCATCAAGCAAGAAAAAAAAATCTAATCCCGGTCATTCAGTACTTTCAGGAAGTCAGCTGACCTTTTCTTTTTTGGGGGTTACATAATGTTGGTGAAACTAGACTTTTGTTAAATCCAATTAGTGACTTTTTGTTGGCCAGGTAATACATATATAGTATAGTTGATCAAATTCATGTGCGTTCCTCTACTTATAAAGACCAAATCCAATAATTTGTTAATCCATCTTTGAATACTTTGGCTTCCCTGCGCTGTCTACAGTCGCCTTCGTTCCAGATCAACTTTTGGAAGTTGCAGCTCTTTTTATCTGGGCTGAGTAGCTCTTACAACATTTGCTGCTACCCGAATGTAAGCACAAGAGGACCTATTATTGATACAAGTATACCCATTGGTCCAGCGGATCAGTAAAACATACAAATGCTGCATCTTCAGCGACTGCCATTTCTAAAAAAAAAAAAGCTGTGTGAGCATTGGGAAAATGTCAACAAAACACAGTCTAACAGGCTTTTTTCAACCTGTGTAGGATGCAGAAAATGTATTAAAATCCGTTATTTTATTATAATAATCATAAACCAATCACCTGTTGGCTCTTGTGGGATTACCGTGTCTTCCTACAATCTTGCAGGCACGTACTGTAGTTCTCAGGAGAACTTTTCTTCGGATAGTTACCCAAAGAGAGTCACCTAAACATCTGGGTTAACAACAGCCTCATGATTCTCAGCCTCACTTCCTACCAAACTCGAAACTTAAAAACATCTTAATACTTCAAAGCTTTGGGTATGCCTTTTAACAGATGGTCACTGTAACGACAAATCGAACATTACTTAAAGGTCATTTTTTTTCAGGTTGAGGGTTTGACCTGATATACAGTCTCCTGCGTGTTCATGGTAATGAAGGCACATGCCACTTGCTGCAGAATGATGGCTGATTGATGCGCGTTCTGTGTGCAGCAAATGTTTGATTTCACTTTTTTTGTTGTTGCTCTTTTGCTTCAATTTCACCATTGAAGTAAAATGCAGATCATCGAGTTTTTGGATACACGCGCACAAACAAGGCTTAACTCTGTGATTTATGGTTTCTTTACTTTTGGGGTAACGTGGGAAACTCGCCGTCTACTTACTTGGATTTTAGAAATCCTGTATCAAACTGCACATTTAAGTGAAGTGTTCATCTGTATGTGGAAGAAAAGAAAAAAAATGGTGATGATTAACTTGTCAGATTCCAGTCTTTCTCTGGTGGACATCATTTGTTATAACTTCACTTCCTATCCTTAATCTCTTTATGTAAAAACAAAAGAGCAAACAGCAGAAGTTGGGAAAGTTGGCACTCAACTGAAGTGCGAATATGTTTGTTTGCTCACACACACACACACACACACACACACACACACACAGCTATAGTGATGAGAACTCCTTCCTCCGTAAACGCCTCAGTCAGTTTAACCACTGTTATTATTCTAATCATGATGACATGTTTTTAAATGGATTATTATACGTTTTCATTAATAACGAGCTGTCTGGGAAGGATTTTCGATGCGCCGGATGGTAGTGATGAACACACACACACACACACACTCTCGGCAAGTAAAAACCTAAACCCACGTGCTTAAAAAAACTTAAAAATGGGGGTAAATACAGCATGTTGGGTGAGAAAAAGTCTTTCTTTAGAGAAAACAAACTTATACGCTCCTGACATGTTTCAACGCTGCTAATTACAAATTACAAAGTTTTTCCTAATAACACGCTGTCTGCTTAAGTTTCTGCGTGACGATGGCACTGGTGGGCGACCCACACATAGATATGCATGCATGCTCTTGTCATGTTTTTAATTGATTTCAGCTATAATTATTTTTGTAATAACACACTGACAAACAGACACAGCCTCTCTCTCATGGTGGCGTTTTTTTAAAAATGGATGATAATTACGTTTTCTTCCTGTTTTTATTAATAACACGTTGTCTGGAGGAGAGCACACACACATCACCTGTCATCCCCTCGCTGCCCTCTCTTTACCCTCTCCCAGCTCCTCCCCTCTGTTCTCCTTTCATCTCCTCCTTCGCCTCTGACCTCCTCCTCCTCCTCCTCTCCGTCTTCTCTCTCTTTGATATCGCAGTTTGCGGATGCTGCTCGCTGTAAACTGTAAATCTGTCGCTCGCTTTTCTTTTTCTTTCTGTGCTCTTTTTCACCCCCTCTCGAACACACACACAACTCTGACAAGCTGTCACAATAAATAGAGAGATAAGGCCAGGTGGAGGGAGGGAGGACGGGTGGAAGGGAGGGAGGGGCAAATGACAAGAAGATTGAACAGAAGAGGGATGGGAGGGAGGAGAGGATGAGGAGGTGAAACAAATGGAATGGTGGAAGGTGGTAGGAAGAGCGGGAAAGTTGGAAAGAAATGTGCAGGATGCGAAATAGGATTAAACTTTGTTAACAAAAAAAAAAAAACAGAATGGGAGATGAGAGTAAGAGTTGAGATATGACGAAGGGAGGAGGGATGGAGAGATTACCTGGTGAATGAGAGGAAAAGCTGTTGTGACACTCCCTAATGCGATTTCTAAACCAATCTGCTAAGTGCACCTAAGAGACTGTGTGTGTGTGCGTGTTTGTGTGTTGAAATGTGTGTGTTCAGAAGCATCAAATAATCTTGTTGCAGGCAACAACCTCCTTCATCTCTCACCTTCCCATCCCTCCAACTCTTTCTGTCACTTGGACTATGTCCACACTAACCCAGCGGAAAATGCATCATTTCTTGCATATTTCTCCAAGCTCAAGTGTTTCCCCCTTAAATCAGCACTCGAGTCATTATCACTCAGGGCTTTTGACACTAGAGGGGCTCTGGGGGACGAGCAATCTGAAAACATAAGGCGCCTCAATGCAATATGTAAAATAATATGTTACTCGAGAGTATAAATAATGCGAACACAATTCACTGAACACACTTTTTATGTTACTGGGTCCGACATAAACGGACCGCTGTTGCGAAATGTCACAGAAAAGCATCACTCTGGCCCGTAAGTTGCCAGCGGAATAATCGAAAGCAGTGCATGTTCAAGAGGGGTAAAAAAAAAATCAAAGGAACTCAACAAGAAGTTCGATGTTGTTGAACATCCGCTCTCACCCATTTTTTTGCTTCAGTTTGGTTGCGTTTTGGAAAAGACCGTTGACATCCAGTGGCTTGAATTTGAGACCTTGACCAATGAGGTACATGCAACACTGCAACTGCTACATTAGCATGGCGGTCCTATCCAGTGAAAGGATGAGCAGAGTTTTCTGATGCCACACAATTCTTCACCAGTTCAAACATGGAAATAAATATATTATTGGATTTTTTTTTTTTTTTGCCAGCAGACTGCCTTCCACATCGAAAATCAAAACACCTGTCCGACGAGTTGACCGTGCACGCTGAAAAACTATTTTGAAGCCTATCCAGCTCATTATGGCCTCGTCATTCTGATACAGGGGCATTAAGTGAAGCTTTGGGAGTTATGCTGGGCTAAAAAAAAAAAAAAAATGCAAAAACTGAAAATATTTACAGCCCAGGATCTCATACTACAGAATAGTCGATCGATAGCAGACTTACAGTTCCATCTCTGCCGGGATTACTGTGCATTCAGCAGCTGAGACTCTGCACCACAGCTGGCCAGATGTTGGCCGAGACGAACGGTTTAGTTGCCGGCTGACAGAAGAGGATGGTGAGGAATTTTAAATTCTTTCCTAAAGGGGCCCGAAAACGTTTGTGTACATGTTGGGTTTTTTTGTTTTGTTTTTCCGAGCAAACTAGACCAGACGTTCACTCATTGCAAACTTGGACTCTGAAAAGAAAAAAGGGAAAAAAAAAAAAAAACCTTTGTGAAACATTATCCACTTCCCAACACACACACGCGTTGACCTGCCTCTTCCCTCTTGCTGTTTTGTTCAGTCCACACACACACACACACACAGGGAGAGGATCAGTTCTTTTCCATGGTGACAGAGGGTCATATTTCTTGCTTTGATCTTCACCTCTCCCTCTGTCTCTCTCTGTGATCCGTCACTCTCCTCTGTTTTCATCCAGAAAAGAGAGAGAAAGAGAGGGAGCATCTTTACCCTGTGTCTCTCACCCCGGCTGCTTGGTAGGAGGGTAAGTGGAGCATGAAACCACCTCTTCGGCCCCTGAGACACACAAACACACACTCAGCCACTGGGCTGCTGGATAGAAACTGTGATAAACATTAAACTGAACACAGGATGTGAAGAACCTGCTCACTTCTGACATGTCCGTGAAAATCTGGGCTGAGCTGTGCAGTTTTTCAGCTCCGTCTCATGGAAACATTAATATACTGGGAATTTACCAGAGAAATGTGACTGTGACCATGGGCAATGGCAGTTATTTATGTCCCAAATGCGTTGAAACGTATAAGTAAAAAGCTCGAGAAACATCTGTTCTCGCCGCTCTATAATGGCCCATATTTACAACAGCATTATTAATATGTAACGGTTTAGTTCAGATTAAAGAAACATGATCTGTTGAAACTCTTTTTAAAAGACATATTTCATTTTCTTTTCTTAGTGCTGCATATTTTTTACAAGTGTTGTTTTTTTTTTAGGGATTCAAATCCAAGACTGTGTCATTGATGAATGAACTTTACATTTCCCACGTAGGATTTCACACAAATATCAACGCAGTTTCAGTCTGATACAAAGCGACTGGGTCTGCACTTTTAAAACAGGGCATCCTACAGGCCACTGGCTTTTTGATGTTAAGTAACATGAGACACCACTCAAGTTTCAGTTCGCTAGCGAAGCAAAGCAGAAGCAGTGCTTTGAAAAGCCGCAAAAGAAAATGTGAATCGTGCATTTGTCGCCACAGGGTGGCAGTATATAGGCTACGATGTTCGTTGCTGCAATTCAGTAGAAGAAGTAGTTATCCTCACGAGAAACTTGTGGAGAGATAAAAAAAAAAAAAGGCAACAAATATTGCATGGACATCCCTAAGAAGGAAATTGAGAGGGCGTTTCTTCAAGAATAACTTTCCTCTCTGGAAATATATGCATATGACATAATAACATAATACTATATCATATCTGGGCATGCACCGGTGAGTCAAGCAAGTTTATTTTTTCCCTGTTCCCTCTAATGCACATCGAGCCTTTTCTCACAACAGGCAAAAAAACACCTCAAAGACGTTTTGTTATTCGTATCTGCTCAATATGAATCAAAAATGGAAATCCGGCTAATGTGTTTGTGCACATTTTAGTGTTTTTAACTGTCTGAACTGCTAACCTGCTCTCACAGTAAAACTCGGAACAGACATGAAACAATAACTACTTCAAAGTAATGTATTTTAGTGGGAGGTTTCTTCCATGTTTGTCCAGCGCTCGCGTGTTTATCAGAAGGGGTCGGACCAAACTGACCAGTGAGTGAACGCCAAAGTAAACAGCGAGTATACAGACACCTGGTCAGCTGGGACGTGAACCCGGGTCTCTCGAATGACCGCGTGTGCAACTCCACCACGAAACTACCTTCAGCCTCAAATATGAACGAGCTCACCTTTTTACATTTGGTGTTTATTCCTTTTTGTGACAGTTTTACAAGTAAGAAAATCCATAGATTGCCCGTAGATAGTGTTCTGTTAAGGCTTTACAAACTGTGCTGTGACTGTGTTGAAATCGCAGATGGGAGAATGGACAAAAACAGCCATCGCAAGTTTGAGGCATCGCTGTCACAGTTGGTGGCCGGCCAGAAATGCGTTGCTGGACTGTTAAACATTAATCGTGTCAGGGCTGTCATGAGATCCAATCTTCACTCCACAGTTAGCGTGGCTATAGGTACTCAGTGTGACAACATTATAGTAAAACCTCTGAAAAAGGAAAGGAAACAAAATAAGACTATCAGTTCATTTAATCTTTGAGGCATGTTTTGTCCTTTTGTTTGGCAAATTACACACAAAAATGAGAGTTTGGAGGTTGTTAACCAGAACTCTATAACAGCATATTAAGGAGAACAGAAAGTACAATCATACCTTAGAAAAGCGTAAAAATCCACTTCCAAGCTCTATCAGTGCAGAGTCAACTGAAATAATCTCCCCTATATGGATAGTGGTGATAGTTTATTTGAACCAGTTCACACTTGATGCAACACAGATATGCTCAATCTCGGTGTATATTTCCAGAGGTGGTCGTAAACCTCCAGACAAACACTTTTGTGTCTCTTGTATCTTCTCATTGTCTGATTGGTCGGCATCTGGCCGTTAACACACACTGTCACACTGCAGTGAGGTGACCTCAGCTCCCCGCCGGCCTGCGCTTTAACCTTTATCAATTAACCAACAGCACAAAGCGGAGCTGAAACCAGACACACACACACACACACACACACACACACACACATGCATGCATGCAAGGAAAAACACACCAGCAGAAACAGAACCAGGCACATGCAGGCGAGTGCAAACAGCAACACGCGCAGATGTAACCAGACCCAGTGTGACAACTGATAGCTCTGTTTGTGCTCTCTAGACTGTCTCTCACACAGACACACACCTCAGCCAGCAGGCACAACAACTGACCACATTTGAGTGTGTGTTTTACAAACCACTGTGTTCCATTAAAAGAACTTAATGCTCCATGCAAACGAACGAAAAACACCAAATCGACGGAAGGAGCTCACGCTGAGTGTGTGCCGACCTTATTCTGCGAGTGTGTGTGAAGCCCGCAACGCTTCAACAAACCAAAACGACTTTTCTCCCCCTGTGTTACAGACAATACAACCTCCATCATCGGCATGGGCGTGTGCGAGTGTGTGTGTGTGCGTGGGCTCTAACAGCCTGTCGTGATAAGGAGAGCCCAGAATAACACTCCGACATCAGCAGCCCTCCCTCCTGTCACTCACTATCGATTCCCTCTCTCACACATGCAAATGCACAAAAAAAGCACAGAGGTGACAAGGAAGCAGAAAACACTCCATCGCTCCATCTCAGATCCAAACAGCGCCACAGGTTTGATTCTCTGACAAATAACGTCTACAAGTAAAGTCTGATTATACAGCCGGGCGTCCCAGGGAAATATGAAATAACCATGAAACAACAAAGCTATTCTCAAAGTAGCGTTTTCGTTGGAAGTCATTTTTCTGCAGTTTTGAGAAGCTCGATTTCGTATGATTTCATTGGGACTAACGTCTATACATGCATTTTAAACATCCAGTTCTGGTCGGACTAACACAGTAATTAGTTTTTTCCTACTGTCATGTAATGTGCAAACAATATCACGTGCACTGGGCCTTTATAAGCCATAATTACGGCCATTTTTTTATGTAGCACATAAATGTTGGAGGTTGAACACAAACGGCCCAGATCTGAAGCAAATCTGCGGTTCAAACGGTGGCCATTGATCTCCATGCGTGAACGCTCCAAAGACGAGATTTGTGAGGCTCATGGAGAACGAAGAGCTGCAGCCAAAGAGAGCGTGAGCCCTCACAAGAACCCGAACAAATACACAAGAAACATTACAGAGAACAGGTCGAAGGAGCAAAAGTCCGCTCAGAAAAATGAGCAGAATCTGGTTATACATTACACCTGGTTATACCCTTTGGCTCACTAATATTTCTTGTACGCAACATCATGATGGACTCAAGAGAATGAGGCCATGGAGAGAAACTGACTGAGTTTTCGCCAACAACCAGATGAGGAAAACGGATTGAATCGCTACGAATTTAAAACTCACACGAAAAACGCGTTACATTGTTAGACCACATCAACGATCCAACAACACTGAAAATCTCTTAGTCCAGTTTGGCTGAAGGCGAGGCATTGTTGTGTTCCTTGGTCTAACCAACAAGATTTTAATGCGCAAAAACCAAAGTCAAACTGCGTCTGAAAACTAAAAATAAGCTTAAATCTGAAGTCACGATACAAAGTGCTGAATCAGAAGTGACGAGCTCAGGTCTCCTGACTGACAGCAGTGTGTTTAAATCCACTCAAAACCACAGTAACCATCAAACTGTGGACTTTTTCCCCTTGTAGTCTGTTCATGACAGTTTTGCAAAAAAAGTTCCTGTTGGGCTCAAAAGAAAAAAAAAGAAGAAAAAAAAGGGAAAATTACTGAAGAGATGAATAAATAAGATTTCATGACACTTTCACAAACCTCTGTAAAGACCATGTTGGCTGAACTGTGGGAAAAGAAGTTGCTTCACACTTTTTTCACATATATAACAGGGTTTGCCCACCTTTTATAACGACACAAGGACAAGCCATCCACAGGTCACATCAGCAGCTGTCAAATAAATGCCAGATAAAAGGAAAAAAAAAAAGAAAAAAATGAAGGTTTGACTTGCATGTTGGTCTCATTTTTACAACTGCTGTAGGTTTGAGTGTGAAATGAGAGGTGGGGGGGGGTAAACCCTGTTCAGTCAGGTATGACTTGCTCCAACCACCCTAAACCCCAGAAACATTTAACAAAATACTAGATTTGAACCTCCGAGCTTATTCTAAAGCCTGCAGGTCTCAGAGCTGACATCATCCCCTTTGAATAAGTCACATTTGATTTGTACGACTTTAACAAGAAGTGTGGGAACTTGGTTTCTGTGCTTCTGTGTTGTTTTTCCACTCGGGCTGTTTTCTCTTCCTCGGAGAAAGCTTAGATCCCTAATAAAAACCACATCAAGAGCACTTTAAATTAAAACAAAACAAAACGCAAGTTAACAAAACCGACATCGGGGGTACAAGTGGATTTACACATGCAGAAACACAAACACTTGCATGGGTTACTGGGAAGACAAAGTATGCAGAATCCCAGCGGGAGTTTTCTTTCTCTTTGTGTGTGTTTGTGTGTGTGTTAACATTTAATTTTTCCCTTTCTTTTTCCCAGGGAATAATGTCGGGGGGGGGGGGGCATTAAAGAGGGTGAGAGGGAGAGGCATTAGAAGAATGTCAATATGACTGGAGAGAGAGGAGTGTGTGTGTTCGCTGTGCGTTCGACAACAATGGCTCTCCAGCCGTGTTGTTCCATGTGCATTCACATCATCCATTATTACCCCTGACATGTACCGCTGGGCATGTGTGTGAGTCTGTGTGAGTGCGAGACAGAAGACACGATGACTGAGATCAGGAGAAAGTCAGGAACAAAGAGAAAACGTGAGACAGAAACGCACCTGTGACTGTGCGTGTTCGCAGAGAGGAGAACACGGCTCGTAAAAAGGAGTCGACGGAAGAACACGGAGAGGCAAAAACAGGTGGAAGGTCCAACATGTCACGCTCAACAAACTGTAGAACGGTGTGTGTGTGTGTGTGTGTGTGTGTGTGTGTGTGTGTGTGTTTGTCTGTGCGTGTGGTCAGCTAAAAAGCAGAGGTCACGCTCCAACAATCCACCGACTCCCCAGCAACACAATCCGCTGTTAATTATTAGCCAATACTGAACGCCTACCAGCGAAAGCCATCCATCTATCATCTGGTTCAACACAAAAATAACCGAGCTGAGTGAGCAGACGACGACCTGCGTTCCCACAGGAACCCTGATGTGAAATTCTGGGATGTTTCAAGGAGTTTCCAGAAAAACAGTAAGAAGGCACGAGATGTTTTAGTCGCTTGTGTGGTGCAGATTCTTATCGGCTTAGTTCTCTCAAAATTCATTCTGCAGCACGACAACAAGTTCAGACGTACAACTATCCTCTGACACAAGAAGAACAAGCCCCCAATCACCCCAGAGCTCTGATCTGAGCCTGATGAGGTCAGCCTGGGTTTACATGAGGAGGCAGAGGGCGTTGAGGAAGACTGAATCCACAGAAGAGCTGCGGAGATTTTCTCCAATATGAGCCCAAAATCCCCATCTTCTCCGACTCCCGTTAGTTCCCATAATTTGGATGCTGAGCTGCTTTTTTCACATGTATTCCTTTACATTTTTTTGGCAAAATGCAGTTAAAATAACACCAGGTTAGCCATTAGCAACAGACAACCGTCACTCAAACACCTTTACGCTGAAGTAAGACCTGTTTTTTCTAAGATTTTCCAAGCAGTCATGGATGGTTATCTGGCATGAACGTTAGATTTTACACTCGAGGTTATACTTAATCTCCAAATGCCTGACACGTCTGTGTGTTGGGTTTTGACGGTCTAATCATTGAGACAAGGAGGGCAGTAATCTGGTGCTAAGGGTTTTAAAATAGCCTCCGAGCTGCAGGTCAGCGTCACGGCGGCAACTGTAAACATGTTGATAAAGAGAAACTGTCCAAATGAAGCTGCTTTTAGAAATCCGGCTCATACCTGTCCCTTTCACATCACCCAATCGGATAAAAGTGACTGCTCTTTTTACAGGTTTCTCTAAAACAAATAAAAAAAGACAACTTTTCCCCCTTTTACGTTGCAACAAAATCAAATTTGTCAGGTCTGATCAGGCAGTCCGGGGAAGGAGACTTCCTTCTAGAAATGGGATTTTGTGAGTTTAAACTAAAATATTCAGTGTTGAGGTGAAAATAAAGCATGTTTACAGTCCTCTACACTATCAAACTCCTGTTTTTCCCATCCTGCTGACAGAAACATGTCAAACAGATAAGCAGCATAATGACAAAACCCATTGCTCTTCACCACTGACAAATAAAGAGGGAATTTAGGAAATCATACTTTGGGAAGCCATTCAGATCTAACAAATTTGGTCAAAATGTGTAAATTAAAACAGATACTGTTGCCTCTCATCGCAGATTCTCTTTCTCTCTAACACGGAGGTGGTTACTAAATACCAACAGAGCATACAGCACACGGATGAGATGCATTTTGCATCAGTCCAGTTTCAGAACGAAGGAGGTCTACAATCTGATACTCAAAAAGTTTTCATTTGAAAAGTGGAAGCAGACAGTTTAAGACACTGTGTGTTCAGACAGGTGAGGTGGCAGGTAAACTTGCAGCAGGCCCACACACACTCTCACACTCTCAAACATAACAAATGAACTCCTGAAGGTGGGTTTGCACGCTGGCACACATTAATGCTGCCACACACAAATGCTCGATTCCTGCTTAGACGCGCACACGCAGCCTCTGACACATGATCTTTCACACAACACACAAAGACACAGAAAAGGCTTTCCCGCTCACACACACTTACACACCGAACGGTGAGGTAGAAAGTAATGGATTGTGCCGTGGTCCAAGTTGCGAGTTGTTGGCTTTGCATGCGTTGGCTGCCGTGTGTTTTTATTAAAATGAAACACCAAATTAATGAAACATAAGCCTGCTTGTTTGTCCATTTAACAGCAGGCAGGCACACACACACACACACACACACAATTCCATCAAGCTGAGAAGTCGATACAGTGAAAGCATCATTTTCACTCTGAAGTGAGGTCATGGACAGAGCAGACAATCAAGGATACAACCGATGAAAAACTGTTTGACATTTTTATGAATATTACATCAAAGTCTCCTGAAAATTGTCCTTTTCCACACAGTGATGACACACACTAACACACACTAACACACAGTCCACCACACAGATGACATGATCAGCAACATCTAAGGAAATGTGTAAATATCATGAAACTGAGTCTCACTGTGAGGATCAATTCTGAGAAAGACTTGAGAAATGTAATGAATTCCTAAACTTATTACTATGAATTCACATTTTCAAGGACGCAGCTAAAGAACAACAGTTACGCACACGCACACACACACACACACACACACACACACACACACACACGCAGATAAATTATAACTGAGCACCCTTAATTCTGAGGACATGCACAAAGGTATAACTGGAGTTGTGATATTATTCTGTAATGTTTTAGGAAACACGTTCAATGTTCCAAAGATGTAACTCAAAGCTGAACTTTTCTGACTCCAGCACAACGGGAAGTTGCTGAGAACATTACACCGAGGTAGATTCATCTGCGGTCCATTTAGAGCACAGTTGGAAAGAGTTTCAGATTAAATGGAAAACATACTGAAAGTGCTCAAAGTGTTCACCGACCTGGCGCTGGTGCAGTCCTGGTACAGCGTCTCGAAGTCCTTCCTGGAGATGAGCTTGCAGCGGTTCACGCCGGGCTGGATGGCGCCGAGTCCCCGCAGGACGCGCACCTGCTCCACGGTGCACACCACCGGCGAGATGTCCAGCCTCTTCAGCTTGGTGTAGACCGTGTGCAGCCCACCCACCAGGTGCTTCAGGAAGAGGTCGAACACCTGCGGCAGGCAGATCAGCTCCTGGCCGTCAACGCTGAAGCTGGCCACCTTCACGCCGTGCACCTCCACCAGCTTGCACTCGCTGCACAGACCCGGGTTGGAAGTTGTCTGAACCAAGCCGGGGGAGCTGGGAGTCAGGCCGGCCGCGCTGAGTGAGCCGAGCCCGCTGAGAGAGCCCAGGGCAGCACCACCTCCGGACACAAGAGGGGCGGCGCCGCCGTTCCCCAAACCGGCCAGTGCGCCCCCTGGTCCGGGCAGAAAGGCGCTGAGCATGCTGCTGGTGAGCCGCGGGGACGGGGACAGCGAGTGGGAGTGAGAGTGAGAGTGCGAGTTGGAGTTAGTGTGCGCCGGGCTGGAGGTGCCGGTGGAGACGGCGGAGGTGTGGAGTCCCTCCGGGGCTGAGCGGTAGAGCCCGACAGGAGTTGGGGCACCCGAGCCCTGGGAGAGGAGCGGAGGAGAGCCGGGGAGCGACATGAAGGAGGTGGCAGTGGAAGAAGTGGAGAGTGGTGAAGGCGCACGCACTCTCTCCTCCTGTCTCTCGCTTTCACACACTCTCACACACTTTCCTCCTCTCTCTTTCCAGTTGGGAAACACTTGTGCCTCTTTCCTCCTAAGTTTTCCGCTCACTTTCACCTCCTCTTCTTCCTTCCTACCAATTTTCCTCTTGTTCTCTTTCACTCTTCCCTCTTTACATCCAGAATAAACTCTCTCTAGATATCCATGGGTGGACTGTCCGGTCTGTGCGTAAAACAGACTGGATCAGACTCCAGGTCAGCCCTCGTGCTGGCCCCGCCTTCTTTACGCAGGACTGACAAGCCCTTCAACCAATCAGATACAGACTACCGATGTGATTGGTGAGGAAAGAGGCGGAGGAGGACTTTATCACACTCCATTGAAGTGTGCGTGTGCGTGTGCGTGTGTGTGTGTGTGTTTAGGGTATCGGTCAGATCTCTCCCTTTGCTGTTTCATAAACTTTCTCACGAGCTGCTTTACTCTCAAACGGGAAGTTTTTATTTTTCCTCTTCATCATTTTTTGCCTCAGCCTCCCGAGTCAGTGCTTTCGCGTGCACGCGCGCGAGCGTGCGTTTGCCCAGTTGTGACTCACATGCGAGCTCTGGTGGCGAGATGGACGCATGTTCCTCACACACTGACCGCCGATCAGTGAAAGTGTGTTTAAGACATGGAGGGAGATGGTTGGAGTGGAAGGGGGGGTCATGAAAGAAGCAAAAAAAGACACGCAGGGATGATAGAAGGATACTGACCCAAGAAGAGACATAAAGGAAAATTGAGAGAATCACAAGATGGGGGGGGGGGGGGGGGCGCTGAAGGAGATAGAAAGGGGAAAGTAATGAATGAGGGCGTTTCAGAAGGATGAAAAGAGTAAAGGCTAAATGGCGCATGGTGATCATTTATATCACAAAAGAAGAAGAGGGAGAAGAGGATTAATGTAAAGAAAAAAGCTATGAAAGAATAAGACAAGAGATCATGGAGCAGCATCAAAGAGAATTACAAGTGTGTGTGTTTAAGCGGTGAAATGGGATTGAGTGGTGTGGATTACAGACAGAAGGCTTTTTTTTTTCTAAATCCCATGTAATCTCATTACATTGAGAAACCCTGACTGAATGAGAGGGAACGAGTGACATCAGGAGACACACACAGTGCGGGAAAAGATGAGGCTGAAGGAAAGTTAGAAGAAACGAAACCGCTTAAAAAGATATGAAATTAGAATGAAGAATACAGCTGCTTTCGAGAGGAAGTCCTGATACTTTCAGTTTTGTTTTGTTCAGTTCTGCTTTCAGACCAAAACAGGTCATGTGCAGAGCAAATTAATTCAGCTTGGACCAAAAAAAGGAATTTTGCATAATAATAAGAAGAAGAAAAATCTTTGCATTGGATTTGATGGCTGGATAAATAGATGCAATATAGTGAAACCTCAACCAATTTAACTCCATCACTCCAACATTTTCTCTCAGAAAATTTTGCATGCTTTTTGCTAACTTCTTAACATGCTTTAGTTCCTAACTTGTGTCAGAAAGTGGGGTTAAATAATGACCATATGGCTAATCAGCATACAGATACCAGAAACACAGCCTGTCTCATTCTTTTTCCTAAATTTCGATTTTATCATCATAATATCTCGCGTTGAATATTAAGCCAGACCTTTAACGGCTGCTCAGTGGGCCGTTGGCTGGTGACCACTGCATTTAAGTGTAAAAATCATTTCAAGGTATATATTGTAATAATGATGATATTTTAGTGTTGTTGGAATTAAATTTAGAGGCGCTAGACCCACCGAAGAGGGTCTGAAATTGCCACTATGTTAGTTTCTCCTGTCAGGTAATATCAATTGAGTTAGAAATCTGTTCAGCCGGGGCTGCATGGTGGTGTGGTGGTTGGTACCGTCATCTCACAGCAAGACAGTTTCTGGTTCAAATCCCAGCTGTGTGGAGCTTGCATGTTTTCCCTGTGTATGCATGGGTTCTATCTGAGTACTCCCACCGTCTCTGTGTGGCCCTGTGATGGACCGGCGACCTGTCCAGGCTGGACCCTGCCCCTCTTCAAATGACAGCTGGAATGGACTCCGGCCCCCTGAGTTTGATTACGCGGGTATAGAAAATGGATGGATGGATGTATTCAGCTGGATATTTTCTTTATTTTAAAGCAATTAAATGTTTTCCCTTGTTTAAACCTAGGAACTTCCTCCCAGTCTGACACTGCGATCCAGCATAGTAATTTGTCTAAGAGCAGCAGGAGTAATGTAATATTCAAAAAGATTCATCTTTATGGTTGTGATCAGTTTGATGCTCCGATCCGTTGTCCAATCTAAAACATGGATTTACAGTTTTTATTCACTTTTATTCACAGTTTTAGTTTTTTTTTTTAACTTTGAATGAAAGATGCTTGTTTTACATCTTATTTTCAATTGAGCATTTTTTTTCTTTCAGTTTTATTGTTTTCTTTTTTTAATTTGCAAATGTGCAGAATTTTCTTGTGGCCCATTTGAATCGACTCCAGGGAACAGGGATATTCGTCGTTTGGCAGCTGTTAATGCAATATTTCAAGAGAACACGCGTATGCTTTGTCTGCTGTTTATCAATGCAAAACAGTCAGCTGTAAATGAAAGAGGTCAAGTGGAAAAATATAATAATGCAAAAGAAAAATTCCAAATGTAAAGGTAAAAAAAGTGGGAGGGGAAGGGGAAACGGTTGGATAGCCCCTGAGGATGAAAAAAGTTAAACAAAGAGAGAACAGAGGTAAAAAGGAGAGTCAGATGGCAGTCATTTGTCTCTCAGGACTAATAACGATCAAACTGAAGCTGGACTCAGAGAAAGACAGAGAGAGATGAGCTCTTAGTGGAGGTGAATATCTCTCAGTGGGGATATAATGACTGGTATGAACTTGGAATTGGACTTCAAAATGTAGAGGGTAGGAAAGAGGAAGATGAGCAAACTCAGCAAGAGACGGAGAGGAAAAGGAGGCTAAATGAGACATGTGAGTAGGTGAGGAAGACCAACAGAAAGAATGAATAAATGAGGTGACAAGGGAGAACGAGGACAAAAAGTGGAAAAGCTTGTCTGCCAAATGCTATTCGTCCCAAGAGAGGAAGACAGAAGAAGAATCAGAAAACATGCCAGTTTTGCCTTTTTTTCAGACCATTAAATAACCTGTCATATCTTTGAGGCGAAGCAGGTTTTCGGTGTGGAGCAAAGAGCTGCAGCACTTAGGATAAACAGACTCTTAGAAGAGGCAAGGAAGAAAACCAGAATATTTAAGTGGAGGGTGTGGCCCATGTGAGCCTTTTGAAACCAGGCAGCCATTTTAAGTGAGTTGGCCTGTATGGCTTTGTTTTTACTGGCATTTTTTAGTGGTTGTAGGACTGTTTAGGTGAGTTTGTCTGCTGAATCTGCTAGTGTGTCTTGTCCTGCCTCCACCTCTGACACCCTCTATACTTCCATTACCCCCGACCTGAACCAGGGTTTGAATCCCATTCCTACTTATCTTTACCTCTTCTATTTCTACCCCCTACCTGAAGCAGGGTTTGTTCCTGCGTAGAGTTGATTATATGGCTTTCTCCTTCTATGGTACAGGTTCATGTTACATTTCTGAATTCAGAAGGGGACTGTGTTGAGTGAAAATGGTTTTCCAAGGTACTTCTGGGCCCACGTGGCTTTATTGATTATGGTGAAATGATGGTTTTTCATGCAGTGCAACCTGAGGTCATGAAGGCAAACAACATCCAACAGTGGTCTTTACACACTGAGATTTCCCCAGATTCCCTGAATCTTTACACAATATTATGATCCGTAGATTTTGAAAGACCAAAGTTCTCTGCAAATGACCATGAGAGTTCATGATTTGTTTAAACAATTGATCCTCACACCTTGTGAAATAAATGGGTTTCTATTTCCTAAATAGTTGGTCAGTGAAGACATTGAAAATAACTTCTTTTGACCTGTGTTTGTTAAACAAAGGTTCAAATGAATGTTGCATTATAGAAGCCTTCCAAAATGTTCTGGAAGCAGAGTTTTATTGATTATTTTTGAAAAATTGTGCTGGGTGGAACAAAAGAAAAGTATAATTTACATCAATTTTCTAAGATTCAATGACAAAAGATTCATTGTAGATTTTAGGTGGGATTTTATGCTTGTGTCAGAATTAAGCCTATAAAACCTCGACTCCACTCCTCGTTCAAAACAAATGAGTGGGTGAGTCCAAAAATTGCAACTGAGTTTGAATGTTGATCGTCTTTCCCTCCCTTTCAAATAAAGAGTTTGATTTTGGTCTAAAGCAATATGATTAAACCAAAAATTTTGTTTTGGTGCCTGTATCCCAGCACAAAGCACCCTGTTCCTCTGAGCCTCACCTCTGTTAATCACTCTCTCCTTCTAAGAGCAACACAGGCAACAGAAGGGGAAATAATGTCATTTATCAGTGAAGAGAATCTCCCAGGGTGGCTGCTGGATGTACAGGGCCACCTGACAATGATGTATGTATGAGAAAAAGTTACCTGGAATTAAGATGAAGCAAAGTTTGACAACAGTGTTTTCTAACTGAATCTTTTTGAGATCTTATAGGTACGGAAACCTAACCTACTTTTGGTGGCTTTTGAGTATTTTGTACTGTCAAACAGGGAGTTGTATTAAAACATTCAAATATTCTACCTCCCAGCCTTTTTAGTCTTTAAGCGCTGCTATAATCGTGGTTATCGTTGTGAACGCTTCAGCCTCAGATGTGAAAAGAAAACAAATGACACCCAAAGTGAAAAATGTTGGAAGCATAATACTGCCATCTATGATGATAATTTGGACAAAAGTCATTTCTATTTTACATGCAAGGCTGCATTCTAAAGCACACGTATCGGTGTGTAGTTCTGGTTTGCTGACACGGGTTTGGTTTCCTGGCCACGCAAATAATGATCTCAATTTCAAGGAGGCTAGGTACACGAAGGGGTCAACAATGTGCGTGGGAGATGAATATAAAAAGAAAAAGAATGAAGAATAGAGAAGCATGGAAGTGGAATATTTTATTCTGGGTGACATTGGTCTGCTGGCTTTTTTTTTTTACTTCCATTTCAGTCAAAAACATGAATGAAAGAGCGCTGCAGGCTAAGAGAGTGTAAATGAGTCTCTTTAAACTTTTTTCTAACACACACACATCAGTTTTGTCAAAAGTGTATATACAAGCATCTCTGCGACACACTCACACTGCTGCTATATGTGAGCCATCACTTGAGGCCATCAAGATTTATTTAGGTTTTATTTATACAAGCTTAAAGTCAAACCATCCATCTCACACAGATCAGCCTGCAGCTTTCATTACACTGTGTGTTGGGATGTGTGTGTCTGTGTATGTGTGTGTGTGTGTGTGTGTGTGTGTGTGTGTGTGTGTGTGTGTGTGTGTGTGTGTGTGTGTGTGTGTGTGTGTGTGTGTGTGTGTGTGTGTGTGTGTGCGTGCGTGCGTGCTATAGATGACACCATGTGCATGTTTGCAAGTTTGTGTTGCTATACAGTAAGTCTTTGATGATGTGTTTGTTTTCCCATCATCTTCGGCTGTACCTTGAGCGATGACGTTAAGAACAGCGGCTCAAGTTGTGTTCTTTAATAATCTAATTCAACAACACAATTACCAAGTGTCAAACTGCAGAGTGAGCGTCTCAGGGCTGGACAGAGTGACAGCGATGCTTTGTTTCCATACAGGCCACTTTATCTTTTTTCACAATCATCAGCTAATTTGAAACTGGATGCCTCAAATATTCAATAAAAATCTCCTCCTGTTTTACGCTCGCATGGGGTGGAAAATAGATTTGTCGATAGTGAAACCATGCAAAAGCAATTTGATGCATGTGTTGATTAAATAATTATGTCCCTTCATGCAAAATGTATGGTAAAGAGCACCTTTATTAGAGGATCGTTTGATTAGTCAACTGCTCCAGTATACCGTGGGTCTAATGAATGCTTAACTGTGAGAGGTTTTGGAGCACTATTTCCACATAACTGCACTGCTTTCTCAGCTATTATCCTGCTTCTGTTGCTGCAACATTTGGATTCAAACCGACAAAGACCGTGTCAGCGTCTCCTTTGAATAGGAATATAGATTAAACATATATTCAGTAGAGATGGCTGCCTGATGATGGAGGCTGCCCATCTTTGATAACGCTACGTGAAGATTTAAGAAACTGAGGTTTTTCTTTGATATAAGTGATTCATGTTCGACAATAATTGCTTAAGAATACAGTAAACAACCTAATTTTTAATAGTTTTTCGTGTATAATTTTTTTAGGAGGGTGCTACAGGAATCATGGCTTCATGATCGACTGGAGTCATAACAAGTATTATCATGCCTGTATTAAACCACATAAGCATCTAAGTCACTTAACTCCACCAACTAGCTAAGAGCCTGAAATCTAACTAATTATACCTAACTAATCAAACAGGCCTTTTCCCCCAGTAATGCATCAAAACTGGGACAAAGCTACCAAGCATCTCTCAGTATTATTATTACTCTATATTAGACCACATCTTCTAGCTAAGCCGCTAACATCTAGCTTGCTAGCTATAGCCTACCACTGTTTTCCCTGCATGGTAGCTGGGACAGAGCCATGATGCATTGTTATCTATTATTATGCCTGCATGAGCATCTTTAGGTAGCCTACACGCAGTTTCCCAAGCTGTTCACATAACAGTTAAGGGATTCATTGTCATGGCAGCATAGAAAATGTCAGGAAAGCTATACAAAGATATCCCCACAAACAAGTCATTTTAGTCACTAATATTTGCTGAGTACTTTTAATCCATAATGAACCCGCAGTGGATCAAAGGAAGAAAAAAAGAAAAGTGGAAAAACACCAGTGTCGAGGTTGGATTTGACTATCCCCCTCCTACCCTCCGACCTCTTTATGCAGTCTGTGTCAATTAATGATAAACCACAACTACAGAAGTAGTGCTTTATCATGCTTTATCATTGGCTGAGCTGATGTGTTGCTTACCGCTGTAGAAGGACGTATGCCAAGATGTAGCTTTGGAACAGTTCCCTGTGTGTTGGAAAGTGAGATTAAGTAGTACCCCATGCATTGATAACTGATGCTAAGGGATCTCGACCAAGGGTCAGGATGTGAAGAGTTGGGAGTGAGAATGTGCTGTGAGATCGCAGAAACTCCAACTGGTTGGAGGTGAAGAGTGAAAACATTTTGTTGACAATTTATAAGTTTCTTAAATTGTAGTAGGGCTGAATTGGTGGTGTGGTGGTTAGCACTGTCACCTCGCTGCAAGAAGTGTCACAGTTTGACTCTCACCCGGGGGCCTTTCTGTGTGAAGTTTTCACGTTCTACCCGTGCACGTCTGGGTTTTCTCCGAGTACTCTAGCTTCCTCTCACAGATCAGCAGTTTAATTAGAGATTTGAAAGTGACCATAGGGCTGTGTGTGGTTGTGTCTCTGTGTTGGCCCTGTGATAGACTGTTGGCAGGATGTTCAGGATGTTCCTTGTCTCCTGCCTGATGGCAGATGGGATAGGCTCCAGCACCCTGCAACCCTGAATAGGACGAAGCGGGTATGGAAAATGGAGGGATGGACAAATGGTAATGATCAAATAGCCATACAAAGTGACAGAAACTGAACCTACAAAGACTAAAATGGTCAATGTCAATTTTTGAAATGTCAAAATGCTGATACTGTTTTTCTGTATCTGTATTCCATGTCTGTTTCTAAGCCATATTCATGTTCAATCCTGTGTCTCTTGAAGACGAGCTCATTAATACCCTCCTCGGGCCACATATATTAACCGTGAACAATAAAAGGCTGCGATGTACACTACAGAGGAACTTATTCTCCCAAAAGATTAGGAATGGACTTGTCAAAATGGAGAAAGCATGCATGACACCCACCTGGGGCAATCTTAAAAGGCTTGCTACTGTGATGCTTGCTTTTCAAATTGGTCTCTTCATAAAAATATAGACAAAGTAACATACAGGAACACTAACCTTTCTTTGAAATGTCTCAATGTTGGCAGAGTTGACGTATGTGTCCTTGACGCATTGTCATATGTAGGTTTTTCTCTTAAACAAATGATCTTGAAAGTTTCAAATCAGACCCAAACCTTGAGACCAACAGGGACATTTTACCCCATAAAAATGTTAGGCAATATCCAGCCTGGTGTAATAAAGCCAGAGCTCATTTCTGTTTCCCACTTCTGTCTGTCCCCATCTCTCTTTAACTTTTTTTTTTTTTTTTTTTTATCTGTCCCTGTCTGTCCTCCACCTCTCCTTCCCTCTCTGCCCTTCATCCCCCCTTCTCTTTATCACTCTGCTCATAAAACCTGCTCATCCAGAAAGAACAGAGTTTAGAGGAGAATGGAGGAGAGAGAGACGGAGAAAAATGAATGAGGGATAAGGACGGGCAGAGGAGAGAAAGATGAGGGGGTAAGAAAAAATTTAAATGAAGGAAATTTAAGGAAAAAGTCCAAGACTGGTGAAATTTCAAGCTCAATTTAAAAAAAAAAAAAAAAAAAAAAAAAAAAAAATGATTTTGTATGTTAAATAGATTTGCTCACAAAATCGAAATAATCCCCTGCTTAGTTTTGTTTATCGTCCAATGTTTGTGAGCCCTGACAGGCAATAACATTAACCATTGTTTCCAAAGTGTTCTTTGTAACAGCTGAGCCAAGGAGTCCTGAACTGGGGAATCATTTTACCTGTGTCACACTGGTTAATGTCACCAAACCTGCTTTGCCTGAATATAAACGGCTCCACAAGAGAGTTACAGGACAGTCTGTAGTCTCTGCAAAATTGATTATTTGGATTAAATTTGATTATTTCCACATGCACGATGCAAAGAGAACTCAAAGTACCGGGACTAAACAGCTGCATAGCCTTAAGAAAGCCACTTATCAGTGAGGCTTATCAAAAAAAGGTTTGCTAGGGAGGATGAAGGTTGGACACTGCATCAACAGAAAAGGGTAATGTGATCTAATGAGGCCAGATTGACCCTGTTCCAGAGTGATGGGGGGCATGAGGGTAGGAAGAGTGGTGGAAGTGCTGCGCCTATCATTCCCACTGCCTGCTGTATATGCCTGTGGGGGCAGAGTTTTGATCTGGGGTTGCTTCTGTTGGTCAGGTCTAAGTTCTGCAACATTATCGAACCAAGAAAATGGCATCAGTTGACTACCTTAAAAAACTGAATGAGCAGCTTTTTCCATCAATAGACTTCTCTTCCCTGATGGTTTGGGCGTGTATTCTAAGATGCAAATGCCTGGATTCGTCGGGGGAAATGTGAAAGAGTGGGTCAGGGAGCATGAGACATCATGTTCACACATGGATTGGCCACTGCAGAGTCCAGACCTTTACTCCAGTGAGAATCTTCAACAAGATGTGCTGGAGAAGAGAAGAACGCAGCGATCAAACTAGCCCATCATCAGTATCAAATCTTGGTGGAAAAATTCATTAACTCAGGACGCTGTTTAGGCTTATTGAAACAATGTCATTGTGCATTTGCTGTGCTGGGATCAAAGCTAAAGGTGATACAACAAAATATTAGTGTGACTATTTTTGGTTAGGCAGTGTATGTGCATATATGTTGTTGTTGTTTTTTGTCCTTTAATGCAACGTCAAAGCCTGAAATGTTTCTTAATGTGACATTAGAAATAATTAGTTTTCAAACATGACAGTCAACAAGAGCCTTTAGGTCAAACACTGGCTTATGTTTAACTAAAAACATAATTACTCATTACCAATACTCAGCTGAATTTAGAATATTTAGAATATCAGAAGACAGTTGGTTACAGTGTGCAACATATTACAGCCGATTTAACTCTGAACATAACATCCTCCAAAGCAGGTTTTTGTGTTCAGCGTGCATTACCAAGGTGATCTAAAAGAGAGCCCCATTGTGACATTGAAAACTTTGGCTGTAGGCTCAACATACCCCGCTTACCCATTAATCTTGCTACATAGCACACCCCTCTACATGGAAACACTTCAACTTTCCACAGCCAACAAAGCAAGGTGCACGGATGAATCTAACAACTTCTCTAATGTCAGATGGTTAGGTCGGCTGACTTGTATGGAGTTGCCTTTAGCAAAAAGCTGCTCCGGGCAGCTAGTTTCTGTTCATATTCAGTCAGTGAGAGAAAAGGTTTAAAATCATAGATTTTTTCCAATGTATATTTTGAGCTGGAGTTGCAATGTTTTTTGTGAGTTAGCATTCATTCAGCTCTACACTTCAGCAGGTGTCCACCTTGTACTTACTACTTGCACCGAGATTCACAGTCCATATTTGAATTGTGCTTTAAGGAGTTTCACCCTGCCGCTTTTTCATTTGATTGAGCTCTTAGACTAAAAAAAATGGAGAACAAAGGAAGGATAGAAAGAGAGACGTGGAAAGATATGGAAAGGGAAAGTAAGAGGGAGGGCAGGTCTCAAGGTGACCAGTCATTGTCCTAATTCCTCTTTTAACATAGTTAAAGAGGCCAAAAACACAACTTTCTCTCCTTGTTTCTCTTACTCTCTCACAGGCTCGCTTTCTCTTTCCACTCCTCCTCTCTCCCCCTGTTCCTGTGATCTTTAGAAAAAGAGGTTAAAAACACCCCCCTGTCTCACCCTCCGTTTTATTTATATTCAACTCATTCTTTTTAGCATTTACATTCCTTCATCCTGATGCTACCCTCTCTCTCTGTTCCTGTCGTCTTTGCCAGCAGCGATGTCTTCAAACTCTGATTGATGATGGTTGCCGTTGGTTACCACTGTGTCCTGCTTTCGGTTTATACTAAAATACTCTTTTCTCCCTCTCTCCCGTTTTCTCCTCTTAAAAGTTTTTTTCCCCTCAAGTGCTGATATGAAACTTAAGTCTGTCCTATTGGATTATGTTTGCATGTGATGTAATGCAATTTTTATTTTTTAAATTCTTGTTGAAATTACTTTGATAACCAGTAAATAACAATGATACCTAATGTATGCATTGCAAGTAGACATATGCTCAATGTCATGCGTCTCATGTTTTATCATTCTCCATCTGGATAAATGCTCATTTCAAATGATATTTTATTTGTGGTGTCTTTAAGGCTGACAGAATAATAGAAATATTGTGAAATATAGTCTTCCGCTGAAAAATTCTTTGTCTCTTAATATTTCATCCATCCATTTTCTTCCGCTTTTCATGGGGAGTTTAAGCAGAGATCCCAGACCTCCCCCGCCCCAGCCACCTGCCCCAGCTCTTCCTGTGGGACCCCAAAGCGAATCCTGGGTTTAATCCAAGGCAACCTCTTGTTGGGTTGTGTCCAAAACGCCTCCCCTTGGAGGCCTCCAGAAGGTATCTTGACCGAATGAGGAACCGCCTCAACTGATTCCATTCAATGAGACGGAAGCACAGTCTCTCCTGGATGACTGAGCTCCTTACCTTATCCTTAAGGGTGAGGTCAGGTACCCCTCGAGGAAGCTGAATGCTTGTGACCATAGGTGAGTGCTGGATTGACAAGTAAGTGACCAACTTGTGAGTGAACAACCTCTCTTCTTGACACATCTTTCTCGTCTGAGAGTAACATAACCCAAAAGTCTTCAATTGCTACATCTGTTTTATCTGTGTCGGCGTATAGTTGAGCCATACAAAATGACTCGGTTATGATGATGGAAAGTTCATGCATTGAATCAAAAAGATGGCTATCTTCATCCGTGAAAGTAAGAGCTTGATAACCTTTAGAAGAAGGTGGTTAGTGTATTTGAACATTTGAGCAAATATAACTTGCAGGTCGCTCCCTGTCCCTCTCTGCTGTGCTTAAACTCACAGCACTCTCACAGTTCATTTCCACTTCCATGTGTTTTCCTTTTTTGGTCAGCAATATATGGATTCTGCCCCCTAGTGTTCAATGTAAGAGATGCATTTCAAGTGGACCAACTTCGCTTCAGTAATTGGAGAGGCTCTCATTCAATTTCACAGCATATATACGCATGGAATTTCCATGACAGAAGAACAGTTATAATACAGAGGGACAGGTCAGTTAAATATGGTTTGACTGTGTAGTAGTTGTACATTTTTTGAGAAAGACATTGATAAAAGATGTCTGAACCACCATCTATGAACTCCATAGTTGCACAGCTTCCCATTATTTTACTACTAGTGTTGGATGAATACAGCATTGAGGTTTTTAATTGATTAAGTTCAAAATTATGTGATCTCTTTGACTGTGAAGCAGGCAGTCTGTGAGCCTGTTTGCTACTTCATTATCAAACTTTGCAATAAAGCTTGATATAAAGTACTTTTTCACATTTATTTTTCTTTATGGGGTGATGGCAGTGTACTCTTGTGGATTTAATCGATGTGAAAATTACACTTTGTTCATTTGAATTAACTTTTGAATGATTTATTTACATGCAACTTGTTGAAACAACTAAGGTAAAAACTGATTCTTTTTTTCACAGATGGTCTCATATTTTACTATCGGAGCATATTTTCTGTATCAGCGATCTGAAAATCAACACGCATTTGTGCTGTCAAAACCGTTTGTCCCTCTGTCGCCTCCAAACAACTGCTCAGTGGTCCTCAATCAGAATGAGCCCTTCATCCACAATGCATACAACAGACCAAGAACTACAGTGTCCAACATTCAGAAGTTAAGCAGGGCAACTTCTAACAAAAATATATTTAAAAAAAAACACAAAAAGCACATCTAAAATGTTTGAGGGCTGTTGTGCGATCCACTGTATAGATTCAGAAAGAATTGAAACTTTTCACAAAACTAAGTAGACAAATTAGTTTTCAGAGATGGCTGAAATCTAGGGTAGACAAATAGATTTGAATTTACTTTTACTTTTTACTTTACTTTTTTTTTCTTTCTTTTGCCCCAGGGACAAAGGGTGAGGGTCCTTGATCCAGCAAGTCTGGGTCCCGCATGTGGTCCTTTTCTGCATGTCAACCCCCTCTCGCTCTGACCTCTTATCTATCAAGATACTTTTAAATAGAGGCCACTGGTGCCCAAAAATCCTTGAAAAAAAAAAAAAAACACACGATAAGCTATTTAGCAGTTCCCATTTAAGTCCATGTAACTGTAATATTTTGCCATTGATGGAAAACCACGTGTCATGCTCCAAGAGAAAAAGGGCATGTTTATCTTGATAACATCAATATCTTCAGATTAGTAATATTTTATGCATTTTCAAAGGACTAAAAAGGCCTGTTTTGTTAACCTACTCTGTAACAGTGTCACCCAACATTCTCTTTTGCTGCGTTCATAGTTTCACCAGGCCACTCGTGATCTTTATCGGTTAAGTGTAAACACATGGTTTTTGTTTTTGTTTTTTTGTTGGGGACTTGGTGGAACGATTAATGACATCTTCTCCCTTAAGAGGAAACACTTGGATGGACACCTGGGCTAAAGTTTGACACGATTTAATCCCCCAATAAAAACACATCGTGTTAATTGACACACCATGATGGAAATGGACAACAGTGGAATTGATATAAGAATCCCAAAACACATCTCACCTTCCCAATAAGAAAATGGGTCATGATCACTGGATCAGACTAAACGATGGTGTGATAACTTTAAAAAAAAAATAATGATTTATTTATTTTGCAGCTCGTTTAAAAAAAAAAACTAAAGAAAAAAAAATTTAACCTCAAGACTTTATTTAGAATTAATTAAACTATTAAGTGTAAGTCTCCCTACCTTCCCTACTCTTTTCTTCTTTTCTTCTCACACCTGTTAGGTAGGTAGACAGATAGATAGATACTGTAGTTGGTTCATTAATGGGTAGCTTTATTGAATGTGTTTCTTAATGTTTATTTCATTATTAACATATAATCAGTGCCATCAATCACCGTGACAGCCACCTATTGTCAGCCTGACTGTCACACTGCACCGCTGTGTGTGTGTTTTAGCAAGAGAAGAACAAACGGAGAGATAGTGAGTGTACTTCACGCAATTTAAAATAGGTGTGTAAAATCAATAGCCCTCGTCTTAAGGCGAAAGACAGAGGATGCTGTGCAAGGAGGCAAGGCAAGGTGGTGAGGGACATAATGAAAAGAAGAGAGAAAGATGCTGGAATGAACCGATGTAGATGGTTGCAAATATCTTCAGTAGAAAGTGTAAAATCAGTTGCCACATGAAGGGTTTATACTGTGATTATTTTATTGGATGACAATATTTACCAGTATAATACAGGTTGTTAAAAATCCCACGAATGTCCTTTGAAGATGGCCAAAACTCTAAAGTCGTGCTGTAAAACATTACCAATGGGTGAAGTCATGTTGCCTCCATTTATCTTTTATACAGTCTATATTCTAAGCTAAGCCAGCTCGTCCTGTTGATGTATAAAATATCTTAATGACTCCTGACGGACAGAAAAATGAGCATTTCTCAAAATATCACACTGAAAGTAGCTTTGAAGTTTTATTTAACAGACAAGTTTTTTTTTTTTTTTTTAAATCTGTCCTTCTAAGATGAGCTCAGGTTCAGGCCATGAACATATATAGCTCCCTGCTTAAGTAATGCAGTTTACAGTTTTGTGTAATTCATCTCTAGATGCAGTGGCAGTAGTTTTTTAAGGTTCTTCTGATTGCACATGGCTGTACTGGTCATGGTGGCAGGATGGTTGCTTGAGGGTCACACACATCCAACAGTGGTTTCCATCCTTGGCATTCAACACTCCACAAATCTTTTCCCAGTAATTGCGCTCGAAATCATTTCCACTTTTGTATTGAGAAATATTTTTTGGAACTTGTTAAAGATTATTTGAGTGGTTTTAGCACAAAAAGGCAGCCACGGCCCATCCTTGTTTGGAAAGACCAAGCCTTTGCACGATGCTCCTCTTCCACCCTCACCTGCCACTAATTAATCTGCTACTTGCAGAATCTCCCAGGAGGCTGTTATTGGATATTTTATAAACTCCTCTTTATTTCTCTGCCTCGCTTCCAACTTCTTTTGGACCATGTTCCTGACATCAAATTTTCAATTTGTTTGTGTCCTCTAAAAACAACAAGAAGTGAATAAGTGAAGCTACTGAAATCCCTTTTTTTGGACTTGGGTTTCTCATTACTAATTACTTAAGTCTTTATTGCATTTAAGATAACGTTTTAGTAAGCTTTTCTGGAAATAGGGCTTGTACCATTTACATTATGTACCCCTCACAGCTGTCTGGGCAGCTGTTTCATGTAGTTACGTTTCTGATGAGTTGCATGAGTGTAGACTAAGACTTCTCAGTTCTACAGATTACCAATCACACCTTTTGCATCCTTAATGTAACCAACTATTGCCCTGTGGCTAAAAACTTACAGCTGGAATGTTGCAGGTTCAAATTCCTCCCAGAAAACACACGTGAAGTGTTTTTTTGTTTTTTTTTCTTTAAATAATAAGCTACATTTTGTTGTAAAAGCTACTTCTGCATATGCATGTTGAGTAAACATGTTGGCTCTGTAATGGCGGTGATTAGAAAGAGTTTATCAGGAATGAGTTAAGAAAGGAACATGAAATAACGAAGAAAGAAAATTACCTTTAATGAAAACGATCCAAACCAAAGTTGGTTTGCATGCAGCACGGGGCCACTCTGGGTCCCCAGGAGGAGCTGCTGTTTTCATTTCCTCAAAGCTAAATAATTAAATGAATAAAAACTCCACATGGGACGGGGAAATGGCACCGGAAGAATGAAAGCATCTGACTTGGGTTTTAAATTTGACTCAGAAAACTTTATTGATCCGAGTGCCAAACAGAATTACGGAAACGAACCCAGAGCTTTGAAGAGAAGTTTCACTGTCGTTATCGTAAGCCCCTATAATCCATCATATCTGGAAATCAAATTAACATATATTTACATGAACACACACACTTTTAATCCATCTCGCATAATTTCTCTTTCTCTCTCAGGCACACAAACACATGCAGGCACTAACACACGGGCCAAATCATTAGTTGTAGGTTAATTAGTGTTATAATTAATAACCCAGCAGACGTGCGGGTGTGTGGGTGTGCCTGTGTGTGTGTGTCGAAGGAGGGTTGGGGTGTATATGTGTAACGAGGGGTCGGGAGTTAAATCATATTAATTTCAACATTGATTAAGCAATAAAAAAAGACTTTTAACTAGCGGGGGTGTATATCACTTCACCACACAGGCATCGCAATTTAAATCTATGTATTAATTAAAATGTGTGTGTGTGTGTGTGTGTGTGTTTTGCCAAGCTTGACGCTGAGCTTTCTGGAACGAGGAAGGGATCAACACTCTTTAACAGAGATAAAGAAGGGAGGGAGGGAGAGATTTGAAGGGGTGTGATAGCAAAACATGGATCTAATTCAGAGAAAAGGAGCAGAAACAGAGAAGTAGAAGAAGAGGAGGGGAGAGGGATCGAGGGAACGTGTGAGAGGTATAGATAAAATGGAAAAAGAAAGAAAGAGGGGGAGGTGGAGGGAGAGAGGCTCATTGCTGTGTGATTGGATAAGCGCCAGTGACTCTTTGAAATTGTGATCTTCTCAGATATGCATTTCAACGTATAGCTTAACTTTCCTCACATAGATAACAGCTTTGTTAGCCGAAAAAACTTTGTCGGTTGCCAACTTGAAAGCTGTTGCATGAGTTGTTTCCGTTTTAATTTTCAAGTCAGGATTTGGGGATTGAAGTGCTTTGAAGGGGCTTTAAGCCATCAAATGTAAAAGATGCAAGAAGAAGTTATGTTTTCACTGCTGCGAAACTTGGACAGGTTCATGTGGCAGCAGCTCTGAGGGGCGCAGTTTCTTCGAGAGCTGTTTGGGATGCAACAACGGTGGAAAATAATTGAGTCCTAACAGTGTTGTTGAAGTGCTGCCTCTGAGTTATTGGCTGTGTTAGGCTGCCAAGGCTTTCCCAAGGCCCTGCAAGGCCTCACTGAAGGTGAGCTCCATAAAACACAGCAGCCTGGAAGGTTAAACCTGCAGCAGGTGAGATTTTAAGCTCGAAAAATGCCCTCGTCTTATCAGCGGGAATCACAAAGTGAGTCTGCGGCGGATAGGGGCCCCTAATCCTGCCTAACAAAGCTTCTTTAATTTCAACCGACATAAATATGCATTCGACTCTCCTAGGAATTTCTGGGCCAAATGAGAAAAATTCATTTCAGAAAATGAACCTTTTCCTCTGTAGAAACTGATCCTTCGAAAGGAAGAGTGTGTGCACCTCATGCATTCTTCAGACCACGCACACACACTTATTCATAGCATTGTCACCCTGATATGAGGTGGAAACGGAAAAAGAGGCCACATGATATAAATATAATACAAAAAACACAATTCCACTGAGATTGCTTAGTAAGATAATTTGTCATTTTTTTTCTGTCTCACTCAGTAATTGTTGGAGCTATGAATAACTGCAGCTGTGAGTTGTGCGTAATGGCAGTGGTGGACCTTTCTAATGAGACCTTAAAAAGACATCAAATATCAAGAGACTGTTTGGATTTTCTAGCACAAGATCGTCTTTTGGGCTTCCACACTTCTGATTTGGGAAACGGAAAACATGCTGCGATCCACCTTTACATCATGTCCTTCTGATCATCTCCACGCAGACTGTATGCTGTGCGCTCAACTGCTGCAGATACACCAGAAGCTGTCAGTTGGAGCTGATGGGAGTTTGGTGGCTGGTTTATAAACGGACCACTTTTTTTTTTTTTTTTTTTTAAACCTCTATAGGGTAGTTTGCTCTGAGCCCACAGAGATGATCACTTATTACTTTGTAATTTAGCTTTAGCATTAGTTTTTGTTTTGTTTGTGATTCCAGAACAGAGATCACCGAATAAAAGTAATTGTCTTTTTCACACTTTCTCCAACGAATGAATTAGTTTTGCGTTTGGGTAAAGGCCTCCGCTTTTTTATTATCGTTTTCATTATTATGTCTTTTTAGTTGTGGTTCAAGTCGTGTTAATATGCAAATGGAAAATTAGGGGAGTGTTCACATCGAGTCACAGCTTAAAAATGTTATGTAAATGTTATGGATGCTATTGCTCCAATTAAGGTGAAGGTTATCTCTGGAAGGAAGAAGTCTCCATGGCGAAATTCCACACTGGTGAAAATTGGGAAAAGAGAGTGTCGGAAAGCTGAGCGCAGATGGAGAAAAACAAATCTCCAGGTTCATTATAACATCAAAAAGAGAAACTTCACTCTTATAATTTACAACTGAGGAATGCAAGAAAGTCCTACTTCTCTGACACCATTACCAAAATCAGTCATAATGCTCGGCCCTTATTTGCTACAGTTGACAGGCTAACAAACCCTCCTGTGTTTGTGGCAACTGAACTTCATTCCACCATGGCCTGCAATGACAAAATGACAAAATCCAAAATATTAGACAAGCAGTTGGTACATCAGCAGCAGGTTCAACATATGTACTGTGTCCACCGAAAACCCGTTTAAACACCATGATACAGTTCCAACCCATTAAGACCTGGAGGACATCTTACGTCAGCTGAACTCCTCCTTTTACTGTTTAGACATCCTGCCAACAGCTTATTTCAAAAGGGTCTCAAAGATTTTGGAGTCAGACCTGTTACTGATCGTGAACTTGTCTTTAATGTCGGGTGTGTTTCCAGAGCCACTAAAAACAGCTGTAATCAAACCTCTGCTGAAAAAGGACAATCTTGACAAGAGACAAATGAACAACTACAGGCCGATCTCAAATCTCCCATTTTTAAGTAAGATCATTGAAAAAGCGGTTTTTCAACAGCTTAATTACTTTTTAAAACAAAATAACTGGTATGACACCTTCCAGTCAGGTTTTAGACAGCACCACAGCACTGAGACTGCTCTGACAAAGTGTTTAACGACATATGTCTGAATACAGACGGTGGAAAAATGTCAGTCTTAGTTTTACTGGATCTCAGTGCTGCATTTGATACAGTTGACCACAATATATTACTCAAACGACTGGAGACTTGGGCGGGTCTTTCCGGAACTGTACTAAACTGGTTCAAAACATACTTAGAGAACAGGAAGTACTTTGTGTCAATAGGTAACTTTACATCTGAGCAGACATGAATCGCATGTGGAGTTCCCCAAGGTTCCATCCTGGGACCTCTTCTGTTTAACACTGGCACAGATTATAAAAAATAAATAAATAAACTAACATAGCTATGCAGATGACACGCAGATATACATTAAAAAGTCACCAGGAGACCGAGACCCTGTACAGGCTCTTGGTAAATGCATTGAAGAGATTAATGACTGGATGTGCCACAACTTTATCCAGCTAAACAAAAACAAAACTGAGGTAATTGTCTTTGGAGCCAAAGAGAAACGATTACAGGTCACCACAGAACTTCAATCCATACACCTAGAAACTACCAACCAGGCCAGAATGGAATCAGACCTAAATTTGGAAAAACACATTAAGGCAGTAACAAAGTCAGCCTACTATCACCTTGAGAATATATCAAGGTTAAAAGATCTGATGTCTCAGCAGGACCTGGAAAAACTAGTCCATGCATTCATCTTCAGTAGGCTTGATTACTGTAACAGCATCTTTACAGGTCTACCTAAAAAGTCAGTTAGACAACTGCAGCTTATTCAGAACTCTGCTGCTCGAGTCCTCACTAAGACCAAAAAACTGGACCACATCAGTCCAGCTCTGAGGTCTTTACACTGGTTGCCTGTCCATCAGAGGATAGACTTTAAAGTTCTGATGCTGGTCTATAAAGCTCTGAATAATCTAGGACCAATATTCATCAGTGACCTACTGACCTAGTATGAACCTTCCAGTCCAGGATCCGGTCTTTTATCAGTTCCCAGAGTCAGAACCAGACATGGAGAAGCTGCATTCAGCTTCTATGCTCCACATGTCTGGAACAAACTCCCAGAAAGCCTCAGATCAGCTGAAACACTCAGTGTATTTAAGTCCAGGTTGAAGACACACCTATTTTCAGCTGCATTTGAATAAAGCTCCAAATCTGAAGCTTGAGTTTCAAAACTTAATCATATTTTAACTCTGATTTTATCTATTGTTCATATTTCTTTCTTTTTTGTTTAAATAAAATTTAATTTATTTCTCTTCATGTCTCGTTTCTATAGTTTCGTTGGTCATCTCAAAAAGGAGAGAAAAAAAAGAAAAAAAAGAAGGAAAATGCTTGTGTGACTTTAACCGGCTTAGTTGGACCATCGTTTAAAACACACAAATGATTTCAGAGAAAAATGGAGTCGGGACAAAGGACACACAAATCTCGCACTTTTCCTCACGCACACATAAACAGTCACCGCAGGGTGTTGGAGGGAGAACTGATGAGAAGATCAATCATCAGCTGTCAACACTGGCTAATAGAGTATGAGAACAACATATTAACTATACTGGTTAGATTAACACTCACTCCTTCTATCTCAAGCACACACACACATTTAACTAAACAGCGTTGAATTATCAATACAATGGCAACTATTGATCACTTCAATAATTGATCATCATTAAAAAAAAAATTTTTTAAATGACGTAATAAACACAATGAACATAAATGTGATGCATAAACACACAAAGAATCCACAAAATCAACTGAAATCCTGCAACATGCAGATCAAGTCACACTCACGGACACACACAGGTGCAAAGATTCACTTAAAAATGCACTGACTCAAGCAAAATCTACAAATCAAACCTGTTAGTACTGCTGGTGGTTTTTCATTTTCCTGGATTTGGTGGTAAACAGATTGTTCTCCATGGAAAGAAACTGGCACTGCTGAAGTGTTTCCTCTCTCAAACCTGCCAGAAAAACAAAAACTTTTTTTTTTTTTTTTTTTTTGATGGGGTTCCTCTTCCACACATGCTTTCTTCTAAAGTGGAGTTGACTAAATGCTGGAATTTCACCTGGACACTAGTGGAAGAATGTGAACGTTTTGAGAGAACAAAGGCAGAAAGGTTAAAGGTGCAGTTTGCTGACTTTGCTCTCATGTTAAAGAGGAATAATCAGGACTGCAATTGGAAAGAAGGAAGAGTGCAGCATTGCAGTTTGTTTTTGAATTGTAGTTTTAATCAGAAAACGTATGTAAGGTAAGCTTTTATGGGTTATTTCGACTTTCATGTCTAAAAAGTGCTCAATTTCGAAAAAGTAAAAAAAAAAAAGAATTAAAAGTTCAAGCTAAACTTCCTTTTAGTGGAATGCAGCCTGTATTATGCACCGTTACTCGTCTTATTCAAAGTCGAGATGTCTTTACCATAATGCGATTGTCCTTGCAATTGTTTGACACACGCTGTTGCTAGACTTGGACATCCATTCAGAAATTATATTTATAGCTGCAGCATCGACTGGCTACCAGGGGTACTACACCCCCTTCCTGCTCATGCTGCACCTGTAAAGGAAGTAAATAATAATAAAAAAATAATAATAATAATGGTGTCCGTAACGCACATATCTTTCTGGAGTTTAAGTTTCAGGATGTGCTTATTACTGCACCATAAATGGAATTATCACAAACTGAAAGCGTTGTTCAGTCTCAAACAGGAAACTACAGTAGAACTCTTTTCTTTGACCTCCTTAATGATCCATTACACCAGTGTGTGTTTTTTTTGGGTTTGCGTGTGTGTGTGTGTGTGTGTGTTGACCTTTCCCAAGTGTTAGCCAGTCTGAGCCATCACAGGAGGTATTAATGGACTAATCACATTAAACAGAGAATCATTAATCATCTCCCCTCAGCGCTGTCACTGCCACGCAACGCCTAATCAACTCTATTGTTTACACACACACACACACACACACACACACACACACACGCACACACGCAGGCTGGCATGAGCCTGGCACACACACTGATGCAGGCACACACAGGGAAGGATTGAATGCAACTGTGCATGCAAAAAAAACACACGCATAGGAGTATGCAATGGCCGATTTTACATCTCCAACTATTTTATTCATGTTTACTCTGTTTCTTTAGAGGACAACGTCTCACAATGTTCATCAGATCTTTTTCATTTTTCACTCATCTTTTGACTCATATCTCTTATCTCCCCGTTTTCTTGTTCCCGCTTTTGCATCTACTGGCCATCTTTCCTTTCCAGGCCTCTTTCTCTCCCTTCTGTCCTGACCCTCCATCGTTCATCCTCCTCACTCGGTACGCTGTTTTGCTGATTCAGCAGGGGCGTCATTAAGATGCCAGGCAAAAGGCAAAGACGCACACGCTTTGCATCTTTAATGATCGCGCACACGGCTGAAAGTGACACAGTGCTGAACGAAGCTAAAACTTCATCTTAATCCTCTCTCAAAACTATATTCCTTAACTTGATTTTAATCAGATTCCAGCAGTCTTACTGATCAGCTGTCATAATCCTATAAGTTTCCTGTTGTTCTGTAAACAAATGATCAAATATGTTTTATGAATACGTCCTAATTAAATTATGTTTCAGTGGTTTCAGCTGCTTGTATTTATTAGTTTTTTTAAGTAGAGTAAATCCATATTTTCCTTATGCTGTTCTAATTAAAAAGTAAGATCCATGTTTCCAGACCTGACTAAATGCATGGATAAAATGTTGGTGCTCTAAGTATGTAAATGTTGACCTGATTGATCTACTCTTGTGATACTTAAGCATTCCTGGCATCTGGAAGGGCTTCGATTTTAACATCCACTCAATTTTAGAAAGGCTGGAGATAAACCAATTTCATTTTTTTCTTTTTGTCTTTGTTTGTTTGTCTCTTTCCCCTCAAAGGGCGCTTCTCGAAATGCAGAAATCTCCAAATAATTGATCAAATTTTCAAAATGGAGCAGCACAAAATCCACACTTTAGTCGCTGACTCTATAGACATTTCAAGTGTGTTGACATTCAGGATTATGACGGAACCATAGCTTTATATTTGCAGCTTTCCTGGCCAGGTTACAAACAGGATTTTGAATTAGGATTGAGGATCAGGCTCTTGTGCTCAAAACACACAAACCACCTAACCTAACACTTCATTCATAAGGAGAGCAGGGAGGGCACGTGGAAAAGTGTGGAAAATAACAAATTGATTCTTGCAAAGAACAACTGTTGCTACAATTAAGACACGGGTGTAATACTGCAGAACATAAACTTAAGACATGAACTTAAATGTCTTAAGTTTATGTCTAGCTGTCCATGAAGCTCCTAAACTAAGCTCCTAAACTCAACTTTACACTCAGGAAGTGCATCCAAGTCTTTCCCATTAGAACCTGGAAATGATTGCAAAACCAAATAAATCTGAGATCAACTTTATTTATTGAAAATCTTAAATATATAGACTAATATAGACTATAGACATGTCCGTCTTAGATTCAGTATCAGTAGTATGAAACGGACTCGGGACGCAATATAAAAACTTTCATAGCCCACCCTGATTCACCAACTGAATCCATGGTTCCCATGGTAACATGATGCGCAGTATAACTACAAAGCTTTTTTGATTGCGTAGTGTATAACTGAACAGGTTATATAAATAACATAACACTGAGTTCAGAACCAAAGGGTCCCTTTTTCGTTAAGGTGCAAACTATCTAATATATCATATTATGAAAAATTTAATTGTAATCTAATTAAATTCCTTTGAATGAGGTTATGATTTCAGGCATCAACATGGATTCAATAATTCAAATCTTGTGTCAGTGAACTGTTGAGATCAGTTGGTATTATCTAACAACCTATAACCCCAATGCAGACATGAGTCCAGACAGACAACCTTTTTCTTGTCATTATAATAAATGTTTTTAAGGTAAACACAAGAAACTTGTGCTAAAGAAAAAAAAATGGACCAGACTCTGTGAATAATTCCCTATACTCCCTATATAGATCAGTGAACAGTGATGACCAACATGTCATTGGGGTCATCAGGTGGGAACCTCCTTTCATCAGTGTTTCATCTAGTTGGGCCCACGACACCTCCAGGAGGCTAGACAGTGATCATTGGCGTCCCAGAGTCACCCCCCTAATGCCAGCCAACACTGCTCCTCACACCACAACAACCATCTTTTACAGCCACAATCTACCCCAGCCTCTCACCAACTGCACACCAGTCATAGTGGGGTAGGGATGCAAACCCTGGTTCGGGTAGGGGGAGAAATAAAAGAGGTAAAGATAAGTAGGAATGGGATTCAAACCCTGGTTCGGGTAGGGGGAAATGAAAATAATAAATAAATATATGACGCCGTTTATGAAGCAGCCAGGATTAAAGCAATGTAAGGACAAACAAAGTCTAATATTATGTTGACCCATCCTTCCAACCTTCCCCCTACTTTACACCGATTTTGTGGCTTTAAAACAACTAATTTGCCCGAATGACAAATACTGTGGTACTATTGTCCAACGATGCAATACTGCTCGTGCTTTCAAAACAGTCCTGTCACATCAAGGCATGGACACCACAAGACCCCTGAAGGTGCTTTCTGGTATTGGCATCAACAGTTAGCCGCAGATCCTTTAAATCCAGTAACCTGTGAGGTGGGGCCTCGTTGGATCAGACCTGTTTTTGTAGCACATCCCACAGATGCCTAATCATGTTGGAATCTGAAGAATTTGGAAGCCAAGTCAACACCTCAAACTCGTTGTTATGCTCGAATCATCCCTGGACAGTTTTACAGCGTGGCAGAGTACAAACGTCGGTTATGAAAGACCATTGCCATCAGGAGATAATGTTGCCATGAATGTTTGTCAGCAAGGAAGAGTTCATCAAAATTCTGACCCAATGTTTCCCAGCAGAACTTTACTCAGATCCCATTGCCTTTTTCCGATGGTGAATCCAGCTAACATTTTTAACGTTCACAGTGAATTACAGCTGTATATCTGCAGAGCAAATTATAGTTTTTAGGAGAGCTACACTGTATGATCATGTTTCCAGTCTGAACCAGCAAACATTAAATCTATGCAACTGACTGGCATGAGGAAGAGTTCTCTCCATTTTCTTCTTGTGGATGTCCAACACAGTTGTTGTTCTTGTTGTTTATTCTTCTTCTAGTCTGGACAACTACTTCAACTGAATTGCAACCACTAGCAACATAGCTTATACTGTAGCACAAACCTCTGGCAACACCTCAGCCAGTTTATTAATTTCAAATCAGTCAATGGAAAAGTGTGCAGCTCACTTCTCTTTTTGGTAGCTTTCTTCAGAATTGCTTTGCTAGTGAATAGCACAACCCCCTTTCTGCCTTTTTACTGGTCATACTTGTTGTGCTCTGGTTACTGAAACATTTTGAACGGGTTTTGGTTCTTGCCCATTTACCTGTTGGATGACAGCTCACTCATGACTGACACTGTTTTGGAGCACTAAAACCTGAATTTTGAACCATTCTCTATGATCCGTACTCCTGAGTCAACACTTGTAAAACTGCTTTTGGAGCAAGACCAGGATGGACATGATCTTTCTGAACAGATCTTTCTATTATACCCAGCAGTGGGCTTGGACCACATGGGCCAGAATCCACTCCCACATTAGTGAGTCTTGGATGCCCATGACCCTGGAATCGGTTAATCATTTCTCCTGCCTTGGACCACTTTTGGTAGATATCGACCACTGTTTACTGTTATCATCGAATAGAACCTGCTATATTTTAGGGATGTTCTAACCCAATCACAGTCCTTGTTGGTCCTTGTTGCTTAGATGCTTTTACATTGATATATATGGAATCAGATGTAGATTTTTTTTTTTTTTTTTACCTTTTTTAAAAATGTTGAATTAGCATTACATGAATTGAAGTGACATGCATTAAAATTGATTTGATTTAATTTAAATATAATTGGATTATAATTGACTTGAAATGGACTCCATCTCTTGAGATGACATTTGTTGAGATTTAGCACAATGTAAGTAAGACTGAATTGAACTGAACTGAAATTGTAGCCTTATCCCCCCCATCACTTTATAAAATGAACTACATTGAGGTAACTGCTGCTTGTGTGTTGTTGTCTAATTAGAGTACAGTATACCGCGTATTAAGAAGTTAAAAAGGGAAGCAGACCTAAATATGGATAAACAACCTTAGAATTCTTCACAAGCATGTATCAGATTATCTGAAGGACACCGTTATGAGCTGTTATCGCTTGAAATGGGGGTTTGACTGATAAATGACAGCTGTAGCTCTTGTAGCTGGACAGCGCCCTCTTCCTGTTTATCACTGTAATCAGTCTGGCCAACAAATCTGAACTGGGAGCCCAAATTTATCAAGTTAATGTCACTACATGTACTTAATAATGGTTCATCGGCACTAAGACGCCACCCGGGCAGTTTTTTAACAAGAAGCTGAGCTCAGGGGTTGAAGGATGGACCCAGATGTGACAGATGATGAATCTAAAACGTACCGACAATTTAAGGCTGCTTTTTCCTGAAAGAAAGAGGAATGTTTTGTCTCTAAAGAGTTGCCAGTTAACACGGCTCATATATTCCACAACCTCACACTCCTCCTGTTTTTCCTTCACTCATCCAATCTAGCCATCAAAGTCCTGGAAAGAGTGTGTAAATGATTAGACATGGAGGGAGGGCGGGAGGAAGGAAAGATCAGGGGAATTCCTCCGCTGCAGATGCAAGGTGGTTGCAGCTATACTGACACACAAAGTGGAGAAAGGTAAAGGAAGAAGGGGGAGGTTTAGAGAGAATGATTGGAATGAAATGGACCAGAAACATAAGAAAATAAAGATACAAGTATATCAGTTAAAGATGTAGGTGAGATGTATTGTAATGCATGTGCTTAAAGGAAGGTCATAAATACTGTAAGAAGTCTTAAAGTCTTAAACTGGATTAGTTTTAAAAGGGGGATGTTGTGGTGATGTTGTTAGATGAGGAAGTGAAGATTACTCCATATAAAGAGAAAAGAATGATTCATAAAGCAATGGAAGTAATTCTGAATGAATTTTACAAAAGATGTCTGTCCAAACATTTTCAAAGCAGCGATTTAACATTAATACATGCAAGACAGATGTGTAGAGAGAAAAAAGGAGAAAAATAAAGTGGAACCTCAAAATGTGAACAGAAATCATGTGTAAGGTCACTAAATACGTTTTGAGTTCAATATAAATTTGGATAGAAATGCCACAAAAGGCTGAAAAAGAAAATCTGATTTAAAACCAGCTGATTAAAGAAGTGAAGAAAGGCAAAGAGAAGACGAAAGAAAATGAGACGGAGGGAGTAACAGGAGGAAGGGTAAACACTGGAATGAAGAGCTCAAAGAGAAGTACATTAAGAGCAGTGGTGTCTTTAAAGCTCACGCCTAATTTGTGAGATGAGAGAGAGAGACGGAGGGCTAACCAAGTGGAAAACACCATCTAGAAAACTATGATTAAACCCTTCCACTGTAATAATGAGATCTGCTCCAATCCTTTTAACACATCCTTCACACACACTTTTAACCAGGGTTTTTTCACCATAAAAATTCAAAGGTCAGACACGTAATTTGTGTCACCGTTCTTGCCTTTTAATGATGTAGGTGTAATACTCGAGTTGTCGGAAGATGAATCTGTTTACAAATGGAAGAAGAAAAACAGTCTGTTTGCTAAATCTCTACATTTTAGCGTGTCGTCTCACTGAAATGTTAATGATAAAAAAGTTGTGTCATCGTACATGTGTTTGATATGCTAATGATCAATATTTTCTTTGGTAGTCGGATCAAATGCCCACATCCTTGCATTAAAGTTGCTACTTTATTTAGTTCATGACAGTTTGAATGATGGCAAACACGCTGTCGGTTCACAGATCGGCAAACAATCGACAATAAGAGCAGTTTGTGTGAAATCTGACATTATTCTGCACATCAAAGCTAAACGTCTCCAAGAAGTCTCATTTCCTCAGTGTGAAATCATCCGTTTTATTCCTCTAACTGGCTTAGGTCTTCTGCATAGATTAGTCTTTCGTGTCTTTTCTTGTCGGCTTCCAAAGAGAAAGAGAATAATCTCTGTGGCAATGTGTGAATTAAATCAAGTGTTATGCAGTTGTAATTAAAGATTTTTCTTCTTTTTTATCATTACATTCTGTCGTGAATGCGGCTCTATTTTATCACTGTGAAATAGGCTGCTCTAAACTCCTAACTGGCTTATGACTGCTCTCCGCTGACTCAAAGACAAATCCTGTTTTCTGCTCTTAAAATGAAAGAAAAAGATTTAACCTCTTAAATTATTGTAATTTTCTGTCCTGCTGCTGGTGCCTCTAAATTATTTCCGTGCTATCTGAAACACACTGCAGGGTTTCTATCATATGGAGGGGTAGTGACAACATGCATGTAACCACATGTGTCTGTATAAGGAGACACTCTTCATGTGCTTTACTATGTTGAGTGAAGTTCTTACGAGTTGTTAGTGTTTAACCTGCAGCAGTCAAGTACATAAATGCTGCGAAAGTTTTGTGAATTTTTACACTTGCCGACTTTGGCATCAAGTGGTTGTTTCCTTTGGCACTACATTCAACTGAAGAAGATCCATTTTGCACACATGGTGTGGAGCCACTGGTGTTTAGTGTTCTGGGCAGTTTTAAGCGCTTGCTACAGAGCTTTTCCTCACATTCTACATCAGATTGTGGTGCTTCTGGAAAAGAGTCTCTCTACTTGTCACCTGTAGAAGTTTTGCCTCGGTGGTCAGTGTAGCGGATTCTTAGCTCTATAAAACAACTTTAAGATGTTTGATGCTATGTTCTCTCTCATATTGGTTCCCAAGATATTAAAACTAATCACCTGATTGTCAACCTCATTTCCACTGATGGAGAAAAGGATGTCTTTGTCCCTTCTTTTTTTTAGATCAACAATGAGCTCCAAAGTTTTGTTGACACTGGATAGGTGTTTTTTCTCTGTGCATTACACAGCAAGATGATGAGAATTAGTTTTAAATCTGTGAATCTAGTCTTTGGAATCTCCTTTCAAAGACTAGATGTTGTTGGGTTTTTTTGTGTGAGCAGAAATGTGTATTCTGTTGAGGCAAAAATAGCTAACTCCTCTGTGATTAGCAGGATACATTTCCGTCTACTATAATGCATATTAGCTTTTTCAGAAAAAGGGAAAAAAAAACGTCTCGAGCTAGCTTAAAACTTTCCCAAATGTAGGTCTTTTCTTTTTCCAAATACAGGCTTACTGGTGGGAGGCAGTATGATAGGTAAATAAATAAACCTTGCAAAAAAAGCTGCAACAAAAGCAGGCAGACCACAAAAACAGAAATCCAAAAATACAGGCTGAGGTAAAAACTGGACTGGACTTGGCTTGACTTAACATGAAGCTACACAAAACATGACGAAAGGCAGCCACTTGTACCATTTTAATAATCTTTTAAGTTCACTGCAAGCTACACTGTGTGACAGCCATCTGATGACCTTGGCTTTGACATGAACTTTGCACATGGCACATGCTTATGACTGCATACAAATAGTGTCCAGAATACATCAGCAACTGTATGTCCCTACTACACTACACTACCCTAGTGAGTCCTCTATTTGGTGAACCCTATATACTGAGTGAGTGAGTGAACAATTTTTAAATCTGAACACAGCCCAAGACTACACCAGACAAAAACAGTGGAATTTCACAAAAGCTGCCATCAAAATCCATAGACCATGAAATTGCCATTATCCATCAAGTTTTTCTCATGTTTAGCTTTAAATGCGTGTCAAACAATGTTAATGAAAACATAAACGATGTGATGCAATTAGCTCAACATCTTTTTAGAATGCAATGGCACCAACAACTCAAACCACTTTAGAGCAAAGAGAGGACTGAACCAGAGAGGCCAGTGTTATTATGTTGTGCTTCATTATGTTCACAGCAAGTTTAGTGGGCGAAAGGCAACAAATGGAATAACCCTGGACTTAATAGCCCAGTTCCTACAGAATTATTATGCTGCTGTCCTTTATAGACTTACTGTAAACCTCACAACTTTCTAAGGGATGCTTATCCTACTGTAGAGGTGTTGTCACGGTAGTGGGACTATAGTTGGACGTCACCCTGCTGCCTACAGTTTGAACCCTTAATTTTAGCCTTTACTTACTTTAACCTAGTAAGTATACTGAATTTACTACCAGGTTTACTGGGTTGATATTCATAATAGACACTGAGGCTAATTATATTCTCAAATTCTCAGAAAGTACAAGAAAAAATATTTGTCAAGCCTGTGTGGTTGGATGTTTTTACACAATTTGTGGGGGTTTTGGATAAAGTATCTAATAAGACATCTATGCTGTAAAGAAATCGTTTTTTACCACTCAGTTAAAGAAAAACTAGGCCAGTTGGACCAAAAGCAGTCCTGTCTGGCAACACTGTATTGTATCAGCCATCGCAACAGAGAGAGGGAACAAAGGGCTGGCCTGTTGTATATGTAACACATATCTTTGAAGGTTTGACAACCACACAATCAAAAAGCTCTGGTCCCCTGTTCATATCACAAAACTCGGCTAATATTCTCACATAACATCCCCTCTGCAGGGTTTATTGAAAAAGCCCTCCTATCAACAGTATTAAAATCTGTACCTTCTAATCTCTGTTTTGTCAAAGCAAAACCTTTTAACAAACGTTTCACACCGACTTCAATTTCCTCAGTGTGAAATGGGCTCTCCAGTCGTCTTAACTGGCTTACAGCCGCCCTCGTCTGTTTCAAACATAAATCCTATTTTCAGCCCTCATCAGTCAAGAGCAGAAGCAAGGATGTCTCTGTTTCAATAACTCATTTAGTGACACACACACACACACACACACACACACACACACACACACACACACACATATACATGCATAGCCTGTTGCTTCAGCAGCATTTGGAGACAAATCCCTTTTTCTGCTTTGCCCTCTCAGACAAAAACCATTTGTCTCATTTCCTAACGCTGCCTGTTGCACAAGATAAAAGATGACATTGTATGCAAGGCCTTTATGTTCTCTCTTTTGATTTTCTTTCCCCCTTCTTTCATCTTCTTTCCTTCCTGTTTCTGCTCTTTCAGTTCCAAAATCTCCTCAGTACATTTGGACAGTAGACCCTCAACTAAAGGCACTGAAAGGAGGTTAACAGAGTGGACACAAGTCTGTTTTCTCGAGGCTGCTGAGACTGGAGCAACTCTAACCAAGTTTATCAGTGTTTATCAATGCAAATATGTATGTACAGACTATGGTATCTTACAGAAAATTAAACTACACTGACTAATTTGTTACATTTCTAAGGAAACAAAAAACTCGAAACATAAAGCTGGAAAATATGTTTTGGAAAACAACAAAACATAAACATAATTTAATTCAGAGAGTTGTTACAGCAGAAGAAGAGTTGCAACTTTGTGTTCAGTACTGACTGTAATGACATTTTTGGAGACTTAGGAGTGTTTGAAACAAGCTATAAATACCCATACACAGTCCAGTCACTTTAAATACCTTGTGACCTTGTGACAGTGGTAAGAAAGACAGTGGAATTATTGTGATTGTTGCCAATTATTCCTGGGGGACTTAACGTAACTAAATCCTTAATGAGAGTGTGGAGGGGTTTGGTCGTGGAGTTGCAAACTTGACCGTAAAAATTGAAATTCAGGTTAATTTTCCTCCTCAACCAGACTCCCGCAACTTTTGGTACGCCGTTTAAGTTTACACAATGAAAACTTTTGAAAACTACTCAGTTGTGTTTAGGAAAAGGTGATGATTAAGGCAGCCCAATCCAACCAGATTAATGACAATCCAAGTACAATTTAATGGATTTGCAAAGATGTAAGAGCAAAATCCTTTACAATATCAGATACAACTGTCAGATAATAAAGTTTCTGATACCTATTCACAAAGCTATTTTTATAATGTACCACATGTTTTAATAGAATATACTTTATACAGTATAGACTTGCATAAACTCTCCTCATGGAAACCATTACCAATACTTTGGAAAATGTATTTTTGGTAATACAATTGCCTGTTACATTTCTCTCAAAACATGATTGCTGTTACAGCTTAGTTATATATAAACATTTGTCTTCCATATGGATAAATGCTTTTTAGTCTGAGGTTCAATGTGTATTTTGTAAACAGTGAAATGCTACTTATCACCTTGTAAAGCCAGAGATGTGTAACATGGTGAATAAAGGGAGAGGCAAGCTATCCTTGTGTATCCCTCACTCTAACCAAACATTTTTAGATTCCTTAACCTAACTAAGGAGAAAGCATAAGTGAACAGTTTGTGAAATAAAAGTAAAACTTAAAACCTGTTCAGACAGAGGATGAACTGTTGCACGTAATTCCACCACAAAAGCCATCACAAATATGTACATGTTTGCTTTTTAAAACTGGTGATTACTTCTTAGGACAGTTTCACTAAATGTAGTCAGACTGTTTCCTTATATGCAGATATTTTTTTCTGTCTGCATACATTGGAGAGAAAAAAAAGAGAAGGTTATGTCCCCTGACACAAATCAGTAAATTCCTGTTTTGTGACGGTATCATTAAATTCCCCATGACAGTTTTGGTAATGAAATATCCCACTAACATGTTTCTGATACTGCCAGATTCCTTATAGCCATGCTTTAATTACTAATGCCAGCAGTGTAGGATGAAATGCATAATGAATTCATTGCATTTATTTAACCCTATGTTATTGTTTGATTTTAAGGCTCAATGGAAAATTGAAAAACAAACTAAAACATTTTCCCCTCCAATTATGATGATGACAAATTAAACACACAGTATGTCCAGTTGTTGACCAATGCTCCTGTAAAAGTGGTCTTTGCTGCAGTCCAAGACGTTTAATAAAAAATTAGTTCTAGTTGCTATCAGACATGTCTGTAAATTTTCATGGTCTTTGTCGCCTGATTAGAAATGTATGTTCCTATTAACGTCAGGAAACTCCTCAGACCTCGTGTTGACTGTGGGACCCTGGTAAAAAGAAGGTTGAGAGACACTAAATATTATGCAATGTCAGTTTGATGAGACAGACATTACAATAAGAGAGAACCTGTGCCCCCCCCCCCCCCCTTTTACAAATTCAGTGTGTGTCTTGAGGCTGACCGCAGGGTATGAAGTAGAGTCGTGCTGTTAGTGGCTCTAATTGAAGCAGGTAATTAACTATCGAGAGTCCTCTGCATCATTGCAGATGGAGGGATCACGTGGATGTGAATGAGGGGGAGAAAAGGAATATGAGAAGAGGCAATGAAAGGGGGTGGGAGGGTTTAGCTGAAGGGGAGTCTGGTGCAAGTGAGAGGAGACAGAAGAGGATGAAGAGTGAGGAGGAGTTAGACGAGGAGGAAGGAAAAAGGAAAGTGAGGAGATAAAGATGGAGGAAAGTAGAGGAGAAACCGAGAAGGAGTCATTGATCAAGGATGAATAACGGCAACAGAGAAAAGAGGAAGATGAGGAAAATAAGGAAATGAGAAAGAAAGCTGAGATGGGACAAATAGTAAAGTTAGAGGAGGAAAATAAATGAGAAGGTACAAAGGAAGCCAAAGAAAATCTAAAATATGAAAAGAGAAGGAAGAGAAAACAAAGAGGTAATTAGAAGATGAGGAGGTGAGAGAAAGAGGTGCTGAGGGGAAATCAGGAGAAGAGATTGAAAATATGTTTGAAAGAAGAGAAGATGGAGAATACATAAAAAAAACACCAAAATGATTTCATGTACAGCTTTGTTCTGAAAAGTATGTTGGAATGTTATGTAACTAAAGACTAAACTGTTCCTATTACAAGCAAGAATAAGAAACTGGCTTGCTTTGAAACGACAGCCACTGGTCGCTTTAGTCCCCAAACAACTACAGAGCGTTGTTAAAGAGGAGGTGATACAATACAGTGGAAATATCTACGTCCCAACTTTTTTTTAAAACTTGTTGCTTGTTTGAAGTTTCAGCATTTTCGCTCAATCCTAATATATGCTCTTAATGCTAATCCTTTTTTTTTGCAGGAGCAATGTGACCCTTTTCTTTTGGTGGATGAGGGAGTAGTGGTCATCTATCTTCAACTGGGGTGTTGAAACGTTAGGAAATCCCTACCCCCAGATCCACCAAAGAAAAGAGGTATCTTACATTTGTAAAATAGAATGGTATAGAGCCAAGCGAATAAGTTGGTATTGGACCTTGACATGTTGTCATTTTAATTAAAAATAGGGTTTAGATGATTAAAAAAAATACAGAGCAAGTACAGAAAAAGTAAATCGTATGAACATAATGGACAGTATTGCCCACCTTCATGACATTGTGTTGAAACAGAGTGTGTTCAGACAGAGGCTTCTTCAGAACATCACAGGAGGTTATTCCCGCCATCAGCAATAACCAGACATCATAACAGCTTATTATGATTGTTGAAAAAGAAAAAAGGGGAAAAAATACTGCAACAATATTTCCAAAAATTTCCTTTTGGATTAGATCAACTATTTTAATTTCTTTTAATTTCAACATCTTTTCATTAAATTTCATAATATATTGGATTTTAACCGACTTCCAACCATCTTGAGAAAAAAACGAATCGTTTAAATTAATAAAATCATTCATGAAAAGAAAGGAAGGTAAAAGATTGATCAAAAAGAAAGAGAGAAAAAGAAATAAAGAACAAACAAATGGAAACTGAAAGGATAACTGACAACAAAAGGAAAAAAATAAAAGTATGAAGAAGTAGAAAAGTAAGAGAGGATGAACAACAGCACAGCAGGCTGGTTTTTCCCAGCAGATAGAATCTCTGTCATCAGTTGCCTCCCAGTTTTCCCACATCTGATCCATTCTGCTGCCCATTACAATCAGACCTTCATTATCTCCCATTAACCATGGAAACTTGCTCTTTTTTTTCACCTTTTACAGGCCTTGAATGTTCAGTCTGACTGCTGCTGCAGGCATGCGACACAATCACAGATATGTTTGAGAAATCACCTCGGCCTCATCCACTCCCATTCGGCACAGGAAACGGTCCAGACGCTGAAGCTCATCCATCACTGCCACAGAAAAGATCCAATCACAATATGGTAAGTTCTGGGACAGCAGTTACATAAAGTTTACTCAACTATGAGTTATTTTCATTGTCAGCTGCCAATTATTTAATCTTTTTGTCTGAAATTGTCATAAGTGCCCGTTACGATTTCCCACAGTCTTTAAAATTGCCCTCCGTACCCGACCAACAATAGTTATAAGAGAAAAGATATCATCAAACTCGAAAGTGGGTAAATCTCATCATGTGAGTCATATTTTCTTCAGTTTTTATGTGTTGCGTGAGGTGAACTCACTTGTAAAATCACGTCACTCTGTTTCACGTCATTCCCTTTTGTATGAAAAACGACAGTAGAAATGGAAAGATGGAGAATATAAAAGAAATCAGGGAATAAAGAATTTAACTTTTTTTGGGGGGGCAAATCATTTTCTTTTGAGCTTTAAATGATCGTTGTCTCACAGACTTTCTCCTTTACACAAAAACTCAGTGGCCTATTTGACTTTCCATGCTGTGTTTAATGGGTTGCACCTGTCCTGCACTGTTTGCCTCAGCTTTTCCCAGCAGAGTCCCTTTATCAGAGTTCTTAGAAATTAGTGTGTGTGAAACCAGAGTACTTCAGATATTCAAATCTTGCCGCAGAACTACGTTTTGCATTAAAAGAAGACAGTTTGTTATTTTCCTTTATAAAGCTGCAGGAAGTCTGTAGGTTACAAAAATGCAGAAAAAAGTGTAGATTTGTTTTTCAAACAAAACGACATATATTCAGACACCTATCTGTGCTTGCTTACTGCGAACAGGTGGGATAACGTAGTCCAGAAAAACTAACACTTGACTGAGGTCAGTCTGAGCAGGAAAGCCACAGGCCAAAAGACGTTAAGTCTAACAGTATTTTTCTACATATGTTGCTAAATTCGAGTCTTTCCCATCTCATTGCACCACAGAAGTAGGTCAAGTTGCGCCAGAAACTTAAACTCTGCTTTCAAAGTTGTCAAAAGTTTCTTGTGGTGGCATGGACTGGTCGATGGCCTCTGTACCCAAAGGGCTCGAGGAAACCCTTTTTAGAAGCATTTCTTGATGTAAAGTCAATCTCTTCAAACTAAGGGTTTAGAATCGAGCTCACTTGGCAACCAAAATAGACGAGAAGCAAACCACAGAGAGAAGCATGGTAATTATAATTTCTAGGTGTTGTTACCTCTATGGATGGTCTTCCATGTCTATGCCTAGAATCCTATTGATTCAAAGTCTGTCTGAGCTAATATTAAAGCATTCACTGTACAGTTTAGATGATGTCATAAAACACCAGAAGGACAATCCCCAAAAACAGCCCAGTTTCACCAGAAAACTTTTGATAGCTACGTTTGTCCACTTATCCAAATCAGCCTGTCTGCCAGCGTTCATGTGATATGCCGGAAAGTCTGTAAGCCCAGAGCACAGTGTAAAAGTTCAGAATCAAAGGTGGGAGTGAAGTAGAAAAAAAACAGTGGCTTTTGGATTAGTGCCTTCTATCATCCCCTCCCTCCTCCTTGAGTGTTTGTGGCCAGTTTAAACTGGTGACATGTACAAAGTGGATGACATGACGTAGGGACACATATGGATGTCTGCGTGCTGATTATAGAAACCCCAACTGTGTCTATATTGGTAACTGAGTAAGTAAATTGCCGCAAGTAACTGTACAATTTTTGTAAAATTGTAATGTTTTGTGTTTGTGGACCAGTGTAGTAATTTAATGGTGTGTCATGAGATTGGGTGGCCAGAAAACGAATTTGGGATTAAATCGAATCATCTCATGGAGCCTCCTAACAGAAAGGAGTCACCGATCTGCTGTGTGATCTATCGGATGCTCAAGCTCCTCACCCTGTCTCTAAAGGCGATTACATACTATAAATTTCACCAAAACTACGATCCACACTGTAAAACATTTTTGGTTGTGTCCCGAGCTCCATTGGGTCACAAGAACATTACAGCTGCCATTATTGAACTTCTCAATGTGACGAAGGATTATTAGTTTGGAGTTACTCCCAAAGACAACATTACATTTTCCTTTTTATTGGTCTTCTTTTGATTTCGAACTACTTCTGGTTTTTAGGATATCTAGAGATATTATAGAACATCTGAACAGTACCAAAGGTCTGCATTACCAACATATTCTACAGATTTGTTTCAGTTTGCACACTCAAGGCAATAACAGACACCTTCACCAATAGACACTTCATTAGGGGGCACTTCACAGAGGACAGTACTACAACTTATAGAGGACCACATGGAAAACAAGTTTGTGGACAGATGCCAAAACACATCGACTACTGGGATTTAGGGGGAGACTTCAGTAGAGGCGAAGCTTGGTTAAACCTTAAGTTGGAAAGCCATGCAACCAGCGCAGATATAGTTACTGACACCTCCATCGTTATCTCAGCAACCATTGCAGACAGCACATTGTCGGCCGTGGCTCAGTGGTTAGAGTCGGTCGTCCAATAACCGGAAGGTTGGCAGGTTTGACTCCAACTCTCGCCACTCAAAAAAGATTGGTGGAACTGACAGCTGGAGGGGTGTCAGTCCACCTCCTTGTCACGGCTGAGGTGTCCTTGAGCAAGGCACCGTACCCCCATGCTCCTTACTTACATGGTCAGTTTAGGCAATAAAAGTACTTGGCTAGGGTTAGAAAAAGATCATTTTTGAGTTAAAATACTTTCTTTGTACAACATAACGATCACCCTCAAGGACGCCATTTTAGTGGTTGCTTTTTTTACGCCTAAACACGACCCGTTATCATGAGACGTTGTCCTGCTGTGGTTGGCTTTAGAAAATAACATCACCTGTGTAGGGTTAGCAAGAGAAGATGATTAGCACTTAAAAAAAACAAAAACCTCCTTAACAATGCAACCTTAAGTCATGAATGCCAAATTTGCCATTTACATGCAGTTGCCCTCACGGCCACTAGAGGTAGCATATTCTTTAAATTCTTTGAAAGCCTAATTGTTCGATTTCAATTCAAAACAAACTGAATTTGATGTTTACGTTCATAATTACAGATGTCTTGCATCTGACTTTCATATGAATGCTAATGCTAGCTGAAACGGCACATGTGGGCTAGAAAGCATTTCGGGTGGGTATTTTGTATCTACGACAAACAAAAAATGTCTTATTTGTCAAACCACTATGTGCTATCAGATTGAGACGCACAACAGAGCTATCATGTCAAGTTTGTGGCTGACGTTTAGCTCTAGAGGAACACAAATATTTGTCCAGCCGTACAGGAAGAGATTAAGAATGACAAGAAAAGTTTAAAAAAAAAAGAAAATGGATAAGTAATGAATAAAAACTATATGAGTCACACCACATTTATGTCTTTTCAGAGTCCTCCCTTCTTCTAAAGGCATCTCGCACTGTCAGCTTGTTCCAAAAGCTCATGACTGTCCTTGTCACAGTTTTTGTCACAAGGCCAAAGGGCCATGCTGGCAGGAACAGTTTAAGGTGGTTTATTTCTATAAAGTAAAGCGGGGGCTCAGAGGCAGAAAGCTGAGAACATGAAAATCCAAAAACTGGAAAAGCGTTGAACAGCAATCAGCAGCACTGATTCTTATCACCTTTCGAGTATATTTTGAATTTGTACGTTGCTCTTAAAGGCAGCTGTTTGTTCACATGAGCTGGATATCTTAAATTTCTGCGCTGCTGTATCACTCTCATCAGACTGAGGGTAAAATGTGAACCTGCCAACCCGCCGCTGCTGCAGTACAAGTGTGCGTTTGTGCCTCAGGAGAGAAGCAGCAGCATTAAGACGCCAGATGCTACTGTGTCAGGCAGGTTACATGTGTGTGTGAGGGAGAAAGTGAGAGGGGTGATGGAGATGAGAGATGGAAAAATGGAAAGTGTGTGTGTGTGTGTGTGTGTGTGTGTGTGTGTGTGGCAGATGGTGAGCGGAGACGGAGAGAGGCAGGTTCATGTTGCAGTATCAGAAGAACTGCTCAGGTTTAACTCATGTATGTGTGTGTGCCTTTTTCTTTTTTTTTTCTTTTAACAATTTGTTGATGAAGGACATTTTTAGCCTCTCCTTGTAGATTCAAACAGTGGTTAAAGGGTTCAGAGCGGAATCAAGATCATGTCAGAGCTCCGGTTAATTGTTTACGTCAAGATGAGAAATTGCACATTACATCAAGGAGTGTCCTCTTAAAGTTACAAATATGTGTGTGTACCAGCAATATTTCTGTTGTGGAGAGTTAAATGTTTAAACGTTGCCTATGATAAACAAATTAGTGTTGTGTAGTTTGACGGTTATGGTTGATATTTATTAAGTAAGAGTTTTGGTTAAGGTGTGTGTGTGTGTGTGTGTGTGTGTGTGTGTGTGTGTGTGTGTGTGTGTGTGTGTGTGTGTAGAGTCGCCTCCCTTCTGAGGACACTGGGTCACCACTGAATTTGTTGAATCTTCTACGTCCTCATTATGTTCTGGTTGTTTTATTTTTGCTTCTTCATTTAGATAAAACTTGAAATTCTAAACGGTAAGGGTGTTTGCTCTTTGTGAGGACAGGTTTCATATTTTGGGAATATAAAGACATTTTAGCCAATTCTCGCTGGAAAGGCAGCCCTCGTCTCAAAAGAAAACAGGTTATAGGTCCAAAATGTAGTAACGTCACATTAAAGATGCAAAAATTGTGAGATGGTAACATTTTTCATTGCATGTTGTTTCATATGATAGAGCATTCAGTTCATGTGAGCCTGCATTTATCAACTTTTTTAAGCCTACACATTTTTTTTTTTAATGCTTCACTCTTACCAACCATGACTAACAGCAAAGGTTAACAGGGAAAAGTTGTTGGTCAATATCAGGTCAGATGGCACTTGGTTTTGTTTCTCAGGTTACGGTCTGCAGTTTAAGGTAACCATAGACCCATCCAACCTGAAGGCACTTTCAGATAATGAAAGAAAAACGTGGGCATGTAATACTTTTGGAGCCTTCAAAATGGAATTGAATTTTCAAGTCTTTATTGTAGAACTGCTACGCTCTGCACTGTGTACCACTGTAGCTGTACCCTTTTCTGGAGAAAAGCTTTGTTTTTGGGTACAAGAAGTAAGTCCTCAAGGGTCAAACTGTATATTTTCGGGTGAACACTTGGTCAGAGTAAAGGCTGGTTTTATACAAGCAGATGTTGTTGCTGTGGAAGAAACTTTATGAGGACCAGTTAAAGTTTGAGACCCTGAGGAAGACACTTTGGGGCAGACCTTTAAAAACTGTTTGAGTATTCAGACTTTCAGAGTTCGGGTTAAAAGAGTTCAAGTTCCAGTTTATGTCGGAGTAAGTACTGTGTCAGTAGGTGCAATCACAAAGACATCAGTACATGTGTGCGTGTATGTATGTTATAGTGTTTCAGTCCTTCTGCTTCCATTCTGCTCAGGTCTTCGGCTCCATCTAGTGGTTTGAGTGTGAAAAGCAAAAGAAAAGCAAGAAATTTCCATCTGTGAATTCTAATTTCATTGCTATTCTGTGTTCTTCGACACATTGCTTGATTTCAATCTTTGCTTTAAAAGCATTCAGCAAAGTTTTTCTTTGCCAACCTGTTTGGAGGAGCTGAATTACCCGAATCTGGATCATCATTCAGATGAAAGCAGACAGTGGCAGCTGAAGCCTCGGACCTCCAATTTTTGGTTCCGCGCTCAAATGATGTGATCATATTCATAGTTCTAGTTTAATTCATGCTGAAGAGATGTTTTATTCATTATTATAATTGTTTTAAATTAATTGTTTAGCTCACAAGAAGCTAAACAGAATACACATGGTAAACAGCTCTGATTATAAAAAGGATGCACAGGCTCCCGAATGATCAGGGCAGCTGGTTCACATAGAAGCTGAAAAACCAGAGAGAAGGTCGCATAGAACAGTGAGACGGAACAAAAAAACCTACCGACACAAAATCCATTCTGGTACAATGAAGGAATAATAAGCTGCACAGCAATATTTTCTGTTTGAATGAAAGGGATACTGTAGCTGCACGCAGGACTAAAAAGAGGATATATTGTCATCATGTGTTTATATGTATGTCAACGAGACAAAACAGGAAAATAATCCAAGTACAGCACATGTGCAATCTGTACTTTCTGTAATAAAGGGAAGACTGCTCCACACCTGTCCTCTATTTATTGGTGTATTGCAGGAATATTACAGGAAAATTAGGGAAAAAAATGCCACATATTTAACTATTTGAAAAGCTGGAACAATTAAATGTAATTTTTGCCTCAAATAAACAGTTTATCATCCAAAAGGCTGCTACTTTGTTTCATATAATCTTTAAAAGATCGTCATGCTGTGTGTTATATCTGCAGATTCGCCAGTTAACTTGTGATTTAAAAATGTGGCGTAAAACAGCAAAATGCTTTTTACTTCAGATTTATGTTGGGGTAAAAAGGATTAAGTGACATGAAATGGAAATGATCGGAGAAAGGGCAAACCCTTCTGAAAGGATGGCTGTTATTTTTTTCATGTCGCTTGTGAGTGTGTTTGTGTGTCAATCCAGGAACAAGACGGAGGAAACGGAAAACATGACGCACATTTTGTGCCATCCCGACACACAAACACACGCGCACACACAATCTTGCACGGCTATTCTTTTCAGGACATTTCACTGACCTCTGTTTACCATGTACGCTCTAACCTTAACCAAACCTCAATTCCCACCTCAGCCCTTACTCTGAACAGACCCCAGAAGTGACGTTCTGCCTCATTAGGACCGAGCTTTGGTCCCCATGACGACTACTGGTCCCAACAAGGTCAGTAATTATACCAGAAGAGGTCCTGGAGAAGGAGCAAAAAATGAGTACACACAAGTACACACACTAAGTGCTCAGTGCATGCTGCAGGCTAGTGAAGGCATTGCACTACTAGCCTACTTTAGGACAGGTCGCCACTCTAAAAGCATCCAGCCACCGTGAAATTTATATTATTCCTATAGAGGACACACACTCACACTCAGTAACATCTCATATTGTATCTATATGGAGCTCCTTAAATAACCTTTTCAAACTATATCTTTCCAGCTTCCACATTATTGTAAGGAAGTTACTGATGTTTTAATGCGGTTGTTGGTGAAGTGGGGTCTCATTTCAGCAGATTTCTGTGTGTATTTAGTCTTTAACATATATCTCATGTGCTGATGTTCTGTGTGCAGAGGCTGCAGCTGAAATAATCAGAGCTGTGAAATGGATGGACAAAATTGACTTGAAATACCAAAATAAATTATTAAAGCGATAGCCTGACAGTTGTCCTCAGGCCTGATGTAAAGCTTCATGTAACCGTCATGTTCATTTTAAATACACTGATTCGGTTTAGTTTGTTGATATCTTCATTTTGTTTAATGTTTGGAGTCTACTCACGGATTGTTTTGTCTACTTATGCCCTCTCAGTATTTTCATTTTATTCTTTTTAAAAAGTGGATGTGATTTTTGTTATTTTTCACAGTAATACGCTTGCTCCCAGTTCTTTGCTGTATAAGCAGTGTAACGTAAGGGACTGTGGATTCTCAGTGCATTGTGGGAAAATGTTAGGCCACAATAAATCTAAACACAGTAATTAATTGACTGCGAAAAACAACCGAATACCCATCTTCACATTTGGGTCTGTCTTGAATTTTTGTGGAAATGTTTGTGCTCTAGGTCTTATTTATTTTACTTTTTGTTTGCAACAGTTTTTTTCATGCATACAAATATTGCACAAACATTATACTAATATTCATTACGGAAAATCTCCCAAAAAATCTTTGATGCTGTTTTGTAACTAGCGTGTGAGGCAGTTGGATACATGGTAGCTAGCATAGCTGTCACAATAGCAGGATGCAGTGATGTTAACAACAGTATTTCTCTTACAAGCCTAAAGGGACAGCAGTGCAAAAATATTTGCTTTGTCAAAAAAATAATCTAAAAAGAAGACATCCTTGTTTAGCTGCCGCTGTTCCCCTCTGGGAGTTTGCATATACCAAACAGAAGCGGCTCAGCTCAGCACCAGGGTCTGCTTGAGCCAAAAATATACTACACTGAATATAACAATAATATAACTCACATGTTCACTTAAGCAACTTGCTCCATCATGGGGGTAATTGTTCACATACTTACCTGCTTACTACGCCTGTTACCTGAGGGTGCACACCAGACGACTTGTGCTGGAAAAAACACGCCATCGGTGCAGTAACCACAACGTTTCTCCAGCATTTTTCCGTTTCCAAAAATATTACTAATCTTTCACCAGCAATTTTCACAAACATATTTGTCACTGTGTGGCAAAGGTATGTTCTAAAGATACCGATAACTGCGGACTTTCTCCACAAACTTGTATTCAGAACTTCCCGCCATTTGTACCTGCTGCGGACCTTATGACCCCACAGCCAGACAAATGTGGCTCGACACTGCGCCTATCTGTCACGTACGTATTGCAGCTCAAAAACGTGTTGCATTCATTTTTGAGGACGTGCACAAACTGTACTCCAAATAAACGCAGAATATTCCTGGCCATATACACAACAGGCCAGTTGCCACAGCAGACTCAAACTAGTGGCATCAGCCTGAAAGTGGCGTGTTTCACGATGCTGGCTTTCGGCTAACGCCCAGTGGAAGCTAAAGCTAACTCAGTTGTTCTTAACAGAGTTTTTGGATGTCTACATTGAACATTAATGTTCATATATTTTATTTATCTATTTATCAGTGTATTAATTTGTTTGTTTGTTTGTTTGCCCTTTGTGGGACCAAAAGTCCTCCAGATTCCAACTGGAGCCTGTAGATGTGTGTCTATTTTTGCCAGATACCTTTCACTCTGATCCAAGAGGGAGGCATTGTTGTCGATTCTTGACCATCTATGCCATCGTACTTTGATAAAAATGTGTTTTTATGGATGGTTTATTATTATTGTTAAGACTGCACAATAAGTATTTGGCTTTATGTTTAAGTTTGCCGTCGTCATTCCCTCTTATTTTACTTCAGCTGAAAAGAAATGCTGTAACGGGTGCAATAGCGTAAAGTAGCCATATGGTACACAGTAGCTCTGCAATGTAGATAGCTATAATATTCAATTGCAGTGTTCGACTGTTTATTTCCGTACGGTTCAAGAAAAAAATCTGTAAAATACCGCATCTTATCTAACAATATTTTAAAACTACTGTAGCTACTTACACAGTATTAAAGCACTACTGTAGTTAGCTTTACACTCACAACCGTGGTATGAAATACAGAACCTATGGATGATGCAAATGTTAAGGTACATGACGGGCAAGACTGTTGCAGTATCAAAAATAAAAGTACTCAATGCAGGAGGCTGAGTTCAGCTTATTTAATGTCACATCTTATATTAGATGCTTTGATATCATTATAACTCAGAAATCAATGTTTCATATAGATGTTGGAGCTTTTTAACAAGTGTACAGCATTACTGTATATACAAAAAGGAAAATAACTTCACAATTACCCCAAACTGTAAAAACGGCTCATTTTTGGAATGGCTGTTTTGTTTGGCCAAAACTTCAAACCTCAGAATGATCGTGTTTAATGTCATTTGAAAGGAGAACCAGCAGCAAATCATGCCATTCCAATCCAATCACATCCAATTGCTTTGAAAATTCTAGTAACTCGCTGTTTAAATTATGTTTTAGTCATTTTAGTGCATCACACTTCACACACAGTTCCACACACTGCTTGGATGTTCTATAGTACTGAGCTGCACGTGCAGTATATGGGCGTAGTAACTTTTGGGCACCGATTTAACAGTGAAGGAACTCAGGATTTCCTCCTCCAGCTGCACAGACACTGAGTCAATTAATGTCTGAGGGCGACGACCGCGTGCCATTACGCATATGGAGAGCGCGCGCTCTTACAGCAGCCGCGGCGGCTCACCGGAGGACCTGTGATGATCTTGGTGGCGCGTAAAGCCGATCTTTGAGGGTTTTACTGCCAGGGAGATGGATTTTGTCGCCGATCCCGATAGTTTGTGTTGAGAGAGAGACGCACGACGGAAGATGGGGGACCCAAACCGGCGCACCGGGACTTTCAGGAGTCTCGCGACCAAATCCCGGGTCTCCAAGGAGACCAAGCTCCGGCTGCGAGTGATCTTTCTGGATGACAGTGAGCGCACGTTCGAGGTGGAGGTAAGTGTTTGAGGGGTGACAGACGCGCGTTTATTTAAATCTACCGGTCTGCTCAGATCTCTTGTTATACTTTGAATTGCTCATTTCGTAAAATGCATGTCGCGTTGTTTGTTTGTATGAATGTATCACATTCATTACGATATTTCAGAGTCATTTTTTTCTTCTTTTACTGTCACTTTCTTCCCATTTCTTCTGAAAAAGAAAAGAAAAGAAATAATGGTGCTGGAGTAAATGTTGTCATTGTAGACACAATGACCCAATCTGCTGTGAGTGTGTTCAGTCACATAACAGAGCTCACTTATCTTCAGGCATGTCTCAAAAGGCAGGGAAGCAGTTAATTCCGACAATTGTTGTGATCGTGTGCGGAGAATAACTGAAGCAATGTACAATGCCTAATTGTGCATTTGATCTGTGTATTACAGTTGGTCAGAGAATGAACAGCACTGCCATGATAATAATTATCCAGTGTTTAGGGTCTGTTTTTGATATTTAAACAAAGAGAGAGAGAAAGAAAACTCTTTTTGCCCCCTTTTTTTGTTTTGTTTTGTCTTGCATGAACGTTTTATGAATATATCCAAAAAATATAAAGAAAAAGGGTTGTTATGGTGACAAATGCAGCTGACAAGGAGGACACCACCGCCTGTCTGACAAAACACATCCACAAACTTTTTCTTTACTTTGGCTACTTTACACATCCACTCGTCCACACTGAAATAGTGTTATGTTAGGACAAAAATTAAATTAAACAAAGCTTAAGAACCCCCCCCCCTTTAATGTCCCCATGAAACAACAACCTGTGGTGCTTTATATTTATTGTACATTGTAAAAAAGTCAAACAAACATGGCAAAGATCATCTCCAGAAATTATATTCAGTTATGCAAATCAACCTCTTGAAAAAGATACAGTAGTTAGCTTCTGTATATTCATTTTTTTTTGTGCAGCAAGAAGACAAGAAGAAAGAATCAAAGAAGATTCATTTTGAAGGAATAAACTTTGAGGGGAATTTAGTTAATGCGCTTGTATCTTCTAAAAAATCAAAACCGTTGCAGATGTTTACCAGTTGTGCGACGTGTGAGCAGCTGGATGAGACTCGTGCGGTATGAGCTGCCATGTGCTCCACTATCCAGGTCAGGAGATGCTGAGTGACAGGCCGCCTTTTCAACATGGTGACGTCGCCTGCGAGGCACTAGTGCAATTTAAAAAGCGATTCTCTGCTTGTGTACGTGTGTGTGTAGCTCGCCGTATTGTGTTGGCGAAGTTGCTCCATTTTCCCCGCCCATGCTTCGCTCCCTGACAGTTTCCCTGTGGCCCCTGGGACATAAGTAGCATCTTTACAAGAAGAGGGAACACAGGAAAAACACAAACAGTAAATGAGAGGGGGAACGAAAGGAAAAGGGAGTGCGGATGGAAGGATGGGCAGGAGCAAAAATAAATTGTGATAAATATAGTCTATCTGGCAAACAAGGAGGATAATGAGTGAGAGTTGCAGATGCTGCAACCCTTAAAAGTAGGAGTGGAACAGCACATCTATCTTTCTGAGGACCAGTTTGACTTTTAGACTTTGTTAGTGAGACTATTTGTGGGGGTAATTGTGCTGGTTCAAACCTCCAAAGAGAATTAGGTTAGAATCGGGTTTAGAAAGAGGGGTTAGGGAGTCCATTTTAATGTAGAAATGTGTGTGTGTGTGTGTGTGTGTGTGTGTGTGTTTAAAAAGAGAGAGGGTTTTCTTCTCTGACCCCGATCCTTCAAGCTTCAGGGCAAAATCCCCAATAATGATTGGACAGGATACAGGGAAAAAGAAAGGAGCAGACTGATGTAAGGAGTGTAAAGGAGCAGGAGCCAAATCTACTGTGTGTACAGTGGGAGTTTCTCTGGGGGGAAAAGGCTTGTTATGGCTTTGGAAGTACAAGCATAATTTATAGCTAACACTACACTGAAAAGCGATACACCGAGATCTCCTTTAACCCAATTAAAGGGTTATGGGCTGTTTTGTTTTTTTACAGAAGGAAACAGATTCTGTTGGTTTAGCTCCACCAACACATTCTTATTCCCAATCTCACTTTCTGACAAAGTGCTCTACAGCTGCATACTACCAATTATTCTTCTGCAGAGGTAAGAGACACACCAGCTGCATCAATAGTCAATAAGTGCTCACTTATAACTTATAAGTAACACTGAGCGCACCACACAAGATGATCTCATGGCAATGCGTAACTTCGGATACGTCATGTGTCACTTACGCATTTACACATTTTAAACTTGAGTGTCATTTTGTGCAAATCAAATAATGGTAACTTCATATTGAAAGAATCTTTTTGCATTTGCATTTTTGTATGCAGGGACCCTTCACCTACTGTAAGTCTGGTCTGTAAAATGATGTCTCTGTCCCGGTCAACCTTACAAAATTTGAAAGCACTGTAAAAACTAAAAACACTACATACAAGTTCCAAGAACACAGCAAACCTTTATTAACAATATAGTGACTTATAACACTTACTGATTATGACGGTAGAAAGTGAAAACACAGCTGAATTTCACTCAATTTCATCCTCTTCCTACACTGTCGCTAACTGCTCTGCTGCTCTGAAGGCGGCCATTTGTCTGCTGTAATGATAAACCAGGCCTGTGTTCTCTCTATAATTTCTAACAGCTGCTCTGTTCCTCCTCCTTCATCCCATGACAAGTTAATGAGGGTCGTCCAGTGACCCACGCTGGGGTGCTAAACACAGGCTAGCAGACAGAGGGGGAAAAAAAAAAGAGAGTATTTAAACTCTGCCACTGCAGTAGGTGAACAATGCACAAACACCATCTTGGTAATTAGAGAGATGACAGAGGAAGAAGACAGAAGCAGAAAATAGAGACCGGAGGAGGAAGACATTTTTTTGGTTTGGTTGAGAAGTCAAATTTTGTTAATGCTAGATTTTAGCTCCTATAACTGTATGGAATTTATATGAGGACTGCAACATTTTTAACCTGACAGGTTCAACAAAATATCTGGCAAACGAAAAAATTATTATTGTAAAACTTGTAGTATTATTTTCTACAATTAATAAGTCATCATCTGCTCTTCTTCTTTATCTTTATATTCGTAGCTGATTGTATCTCTGTTTTAGAGATTTGCCCCTAGGTTTTTCTACATGTTCCTGATCTACAATGATGGATTGTTTTGTATTATCATACTCATGAGTAAAATGAGCACCGAAGGTCTTTGGAAGATAAATATTGAATGAACCTATCTATTGGTACATATTTTTAACACAGTCTTGCTCCAGAATATGGTATCGCTACGTTGGTCCACAGTGCAAAACGTAACAGTTTCACTATAAGAGCTCAAAAATGGTGAAATCACTACATTTTCTTTTCCAAAAACCTTGCATGCCTTCAGTGTCATTCTTTGTCAACAAATGTTTTTTTTTTTTTCCCATTTAATTTGTGTCTTTGCATATAACATGCAGATATGTGTAAACTGATTCAATTGGCCAAATATATGAGTATTTTATTAGTCCGTATTAAAAACCAAAACAAACTGACAGGGATCCCTGCATAGATGCTCTTTATGAGTTTTTTTTCTTGACAGCATTTTCATTTGACAATACTTTTTCCAAATATTTATGAAGATATGAGTATGCTACGCAATGCAACTGATAGAACAGTGGAAGGTGCATTGGCTAGTGTAAACTAAATGAGTACTTTTTTCTCTGTGTTAGCACATGGCAACAGCTTACCCTATTTTTGGCTTACTGTGAAAGCAATGTATAGTTTAATGACCATAATGCTCATAACTGAAGGTACATCCTTATACAAACTTCCATTATGGAAAGTTTGGATGAATAAAGTAGCTGAGCTGAGGAATATTCCCTAGAGTACCCACAGACCTAAGGTTTAAGAACTTCTCAATTAAAAAAGATCCAATTATCCCTCCCACTAACACCATGCTTTAATTCATTTTCTGCCTCGTTTTAGCCAAAGATTTTAGGTGGTGACTTCTTCAACAAAGTGTGTGGTCATCTGAAACTGCTGGAGAAAGAGTACTTTGGACTGGAGTTTAGACACCACAGTGGCCATTATGTACGAAACACAAAGTCACACTAATATGCACATTTTTCAGAATTAGTTTCTTCTTTAATATCTGACCATAAACCTTTTCTGCATCTATTTCAGGTTTGGTTGGAACTGCTGAAGCCCCTAGTTCAACAGATTACATGTAAGTTTATCTCCTAATGTAAAAAAAAAAAAAAAAAAAGAATTTAGCAAATAGATTATTTCACGTTTGTATGGAGTATTCTCATTAACATTAGACTTGATAAGACAGCAGGAGAGGAATGGTTTATTATTTGGATTGCCCCTCGAAATCATTTCATTTTGACATGACAAAAATTGTGCAAAATGTTCATGCTATTTTTTCAAATTCAACTTTGATGACTTTATACCTAACAAAAGCAAAATGTGAAACTTAAGGCAATGGCAAAAGCTAAAAGGAAGGAGCTTTTATTGGACTTCCTGTCTTGGGTTATATTATTATAATTATATTCAGCCTAGTCTCACAAAAATACATGAATTGCCCCTGACCTCCCCGCACTGCATGAGTCGGTGCTGAAAGACATGTTTTAACCTAGAAACTGTGAATATGTCACATGTTGACAAGAACTTAATTTTGTTTAAAAAGATAAATAAAAAATAGAATTATAATGCTGTGCCATGGTTTTTATTTGTTTTCATGGCTCTTATACTATTCCAATTATTGAGGAAGTTTGTGTTTTCACGACAGAGTCTGACTTCTTGCTTAAATTGCTTCTCTAGAACTAGCTTATTATTTATCTATCATCATCTGCCATGAATATTGAATCTATGTTGATGTCTGACAATGAAACCAAATTGAAAGCACTCGAGCTTACCTTGAAAAACATGACAGAAAACATGCCTTTACTAAACGTTTACAATTTCACAATATTAATGTTATCTTTCATTGTTAATGTTATTATCTGTATTGCATAATATAAATGCTATTTGGGTTAAACAGGCTAAAATAACTAGCTCAAAATGTTAGCCCCAAAAGCTAATTAGCTGAAAGATAACCACCCAATAAGAGCCTCTTACTCCGGTGGATTTTATGTCATTTTATGTGATTAAGCTTAATGTATGTAAGTCATGATTAGTTTATCAAACTAGGTTCAAACAAGTAATAGAAATTAAAAAGAAAAAAATATATTGAATACTATATTTTCCACAATATTTTCAAGATTTTATGTATGAGACAATAAATAAGCTTTGGAAATTTAGATGTTAAACAGTGTCGCAGTGAGCCTTCAAAAGAGAAAATAATTACATAATCAGCTGTGTGAACCTATTATCTTAGTTATTTAGTTATTTAGAATACTTAATTGCTAACATGCAAACAAACTGGTATCTATCTCTATTTATTGAATCAAATGATTCAGAATCATGAGAACAAATGTCAGGGGCAAAGTTACAAGCCTGTGCAAAGACGAAAGAAAAGATAAAAACTATTGTGATGATGCAGTTGTTTGCCAGCCAGGATGAAGCAGTTAGCTACCCACCAACAGCATTTGGATCTGATGTCCTTGTCATCGCCATTGTTTGTCATTTTCTGCTTTCAGTGACATTTCAAATAAAAAAATGAATAAAAGTCATTAAACAATCTTTGTTTTCTGCTCACTTTTTTTTTTTTTTTGCAATATTTTTTCTCTGGAACTTTATGTTAGCTGATTTGGTGAAATATAAAATCTTTTAATGTTTTTTTTTTGTTTTTTTGTTTTCTCCAAACAGAGACAAAACTAATAACACTGGCTCTTTTCTTTTCGTTCTGACAGGCAACAATGATTTATTCTTTAGGTTTATTGTTAAATTCTTCCCACCAGACCCTGGACAACTGAAGAAAAGCCTCACAAGGTAAAGTTTGCAATTTCTACAGTTGTATCATCACATTTTTTTTCCCCGAGCCAGAGACATTTGCTGTGTGTCTCATGAGCATTTATGTCTTACTATATATGTAAAGGTTTTCAATCATGTCAGTATGCCTTTTATTCCGATATGATCCAAGGTAATTGTTTTGTATGTGCAGGTATCTTTTTGCCTTACAGATAAAGCAGGATTTGTCTAATGGCAGTCTAACGTGCAACGACAACAGCGCCGCCCTGTTGGTCTCTCATATACTGCAATGTAAGCAAAAGAAGAGCACAAATGTTCATAAAATAGCTGTTATCAAGAGCTAATTAAGCCATTAATTTTTCACCTCAAATACTTTAAACATATCGGGATAGAAAGTTGGAAACACAGTGAATAGCCAGTACACACAGTATTGGTTTGTATGTTCGTGTTATAGCAGAGATAGGGGACTATGATGAGGACTTGGACTGTCAACATTTGGAGATGAAGCACTATGTCCCCAACCAGGAATATCTGGACCACAAGATCATCAAGTTGCATAAGAAACACAGGTATGACATGAAACAAATGACATGGGGTTAAATGTGTACACTGAATCAATTTTCACACTTTTTTACCCCCTGGAGAAATGGTGCAAACAGTTTTACAACATAACACAAGATTACTATTTTAGAGGAAAGCTTCACTCAAAGGCATCAAAAGTGTGAAAATTCTAATCCAGCGGAGCTCTTCTTTGAAGAAATGACTGTGGAATGGTTCTAAGTCTTTGTCTCTTTCGATAGAGGAGTCTCTCCAGCAGAATCCGACATCCACCTGCTGGAAGTGGCGAGGAAGCTGGAAATGTACGGCATCAGGCCTCACCCTGCCCACGACGGGGAGGGAATGAGGATCAACCTGGCTGTCACACACTCTGGAGTACTTGTCTTTCAGGCATGAGTTTAATGTTTTTGCTTTTTTTTTTACATGTGAATACACATACAAAAGATTATAAATACTTTTATACACAATTATTTCCCCTGAGTAAAGCAAGGAGTTACCACAAAAAGATCCTGCATAGCCACTGTTAAAACGGTGAGCTCCATCTTGACAAACATCCACTGAACTGACATCAAATTTGGGATACTCACTGAAGGTATCCAAAGGATGAGTACTTGACACTTAGGTGATCCCTTGACTTTTTATGTAGTGCCACCAACAGCTGGAAAATGTCCTCATATGTACATCTAAAATTGATGACTGAATCTGGAAAAGTTACGAGACTAACATAATAAAATACTATTATGCATTGCATTACAGCATGTTTTATCACAACTTTTGTGTATTGAGGTACATATTCATTGATTTTGTTCTTGTTTTCTTTCCAGGGAAACACCAAAATCAACACATTCAGCTGGGCAAAGATTCGCAAGCTAAGCTTCAAGCGCAAGCATTTTCTTATCAAACTACACGACAAAGTTGGGGTGAGAACCTGACCAAGTTTAATCAGGCTATATTCTTCAAATATGGCGTGCATGAGCAAACGACTCACCGGGTCATATTTAGGAGAACATTCTCACTCAGTGTTAGATGAGACTGATTTTAGGAAAAAAAAAGAAGGGAAAAAAACGCCAAGATGTGTGTTATGTTCCTGATTAGTTATGAACAAAACTCACCAGAAGTAATACTAGTGGTCCAAACTGTGGAAGTGCAACAGTTTTGGTTTAGGGTGTGGACAATGTACTTTACCAGGGCTGATCCATGGAAGCCTTGGAACGCACAACTTAAACCACTTGAATGAATGGCTTACATGCTGGTGCCAGATACCACAAGACACTTTCAGGGGTATTGTAGAGTCAATAAAGGTGGCCATAGTGTTTGGCTTATGAGTGCAAGCATCATTTTAAGTGTTATTTCATGCCCATCCAGCCATCATGTAAGGATACTCTAGAGTTTGCCATGACCAGTCGTGATGTGTGTAAATCATTCTGGAAGATGTGTGCAGAGTACCATGCTTTCTTCAGGCTCGCTGAGGAACCAAAGACCATACATAAAACTCTGCTAACCTGTAAGGGCTCCAGATTCAGATACAGGTATGACACACGCACTCATTGCCGCTTTTTTTTGTTTGTTTGTTGTTTTTTTTTTAACTTCCTAGCCTGTTTTTGCAGCATGTAAATGTTCAGAGGCATTTAGCAGCCTTGTTAGCTGTCTCCTTATAACTACTCTTTTATTCTTCTGTCTTCCTTTTTCCCCATGTAGTAGGACACTGTAATATATCTGCAAATATGATTTTGACAATTTCATGTTGTCAATTTGCTGTGGCAGTGGAAGAACCCAGAAACAGCTCCTGGAGTGTATGGGATCAGGAGAAAAGAAGCCTTTACACTTGGAGAGGTAAAAATGAATTTTTACAAGCCTAGAAATGATAGATCACACAGTGAAGGCAAGTAGATATTGAGCTCTCACAAGGAGAATTATGCCATTGAACGTACAGACACCAACAAAGTTCACCACATACTAATGTGCAATTTTGCCCAGGAAAAAAAGTTCAAGCTTTTGCTTAAACATTTTTGATCTGGTCAGAGATCAGAGAAAATATTCCATAAAATTACGAAAGAAAGAAATGTTTGGTAAAGAGATAAACTGCCGCACTAAAGAGATCCGAGAGGGAAATTTTGCTTTTGATGAGCTTTCCCTGTTGTTTTATTCCCCTCCCTATATCCAGGAGCCACGGTCAGTCAGACTTTGATCCGAGACAGTGTCGATCTTCTCCTGATCTCCTCACCGACGTCTCCAAAGAGGTAATAAAAGAACTGTAGAACTGCATACATTTTATCAACAGAAAATGATCTGGTTAATTTTTTAATTACAAATTAATGCGAATTTTCGTCAAAATAATGACCAATATCTTAAGATGTGACCTTCTTGATTGTGAGGACTGATTTTTAGTTTAGTAAATGGAATATCTCTGCATTTGAAGGCATTTCATAGCATCTCCTCAGGCTCTATGATATGATGATGGGCTTTTTCACTGTTCCTTCTCAATGTAGTGGCCAAAAGAAATGAATAAATAGATCATTGATAAATTAGTTGATAATAAAAATAATCATTTGTTTGAATCCAAGTATGTATACACAACTGTTTGTGTGTGTCTTACCTCCTCAGCTGTATGAACAGTCCTACCCATTCCACCCATTTCCCCGGTCAAGTCGTGCTCTGGCGGTTTATAGTCAGGATGAAATTGACCAACACAGAGGTGCTAATAATGTAGAAATCCGCGACGGACGGACTAAACGCAGCCAATCATCTGTTGAGGTCAGCCACAGGCCATACCCCCTCTGTCACGTCACTGCCCTTTCTCCATCTCTATACCAGTCAACCCCCTCGCCGAAGATACGGTCTCCCTCCACATCTTTGACGGAGGACGTGAGGGGGGGACAGAATGGAGCGCAAAGACAAGCCCAAAGGCTAGCAGGTGTCTATGGCAACCGGTCACGACGTCGACCAAACCCCCAGCCCCACCCCGATGCTGCACAGCAGCTGGTTCTCCTTTACCCAAACACCCCCGCATACCAGTATCACCCCATCCTTCCATCCTTCCCGCTATCTGGTTCCTCGCCACTCAACCGACACCCCTATTTGTCTGACTACGTTGCCGTTTCCTCGCTGGAGCGTTTCCCTCCCGCAAGGAGACAGGAATATGTGCCAGTGGGAGGCATACCACGGCCAGCTTTTTACCCATTCAGGCACGACTTGCCACCTCTTTCACCAAGGAGGAGGAACTTTCACCCGTCTGGCTCAGGCGGGCTGGGATTGGCCAGGGCCTATCAGCCAGGAAGCAATGGGTCCAGGCTTTTGGGAGTTGGATACACAGAGGCAGGGCATTACAGTGATGACTGCAACTTCCTTCCGGGGCTGCCTCGCCGCGTGGCAAGCCAACCGGATGTCAAGTTCCATCTCGCAAGGAGTACAAACCCCGCCTCTGAGTTTCGACCCCTAGGTTACTACCCTCATCTTACACGTCCTTCCAGACCCACCTATCTCCCTCTCAACTCCTCCCCTCTGCCCGAACGTCCCACCTCAGTATGCATGATTGGTGGCACCACAGGAAGCTACAGTGACTCTGATCCGGAGGTTTTCTACCCGTATTACTGCCCACCCCCTCAGCCGGGGAGGGTTGTACGGCCCGCCGGACTAGCCAGAATGAGATTTTCCTCTGGAAGCCTTCAACTTGAAGAGGAGGAAGAGGGAGAGGAGGAAGAGAGGATGGATGGAGCAGCTGAGGAGACTGCTAAAAAAAAAAAGTTAAAGGATGAACAGGAGAAGAAAGAATCAAGTGAAGGAGGAGAGAGCACGAAAGGGAAAAAAAAGATCACTCAAGTGACACTGTAGATAAAGACATTAAAGAGGTTCAAGATACGATTGGCAGTTGAAACTGCCAGGATGGTTTATAAATTACACCCTCTGTGGACTGTAGATAAGGGATTAAATGTGTATTGGCAGTTAAAATGAATCATTGCCTTTATTTAAGTGAAAACAGATTCTGAGTACTGGCTGATGTTTCGCCTTACATCATTTTGATAATCAATACATCCAGATAGGCCCTTAAACATTTTTTGTCATTGCAACTGTTTGCCAAAACATGTAAATTAAGTCACGTAATGAATGAAGGTTTTAAATGTAGGCTCTCAGCTTTAATTTGACCGTATTTAATATGTTGCACTTGCCATTTCTGGTCTCAAATATAATTTGATAAATTTGTGGTATCATAAACAAAAGGTTCATATTTTAATAGTTTAAAGAGAATCCTCTGTAGGATCCTGCCATCTTTCACCACTGCTGTCACACTTGTGTGTGCCAAACTGCCGATTTAACCATCTTTCTGTGACAGGTTTTCACTGGCGGCTCCTATGACCACATGAAGGTACACAGCAATATAAAATGTAAAACAAACTGTTGGAATCAACTCCAGACTCTTTACCTGCTTAATTACTGAAGAAATCACAAATATTACCATTGACTACACTTATTAAACAGCTTTATCTAAGTCTTCTACCAATTTTGAGGTAAAAAAGATAACTGAAAGTACACGGAAAGTCTGCTCTCTAAACCCTTATTCATTATAGGTATAAATGTGACTCAACTTTGTTTTGGTAAACAGCTACAATTAAATAAGTTATTACTGTGTCAAACTATTTTAGGACTTAATTGTATGACGTTATGTTTTCGTAATAGCTTACCATGCAATTAAAGCCGTACGAGGCATATCTAAGGTGTAAAAAAGGGGAACTGTTGATACACCAACAGGAAATACTATTTTCAGACACCAGAGTGTGTAGACTATCTGCCTACAGGCTGTCTGCTGGGTTGGCATTACATGCTGGCTGGGAAGTAGAATTTTTTGGGGGGAGGGGTTTCCACAGTTTATATTAATCCGTTTCTTCTTAATTAGTTGGGATTCAGAAATATCTGGATTCCAAACCCAAACAAGCTTTTTTTTTTTGGTTCATTCTTAAGCAATAGAATCTAATTTTCATTGCATTCAGTTTGCCTCTAAGAGTACGTGCCTTTCCACAGCAGGCATAAGGTGGCATAAATGTTCACGGCAAACTGACTTTAATTTTTTTAGCCCTTCTGTTTGCAGTGCTCACAAAGCAACGTAACAATTTTACAACCGCTTCCACTGTGACATCTGTTCTAAGCATGTCAAAATGGCGCCAACAGCGGCTAACTGAGTTGCTGTATAGCAGCTTTTTCTCCTCAGCCTGTACAGTCAATTTTACATTTCTGACTTAAAGCATCAGCACCAAGCTCTGCCCAGTAGTTTTTAAGACTCTGTAATGGACTCTGTATTTTTTATCCACTGAAAAAGACATTGAAAGAGGTCCTTCGGCAGACGGTTCTGTTGTTAAGGCTTTGCGACCTTTATCCCTACAATCGGACTTATTTTAAATGATAAAAACAACTGGAGGTGAAAATTTACAACATTACAGGTGTGCTCAGGCTAAGTTTAATCTCCAAATTAAGTATTATTCAATGGGCATAAACCATCAGCTTCAGCTGAATCTTTTCATTTGTTGCCACTATAGCATTTCTTTAGTTACCATCTTCCAAATCACCAGACGAAACCAATGGTCCAGCTACAAAAATAATACCCAAACTGTAGCAAACCATAGATTAACTATGACACTCTGTTTGTCCATTAAGTAAAAAGAATCAAATCAGCTTGACGCCTCTTGTAAAGAGTACTTCTGAGACTTTATTAACCAGTCTTGGTGTGTGGCTGTGACCCAAATGTGATGTAGTCCAATAACGTATCGTTTCTTTATGTAAATACTGAATTCTGTACATAAAACTGGCAACTATTGATTGCCTTTACAGTTGCATTTATCAATGAATCACATGAACAGCACAACTGCAGCACAACCTAAGTTCAAAGATTTTTTTTGGGGGGGGGGGCTCGTCTTCAAATGTGGTAAATGGACTCATATGAACAACACATGACACATTACAATGTTTCATTAATTATTTAACAATAATTCGAAAAAATAAAATTCCAGTTGTCAAAAAAATACACCACCCTATTCAACAGCTTGTAGAACCACCTTTAGTAGTAATAACTGGACATAAGGATTTCCTGTATGGTGTCATCCGTCAGTCACATCGTTGTGGAGAAATTTTGTCCCACTCTTACCTTCTAACATTGCTTCAGTTCAATGAGGTGTGCCAGTGTCTGTTTTAGCACAGCTCTCCAACACAACATTTGAATAAAGTGGAGGTAAGGACTCGGCCACAGCTACAGCTGAATACTTTTCTTTTTCAGTCATTCCGTTGTAGATTTGCTTGTTGCATGACCCATATCAGCCAAGCTTCGGCTGTTGAACAGATGGCCTCACAGTTGACACTAGAATATTGTGGTATAAAGAGGTGTTAGTGGTTGACTCAATGACTGCAATGAGTGTGCAGGTCCTGTGGCTGCAAAGCAAGCCCAAATTATCACACCTCCACCACCGTGCTCGACAGTTGGTATGAGACATTTGCACTTATATGCTGTGGTTTGGTCTTCTCAAAACGCAGTCCTCTGCATTATGGCTAAATGGCAATCGTCTTGAAGGTTTTCCTCTTCTGAATAATCTTTCTCATTGTAGAATAATAGACTCTAAATTATTCGGAAATGGCCTTCTAACTCGTCCCAGACCGAAAACTTCTGCTTTTAAAGAGGTTCTCACAATGATGATTAATTAATAAAATACATTGATTATTGATGCAAATGTATTAATTTACTGTATTCTTCCAATGGAAGCAGTAAGTTTATACTTAAGTTTTCACACATTGGTTCTGCAATTTGTTTAGTTAAATTATTTATGACACCGTGTACTGTCATGTGCTGTTGTTCATCTGAAGTTGTACAGACCTTAATGAAAGGTTTGTCGAGGACCAGTTGATTATTTATTATGTCCCGATGTGTAAACTTTAAAACTCAAAAGACATGTTCGTTCTTGTTCGCATGGCTGTTTCCATTGCATTAAAACCATTAAGCAGTACAAAGATGGGTGATTTTTTTTTTTTTTTTTTTGCTTTTACCAAATCAGGTTTTAAAAAAAAACAAACAAAAAAAAACAAGGGGAAAAAAAAAACCATTTCTCAATCAAATTTAAATATTTATTCATAAAACTCTAAGTCCCGCTACTCATACACACACACACAAACACACAGAAAAATGAGTATATTACTGTAAAATCTTACACCATTCCTTTTACAATTCCTCCCCTCAGCAAGCGTCGTATATCCCTTATTATATATAAAAAGTGAAAAATATACAATGACCAAGTCTTATAGTGTCTTTGGTAGAAACTGTCAATAATACATTTAATTGCAGCTCCATCATGGTCTTTGAAATAAAAACTTACTTTCTATTACTCATATATATGTATATATATATATATATATATATATATATATATATATATAAACATTTTTAAAAACATCAAATATTTGTTAAGACTCTTCTTTCAGACAACATTTGACAGTTCTCAACAAAGATTTCCCAAATAATGTGCATACTAGAAAGAAACCACAGACTTAAGCCTGTTTATGACATTTGTATCTTGCTTGCAGGTTGTTCCATCACAATATAACCAAAAACTTTTGAAATAACACAAATCTTAGAAAACAATGACATTTTTACGAATTGGTTTCTTTTTCGTCCCAGCTCGCCAACTTTGATATTGCCAATTAATTTGGACGTACAAATAGCTAGCTAGCAAGCTAGTGGCTTTCAAGTTTAGCTAGTTTCTTGTAGCTCCAAAAACTGAGTAACAAAGAAATAAAAAATGGGTCTACTTGATAAGTTTTAAAATAAGACTCTCCCAGGGATAACTTGTACTTAAAATAGTTTCAAATTTAAAAAAAGAGGCATTTTTTCATTTTAATTTTGTCCCAGCAAGCCAACTTTAATATTGCTAATCACTTTGGACCCACAATAGCTAGTTAGCTCACTGATAAGCAAACAAGTAGCTTCCTAGCATGGCTAGTTTCTTGTAGCTCCCAAGCTACAAGATTCTTCCTCGGAAAACCTAAAGGTAAAAAAAAATAATTTAAAAAATTCTCCACTTTTTATGATTTTAGGGCAGGTTATTTCTTCTTGAATGTTAAAGAGTCTCCACAAAATTCTATAACTGAAGCTGAGAATCTCCACTCCTACAAATTTACACAAAATTACAAAGTTAAACAATCTGTGAAAACCGTCACACTTGAATGGGTAATCCAGAATTATTGGATCAAGGAACTATAATCAAACAGCATTACTAGAAACAACAAAATAAATGTAATATTGGCCTAAATTCTGTCACAAGCGCTACAACACAATAAGACATCTACAAACTCAAAGCAAGTTCTAAGACAAAACAAAGGCTACCACTGCTGATGGACAAGAACCCTCTCGTCTATTATACTTCCCTGTACGTGGTTTGGACCAAAAAAAAAAACAAACTACAATTTCTTTAAGAAAATAATATAAAAAAAGAATAAGGAGGGAAAAAGGCACGTGATGATATTTTTGATGGTTCAGACCATTTCATTCAAAATGCAGCTGTATTTCAAATGAAACTGACGTTTTGTTTGTTTTTTTTTTTTTGGGGGGGGGGGGGGGGGCATTGTGGCCTCAACCAGCAGCAGTGAATATATAAAATTTAGTGTATATATTACATTATTAGTGTGTACATATATATGTGTGAGTGTGTGTGTTGAGATATGTGTGTACAGCGAGGAGACATCGCACAGCAAATCTCCTCTGTGTTCATCTTCCAGCAGAGTCACCGTATGGAGACACAGTCTCTTCTTGGCTTTCTTTAATTGATCCCATCCATCTGTCCTTCAATTTGTTGTGAATCTGTGAAGTAAGTAAATTATCTTAAGGACACATATTGCTCTAAATTTAAAAAAAAATTATATATATATATATATATATATATATATATATATATATAAAACACATAAACAAAGAAAACCTAGAGGTCATGTGCTTTTTGTGTTTTTCCAGTTCACTGAGGTCCACACCAAAGGGAGCTATTCTCTTCCACTAAAGACTCCCTTGAACTGATAAAACAACTCGTTTGGAGAACAGTCGATCTTTTCGCTATGAAATGACATGACACAGATTTACGTGGTGACTACCTACTGACTAGTCTGGCACACCACAAACAAAATTTTCAGGAGGGCGCCTTAAAAAGACGGGAACTAAAATAGAGTGTTTCGGACACGAGGCGACAGGAGGTGCCTGGGAAATGTACCATATAAGAAACATAACATGTCATGTCGTTCGAAAATCAGAGCACGTAGAGCACGCTTTAAGTTTACACCCAAAATAAAACTGTAAATGAGCAGAAAAAAAATAAAAAATATATATATATATATATACACACACACATATATATATACACACATACACATATATATATACATATATATACACACATACACATATATATATATATATATATATATATATATATATATATATATATATATATATATATATATATATATATATATATACACATACATATATATATATATATATATATATATATATATATACACATACATATATATATACACATACATATATATATATATATATATATATAGAGAGATATATACATCTATATATACGAATGGCCATTTTTGAATGGCATTGGTGTCTGTGATTTTGCGGTGTCTGCGGGACTGCTTGTCATAGATAGGGGATGCCTTTGGTCAAGGATTCGTTCAGGCTCGTTTGGTATGTTTTTTTTCTTCGTTTGTGGTTTTGAGGTAGTTTGTCGCATCTTCACACTGTCTCTGTACTGTTCTTCATGTCGTGTCTTTAAGTGATAGAACAGATTAGACGTGTTCGAATCGCTAGTAACGACTTGTTGGCGACATGTTTTGCAAATGACCGTTGTCTGGTCGTTGTCTGACTTTTTAAATCCAAACCAAAACCACACTATGGAATTCCGGTTCCCTCTTTTCGGCACTAATTCCTCCCTGGGTTCTGTTTCCATTGTGTTTTCCATCGTACTTTCCGCCTCTGCCATGTTGTTGTTTGTATCCATGCATGCTCCCCTGGCACTGCAGTAAATGAGTCTTTGCGGGTGACGCAAAAATGCTACCGCAAAGTGGTAGTGTTGCTGCAGTTGCATTTAGCCTTCATTCATTGTTCATCCAACGTATGACTTTAATTAAAAAAAAAATATATATATATATATAAACAATAGAGGGCTATATCGTAGGGTAGACATTTTTATATCGCAATATCGCACAGCACTAGACACGACATCGGGTGCATATGATAAAATAGACAAGAAAGGGAACAAAGCACAGCAGACATATCTATTCATGATAAAACATATTTCTGGTACCTGGCAATGATGTGTGTGATCATCCTGTCTGTGATGCCCGGACACGTATCCTCAGCCAATCGAATATTGCGTTCCAGCTCCTCTATAGCCAACCGCTGCTGAGAGTGCTCCTTGTGCTGCTGCTTCAACTGCCAACAAAGATCAATGAAATGCAAATTAAACAGCCACCTTTATGAATGCATGTGCAGTAAACTACAACCAGCTTTGCTTGATTGAAGATATGGTCAAAATTAGACCTTAGACTTTATTTATATTTTGAAAATGTTCTGACTTGATGGTTATTAACCATTCTTTTTGATTGGTTTACAGCCTCTGCCATGTTGGACAATACCTGGTAGACATTGAGAGGTTTTATGTGGACAAATATTGTGCAGCAATATGTTCACACACCAAGCAAAACAAATCTTTGTACTAACCTCAGTGAAGACAGGAGAGATGACTGTGGTCAGACTGGCAGATTTACTCAGCTGATCCTGACCCTGCACAGATGAAAATGAGTGGGGGATTTATTTAAGTTCACCTCTACTGACCTTATTATCAAATCCTTTGAACTCTCATCTGATTCAAAAACTAGTAGGTTTTCTTACTGTGCAGCTTGACATTTTTCTAATTTAACGAACAGTTTTGTGAACCACAAACGAAGAACATGAGACTTTCCAGCAGTCTGAAACGCGTTAATTGTTGCGCTAACCGCATGTTTCTAAACTATAAAAACCAGGACCCAATTCTCTGCAAAAATCCTTCAACAAATAAGACATAAACAAATCCACTTTATTCAAAGAGATGTTGTTACACAGATTGCACTTACTGTTCCATTGAGGACCTTCCTTCCCTCCGTCTTCTTCTTGCGGACTGTGGTGAACGACCACTCGGGAGAATCGCTGTTCTCTTTATTACTGGATTCACTAAACATACAAACCAACTGTTACTATGTGTTGCAGATATTCTCTAACATGCGGTTGAGTAGAAAAAAACAACAACAACAAGCATCTTAAAATGACAACTGTTTACTGCTGCCACACAAGTATTGAAATCACCTGTCGGAGTCTTCTGAGCTGCTGCCGCTGTGTCCCTCCTCCTTCCACCTCCGGTACCTGTCGATCAGCTCGCTGAGGTAGGAGGTCTTCTTACAGTGTCTGACGATGAACTTGTGTTTGAGCAGCTCCTTGGCTGTGGGGCGCTGGGTGGCGACAGAGCGGAGGGAGAGGATTGACTGATTGGTGAGCAAACTTATTAATGAGATTAAAAACAAAAAAAAAAGGAAAATGAAAAAGACTTATTTGTCCATTTGAACCGTTTCTTTACAGGTGGACAGCAGGAGAAAAAAAAACAAAAACACATTGGTTGGAGAGGTTGAAAACAGGACAGCTGAGAGTCCACTAGGTGGCGGCAAGCTGCAACCAAAACAGCACTAGCACAAGGAAGAGGCCACGAAATAAAAAGCCTGGACGAAATAGAGACCACTCGAGCTTAGAATAGAAAGAAAAGTCCAAATATGAGACAATGACGCTCAAAAGCAGCCTTGTCTTGAATTTGTGTAAAAGGAACAAAAAAAATATGTTTATCATTAAACTTTAAATATTTACTGTGTAGTGCAGGAATTTAGTGATTTCCTTAAATACTTCAAGCACACACACTCCTCCTGGAACCTCCAGGGTTTCCTACACACTGCCCTTTTCAAAACTCCACGACAGGACCCAGATTTCTTTGAATTTTTATCCCATTTTTAACGTGAGAGTACAAACATTTTCAAGAACTGCATCTCAAACTGAATTCGGCACCAAACCAAACCAATGCAAAGCATTTTATTTAAGCATCGCAGAAAAATCCGCCCTCTCCCACGCAGCGGTGGAGTTTCACTCACTGTAAAACCATAGAAGGTTAAAGATGGGACGAAAATGAAAAATTAAAACCGAGTCGGTGTGAAAGTGCTTTGTAGCCAGTGGGGCGACACCTCGCTGAATGTTTTCTGAGAGTATGATCCTACTTCTCATTTGACTTTGAGTAGGTCTAAGGTCTAAATCAAATCATGATATCATTCTGTATTCTATGATTGAATAAAACAGATGATAAAGTAACGTATGGTAAAGTAATGTACGGTAAATGGCCTGTTCAGAGCTGGGTGCCCTGCCCAAGGACACTTCCACTTATATAGGGGTGTGGCCGTAAACCTGATGACGTCTGGGCAACCTGTCTTTCGACTTGAACCACAGTCATCTATGGCACCTATTCAGCCACTCAGGAGCCATAGAGGCCTCCCTGAGTCTTTGGGTTCTTAGTAGCATGCGGTCTCAAAAATCAACACGCCAATGGCAAAAACGGCAAAATGTTTGTATGAGCCAAGAGGAGACATCATGCGGTGTTCATCTTCTGCATAGTACAGGTGGCAAACACTCTGCTTGCTTGATCACTAGAGGTGTGAGCTGTGCGTAACAAGCAACACGAGATTATACTTTGCAAAAGAGCTTTTTAGTGCATGAAACACAGCAGGTTCACAAGCTGTTTGTAGAGGAATGAAACGACAGCTGTGCGTCTTACAAAGGATGGGTCCTTGTTGAGGCAGGCCTCGGTGAACTCTTTGAAGCTCTTGGAGAAGTCTCCTGTCAGCGTTGGAGGAGGCGATTTGGGGATGTGGAAGAGCACTCGCATCGGATGCATGTCAGAGTTCGGAGGTTCCCCCTTGGCGAGCTCGATGGCTGTGATGCCTAGCGACCAAATGTCCGCCTGCGGAGACACAAACACACGGTCAGCAACTTCTGTTTGTCTCAGCACAGCGTGGGGATTTCTCAGCCATTTAAGCTAAACACACTCTATTGTTGATCTGACCTTGAAATTCCTAAAACATCCAAGCTAATTCTGTGACCAAAACTAGCATCAATGTTCATGGGTTAAAGCACTGCGTTTAATTTTAATGCTTCATATTACATGTTAACGTGACAACGTTTTTATCCTGTGTCGTGCATGTAGTGTCGCTCACAATCTTTCAACAAAAAGACCAGCATGTTAAGAGTTCTAATAATCCTCCAACCTGACTTAAAGCTCTCTTCTGCTCGCAACGAGGAAAAATGCAATGTAGGTTAAAGGTGAGACGACTAATGTTGTTTGTTTTATGCATTCCTATTTCTGGTGGAGTGACAGAGCTGCCGTCACATTAAACACTTGGCATAAGCGTCTGGAATACTTTTGTTGGATATGTTTTGCCTCTTTAATGTTCTATAGTTTGTTATTGGCTGGCCTTTACAAAAGGACCCCTTCTAATTCAGTTCATTGTGTAAATGCTTTACTTAATCTTACTCATAAAATCAGCTTCCATCCGTCTTTGTACATTTCAAATAGATTGAACATTTCCTTATCGTACGATAACCTGAGCCCGCATACTATTTACAACATGCCCTCTCTCCCAGTTATGTGCTCCTAGGGTTACTGATTACTTGGTATATCTCAAAAGAGCTAAACCAAGAGGGATGGAGTGAGGTTGCCCACTCCCACCCTAAAAACAAGTCGCTAAGAAAAGAGCTGTAAATTGATGCTTTTCAAGGGAAAGGGACAACGGCCTGTTGTAGACATTTCATTAAGACTTCAGGCAATTGTGTCAACTTGTGAAACAAGGGCATAACACGGCTCTTTTCAGCTGACACTTTCACACCTTTCCATCACATTATCATCATTATAATCATTCCACTCAATTCAGTTTGCGATAACTCAACGTGATCTTTATGAACCTTTCAGGTCTGCTCTTTAAAAGCAGGACCCGCTCTCGATGAAGCATCTTCTTTCAGTCTGACTTGTAGCGGTCATGTTAGGACTGGGAGGGATTGTTCCTCCATATAAAGTCATCTTTGATAAAAAATAAATAAATAAACAAAGACTGTCAGACTGGATTTAAATTAATGCGATAAAATGGACAGAAGCAGCAAATCTTCAAGTTAACTGGCTGACCAATTATCATCTTATTATCTCAGCACAACTGTGTTACAGTCTGAGCTCGGCTCGCTCCTTATACACACTGCACATTTATCTGTCAATCAGTAAGACAAGGAAACACAAGCATTAGCTCACATTAGCTCATGAACACACATACAGTAGCTGCTCGTGCACACAGGTTCAATGTCACGTCTCTTCTTGACTCGCTCCACCAGTTGTGCATCGGCTGACTAAAGAGCAGACAGCATCTCTCTCTCTCTCACACACACACACACACACACACACACTCAGCCAAGCTGTTCGGGGTCACGTTACAACAGGATGCTCAGATACTGTTTGACTGTTAACTCTGCCAGCTCCATTACCGTTAACCACCCACCATATGGCAGCATGTGCTCGGAACACAAACGCAGACGTGTCGTCGTGATCCAAACTTACTTGCACAGCCAAAACTCAGACAGTCTCCCACAACGCTCGCCATTTCACGCGAGTGGCGACGGGATAAACAGATGTACTGTGTTTTCAGTTTTTCCGTGTGGCGTCCAAAAACCTAAAAGTCTAATCCGACTCATAACCACAAATTAAACCACAAGCCATCCCTTTTTGATTCTTCCACAGATTAACAGGCATATGATGTTAATGAGTGAGCTTTCAGACTGATGGTAAAAAGCCAGGTTGTGTCCCCTCCCGTTTATATATAATGCTAAACTAAGCTAAACCAAACCACCTCTGGCTCGTGCGTCATACTGAGCAGATATGAAACTGTCTGGTACCATCCAACAGCGGTAATGTTTCGTGGCTCACAGCTGGGGCTCCTCCCAACAGCGTGGACTGCAAAGAAGAATCTCCTATAAACTGTGTTACAACATATCTGGATCTTTAAAGAAAAGCCTCGGTGTAATCCAGCAACAGAGGTTAAAAAGCTGATAGTGTGAGCTTTCCTGATCATAGTTTAGAGGCTTACTGTTGTTTCTACAGGCCTGTCTGATAAAACCAAAAACAGCGCCCAAAGTTTCAGCTGGAATCCATTTGAATTCTGGGTGCGTTGAATTGGCTACCATCCCTGAGAGGTTTCCTCCTCATAGCAATGGCGCACAAAGCTTGCAGGTGTTGACGTATTTGGAGCCATCATCCAAAGGGGTTTCACAGAAACATAACCAAACTGGAAGTGTACCTATGCAGTACACACCTTTTTTTTTTCTTTTTTTTTTTTTAATAGACAAAAGGCAGTTTAGAGCCCAATAATACAACAGCTCTGTATGTTTTGATAGACAATGAATCACCTCTCTGCCAAGAAAACTGGTTCTAGCTAGTTGCTGGAGGCACGATCATTTAATTTATTGGCAACTAAAGCTTTTGGAAGGAAATCCAAACGAAAGATTCATATGTTTAGGCAAACCAGTACAGAACTAGAGCTGTTGCAGTAACCACAAATTCATAGTATTAGGTATTTACATGCAAAAGAAGTCAACCTCTACAATATTCACCATTTATTCCTTTTTAAACAACTCAATGTGGATGTACTGAGTAATGGATAAACTCTCAATAAAAACAACAGCATTAATATCTTGATATCAGACATCCGATGGCAAAGCTTGCTTGCTGGACCCTGGGTATATCAGGCCAAAGAATGAATAGTCATTAACCTCCTGTATCCATCCACCAACACTATTGCTTTCCCCAGATCTCCAGGGAGGAATCTCTCGATGTGTATACGGTCGCCTCGGTCTCTCTTTGTTTGGCTACTAGGTCTTTGGAGCCGAGTAGGGAGTGACTGTTGCTACTGCGAAACGGGCTACCCGTGGTCAAACCATCCGTTCTGTGGCATGCTACAGGGACTTAATAGTCTTGAAGTTGGGGTGTGTGCACAGGCCGGGTTCAGTATCTCCGTACCACAACTAATTACACAGCTGAAGACTTAACCTCAATGCAGTGAAGTGGTTCTGTGATAGTTGTCTGTTGAGCATCTCTGGGTTTCTTTACCATTACTGTGCTTGCCAATTTCTTGTGGCTATTAAAGGTCTGCAGAGATAAAGTACATGGTGTACAACATTGACTATCTCCGAACTGTCTGAAAAACCTCGTTCGTAGTCCATTCCGCCATCTTAATGGCTACTTTGGCAAGCTTCAATCAAACAATGAGCAGCTTTTTTGCGGAGGCTGCTCATTGTGGGCGTATGCTCTGTGGCGTGACCGATGAATGACGAGCTATGAAACATGAAGTCTGGCAAACTGGTTTGAGTTTGTGTGTATTGTTTTGCTTCTGTTTGTAATGTGTGAGCATTCTGATTACCTCAATTTGGGTATCATTTTTTTCTTGCTTCCAACCTGCACCATGCTTTTTTTTTACCCAGATGTGCAGCAGAAATAGTCAGTATTCGAAAAACTAAGGGGTTTATGAACACTGGGAAAAGAAAACACAACTAAAACAAAACGGAGAACCTTTAATTGTCATTCTGGCTGGACGCCAAACGGTCGACATTTTAAATGGTGCAAAACCTACTTTGTAACAAAGCCACAAGACAGTACAATACTTTAGTGCAATGGGTGTCCTCACTTTGCGAGATTCAAAATAACTGCAAGGGTTACGTATGTTGTTTACAGAAGTGTTTGTGACATTGGTCTTCCTTCCCTTTCTGGAGGTTTTAACAAAAGAGAAATAAAGAGGAAAGCCTGAACATGTTAACCCCCCCCATAAAGCCAACCTCAACCACGTGTGCTTAGAACTCAGATTTTAAGTTAACTTTGACATCCCTACATGAATCAATGGTAAATAAAAATACAAACGAAAAGTCACCTAGAACTGAGCCTGATGTTGTGAGCCTGAAGTCAGATGTTGCACATTATATGGGCAACATGCACAAACACCACCATAGCCAAACCACATCAAGAGACAAAGCACACACACCCTAATGGATTTGCCCTGTGTCCAAACAACACACCCTAACGGTGCACACATAGCCCTGTCTTCCAACCTTATCGTGTTCGTTTACCTTGTTATTGTGTAAAAACCTGCCTTTTACTTCAGAACACAACCGCAACTTCATAAATCTGCCATTCATGAATCGTAAAAAATACCGCCGTTTGTATTTGAGGCGGCTGGCTTAGTGTAAAGTAAGAAGAAAAAAAAAGAGAGACTGATGAGGGAATCCCAGTAAACTGGAAAAACTAGACGCTCACCCTGTCATTGTCTGCAACAAAGGACATCAAACGCAACCAGACAACAAGGCGGTTGGAGCCTTTCTGTCATATGCAAATAAAACTGGCTTTGGAAGCAATGCAAACGAACTCGAAGCCAGGCACAACAACACATCCACGTGGATCAGGTTGCTACGGCAATATGCAAACTAACTGCAAGCATCAAGTAAATCCCATTGGTATAAACTGCATTTCCAGACCTGGTGTGCCTTTAAAGAACACACCTGAAAAGATTACCAAGCAGGTCCTGATTACAAAGTTTGTTTGAGAGGAACGATGACAGTGAAAACGGCACACCTGAGGAGTCGTCCTTTGTTTTAGTTTGGAGGGAAGGTATCTGTGACACAGCAGGCCTTTGATTCCACACGGAAGTGACATAGACTTCTGCTTTTTTGGAAAACAATAAATAAAGGTCAAGCGTTGTTGTTCCACAGCAGAAAACCGCAATATGGGATTTTAAAATTGTATCTTCAGGCACTTTGTTAACAGCAGTCTGCAGGACGGACACGTCATTTGTTCCCCTTTTCTTTAGATACATCTACGAAACGTGTCAAAGACGAAACTGTTTGACAGACATAGAACAGTATTATGATGAAGAGCTTTGGAAGGACCTTCAAGAAGCCTGGAGAACTCTTCCTGAAGACTCCTTAAAGAAATGCCAAGAAAACTTGTCTGAGAGGGTTCAGACTGTGATGGAGAATAAAGGTGCTCAGACCAAATATTGACTTTCAACCTCTTTAGAATTTTACAAACTCTCGTTTTTGCCTTATATACAGCAATTCCAATTATATTTGTGTGTTTTAACGAATTGCAGCACCCATTTCCCGTTCCCCTGGCAGCATAAAGGAATCGGGCGAGGCTAAAGCTGAGGGGCTTAAAGGGATAGACAAGGCTCGTGAAGGTGTTTGTACACGACGGGTGTCTGACCTTTGAGTCGTAGGCGGATTGCTGGATGACCTCGGGCGCCATCCAGAACGGTGTTCCCACAAAGGTTTCCCTCTTGATCTGCGTGTCAGTCAGCTGACCGGCCACTCCGAAGTCAGCCAGCTTCACCTGACCGTGCACCGACAGCAGGACGTTGGCAGCTGCAGAGAAAACGCATATATCATAACACTGCACCGAGTTCTCGTTGACAAAAATGTTGCTTTCCAAGTTGAAATGAATAACGTTTTAAATGGTCTGAATGCTGAAAACTTCAAATTGTATTGTGCTTAAATTTGATCACAATGTCAGCCGTCAATTTTCAGTACGTCTGACTTTTAAATGCTGTTTCAGTCGGATGCCGCGATCTGGGATCTTACCAGGATGGAGCTTTTTACGGATAGTTCGATCTGAAATGGGGGATCATAAACCGCCCCCAAAGTAAGTTATGAGTTATCTAGCAAGTTAAAAGAGAGACACCTTTACGACACTGACAACTCAGCTAAACATAACTCGCTGAGCCATTAATCTCGCCGTAAAACCCCTCGGGTGCATCCTGTGTTACCCTTAGCGACGCTTACTTTGGGATTTGTGAGATTGAAGGTCGCGGACTACAGAGCGTTTCCAGAGGTACACATCAGGCTTAATCTCACTATTTTACATCTGGAGTGGGTCTCCTTTAGAAAGGTAGAATCTGCTGTAAGCAGGAAAACGCCAGCATTTGTCTCCTCAGTTCCCAAACATTTCGTCTTTTAATCACCTTTTTCAGTCAGATGGTTTTTAATTCCAAATTTCTCTCTGCATTTGTACAGATTAACCATTTGGATGTCGGCACAAGCGACTCACTTTTAACAGAAAGCCTGCGTTAGACGTTTGAAGACATCTCTAAATCAGATCAGATCGTTTCACCCGCGGCAGATGCACGTCTCGAGATCTACAGCCTTTGCTGCAATGATCTTATCTCGTCTTCCAATTCAAATTCACATATTTAAAGTGGTCTTTCAAACCGGAAGAGTTTCAACCCATCCCCACCTTTGATGTCTCGGTGGATCTTCTTCTCAGAGTGCAGGTAGTCGAGCCCCTTCAGGATCTCCTTCAGCATGGTGGCGATCTGAGTCTCATCAAACGGACCCGCCCGCAGCTGCATGCACACACACGCACGACATGTGAAAACAATAAGAAAAGAAAACATTTGATGTACCGAAAGCTACGGGAAGGTATTCGAACACACCTCGCTCAGTTTCATTCAAGACAAGCCTAATCACAGAATATTACGTAATCACAGGATCCACTGAACTCTCAGATTTCCCATCAACAGTTACAGCATTTAAACTGTTCCTACGAAGTTCTGCCCAATGTGTCATTTCTCCCGGACTGAAGCATTATGTTGACACCATTTTCCTGAATTTCTTTCCTTTTTTTCATAATTTAAAGGAAATTGTCCGCTTATCTGGACACAAATGTGTTCTCAGCAGAGAAAACGTGCAGAATGGTAGAGTTACACAGACTGAAACTGAGGAGGAAAGAAGGCGAAGCTTTGAAAAGAGAAAATCCACATAGAATTTTGATCATTATTTGGTAAATGAGTGCTGCCGACAGCCGGGATTTGGTCAATGTACTGAGCTGAAATCTGCCATAAGACTCACCAAGTCGAGCGCTGAACCTCCGCCAAGATACTCCATAATGATCCATAATTTACTGCCCTGAAAGAGAAACAATTTGTTTTCTGAAGCTACAGATAAAAATAAATGGTGTTTTACATGAGCTGCTACATCATAAAAATAATATCCTAGTTTAAACGCTCATTCTCGGTTTCCTGTTAGACTATTTCTTACATCCCCTTCACAAGAAATCAAACGCTTTCCATGGAGGAACCCCCAGCTGTTCCAGCTGGTTTCCTTGAAACTGTGACTCAGATCAGCCTGGCTGAATGAAAGCATGATGACGTTCGTACCTTCAGGTAGGAGCCGTAGTACTTTGTGATGTACGGACTGTCGCACTGACTGAGCACTGTGATCTCCTGCTGGATGTCCTCGATTTCATCCTCTGCCTCCTCTAGATCAATCGTCTTAATGGCAACAACACTCTGAGAGCGATTATCGATACCTTTGAAAACCTGTGGGAGAGAAGACAGAACAATGATCATAAAGGAGGAAAGGAAGAGAGGATTTCATCGAAGTAAAATGAAAGTCGAATGGAGAGAAGACAAAATTACATATATATTACAAAAGTACATAATGTGAAGTGGAAATGTGCCCACCTCTCCAAAGGATCCTTTTCCAATTCGATCCAGTTTAGTGAACAACTCCTCTGGGTCGACCTGAGAACTCTGAGAAGAGCAAGAAGAAAGGAAGGACAGAAAGAAAGGAAAAAAAAAAAAAAATAGTTCAGCAACTGTTCTCGTTAAGTACAGAATACCAAAATGCTTTTGCTTCCTTTGGCCTTGAATTTTAAAATCAAAACGCAAGGATGAGACGACCGCAGAGACTGGCTTTGGCTTTTGTTTGAGCCTATTCACGAGACGTGTTGAATCATTCATCTCAGCAGTCAATCTCACATTTGATCTACTGATTATTATGTCAATGTCAAGTATTTCTTGTCAATAAGTAACTGGTTTAAAGAACTCATTAATCCTCAGTGGAAGGTGGAACTGAAAATTTGAATAAAAATAGCATGCTGGCCCTTCCCACTCCCTCTCTGCTGTGCTTCAGCTCAGCCAAAATGACTCTCCCTACAGAGAATAGCGTTATGCAAGCACAGAAGCGGCATTGACTGTCAGAGGTTAGAGACTTCTCCTGGCTCTGATTGGTTGTTCTCACTAGGGCAAGATGGATTGTGGAAAATCACATTATGGCACCAGGAGTAGTTTTCCCAGATCGGTTGCATCGTGACAATTTCACCAAATATGACATTTTAATAATGTTTTCCTCCCACCAATAATATCTGAGAATAAAGAAACGGAGAAGAAGGAACATTTAAGGTGACACTTTTTATGTGCCCCTCAGAAATATGACTTTTTCTTTTTTTTTTTAAAAGAATTACCAAAAAAAAAAAAACTACATTGCATTGTAAATGATAAAAATGAAAATACAGCCTGACAACAGCAAACGGCGCCAATCTACAACAGCAGGTTTCCATCACATTCCCACAAGCTTCAACTTACTTCCTCGCATATGAGGCTTTGCAACATTACGAGCAACACAAAGCTATCGCACACAAAAAGCCCTAAAATGCAGAAGGAAACAAGCGTGACAGTTAAAGATAACAGGAACTGAACACACACAGCTGTCTGCACACACACACCACACTTATCGCTGAGGGATTTTAGTCGTTTCCTAAATACAACAGCTGTGGGTGTTGAAAAGACGCACTTTTACTGGAACACTGAAGAGTTCAGAAATGAGAATGTTTCTGTTATCTTTACCGCTTCTGCCTTTACATGGACAAATTATGTCATAAAGAAATGAAGCCGGAAAATGACAGAATTGCTTCAAAAATAAACGCTACCGGAATATTGAAGTTGGCGTCATTGAGCAAGCCTCAAAAACAGAAAAAATGGTCTTTTTCTTTATTTTGAGATACTGATATCTTGGTCTTGTCGCCATAATAGAGTTGCACAAATTTAAAGATTTTTGCATTTGAGAGTAAATTTAATGGCGCTCTGCAGTTAAGTTTGGGGATTAAGGAAACTGAATAGAATCAGCAACAAAGAGGTGCAGAATGTGCTTTCCCAATGAAACCTTCAAGAACTTTATTACGCTTAAAAACATGTGAACTGTACGGCTTTAGGTGACAAAATGCCATACATTTTTTTTTTAAATAGAATGTATTTTTAGGGAAATGGCACAAGCACACCTGCCCTTCAAGTAAGCCACAAATATCGGACGTATTCAGACAAAAAGGATTATAAAACAACCAATTATGGGTGCACTAAAGCTCAGAACTACAATGTTGTATTATCAACTCGGTTTACAGAAGTGTTTGGTACCATCTGGGCAGCTTTTAATCCATCCACACGAGAGCATCAAGGAGAGCTCTACAGGACTTAGGTCAAATCTACAGGAGATCTGTTCCCAGCAGACAGCCGAGTCATCAACCTGCTGTGAGATTCAGACACACATTTCCTTAGGTTTGCAGTTAAAGCTAATGACTTTATTAATAAATAAAGTCTGGCTTCTTCACCTCTATGCTTCACTGCTTTTCAAACTGCAGTCGGATGCAAATTCTCCCACTCGTCTTCCCTGCACTAGAAATCTAGTCTTTGATATCGCCCTTGCCGTCTTACTTTTCTGAGCTTAGAAATGGTTTTGTCCATTTTCTGCTGCTTCGTTCGGTTGGTTCCGTAGCTGGCCCTTCGCTTTGTGGGACGAGTAGCTTTTTTCTTTTTGACAAAAAGCCAAATACATGCAAATGAATCCTCCGAGTTCCCTTGGCTTGTCTGTCATTCTGCAGTCACCACAAGCGAATGAATTTGAAAGTAATATTTAACAAAAATGTGTGATTCGTTACCCTGACGCTAAGTAACCGGTGGTGCAGATCACTAGGTCAAAAATGGAAACGTTAAAGTAAGGCCTCCACTCATATTCACCATCTCTTAAAACTTATTTTCCCAAAAATCCAGTCCAAATACAGAAGAAAAGCTCCACACACCTAAAAATCCAGTCAGCTGATTGACATTCTGTCAAAAAACCAACATCTGCCAGCAATGCCGACGTAACCACCACATCTACACGCCTCTGCAGAATGACTTCCTGAATTATCCTCACTCTGGAAGTCCAAAATTTAAGTCAATAGAAAAGGTCAAAATCCAAATAAAAACATAACTGCTCGTGTGGAAAATGAAGTTTGACAATCTGAACTTGATGCTTTAGGTCATACATTTTCCAATAAAAGACAGATGTTCGGTGTTTCGAGTGTCGTTATTTCGACCTCGGCCAGCACAGACGCGCACGTTTTATGACATATGCTCACATTTTGTCCTCAAACTCAAAGAAACTGGCATAATAAACACCCTCGCCGAAGCATATGATGTTCCTATGATGCTGCTCGAGTTTCCTCCCCAAGCTAAAAAAAGAACACATACAGAGACACACACAGTACCCACAACGTTGCCACACCCTGTGAGCAAACACAGCGCTTACTGTCTGATATTTTCAGCCCAGTACAAAAAAAGATGAAGAAAAAGCGAGGATACGGCAAACGCACAGAGAATAAAGAGATCCAGTGTTGAGCAACAATAACAACTCACAAGACAATCATAAAAGCCTACATATGACAATGCTGTGACTGGTTTGCACAATACATGTGACAGTGAGGTAAAAGCATCAGTCTGTAAAGCCTTAACGTCCAACCAGAAATACTGTTTGTTGTTGTTTTTGGACACGTTTTTAGTTTGGATTTAAAAATGGTGGACAGGCATTTTCTGTAGAGTTTTGGAGAAATTAAGAACGGCAGAAAACTTCACACCAAAGAACTTTACCGAGGCAATTTTATGAGCTTCTCGCAGCTGCCTCGAGAAAAATCGAGATTTCAAAACAACAGTCTGACAGAAAGCAGCAGTCTGAAGGGACAACTCTGCCAACTGCAGCTCCGTCTCCTCATTTCCCCTCAAACGTGACGACTGAATCCCAGAAGGACGCTGCACCGGGGGCAGCCTGTTTCAGCAGCTCTGGCCACGTTGCGTCTTTGTTTGTGTTTCCTTGCGATTTTCTGAAAAAAAAAAGAAAAAAAAAAACTCTCCCTCCGCCCTCTCCCACTTTGCTTGATTACAGGAGCAGCGGGCCGGTCCACAGCTGCAGCTCATTACTCACCTCCTCCATAGATACCTGGTTGCTTACGCAGTGAGTCTGCTGCTTTTGTTCATGTTGACTGACCTAAGTCTCAGAGCTGGACCTCATCTCGGCCCACTCTTCTTCAGCAGGAGAAATCTTGGATCGAGTCGAGCACTGGATTGCATTGTCAAGTCTCCTGAACACTAGACTCATGCATTCATTTTGGAATTTGGATTCATAGTCCGTCACCCGCTGGATTATGCAACTGGACACCAGCAAGCTCCAAGTGATCTCATTCATTCCCCTGGACTTTGCAACAATACTCACCTTGTACTTACCTTTTTGTTTTTTGGGGTTTTTTTCCATGCAAGTGTGGTTGATGAGCTCCTTGGGGAATTTCTGCTTTTTACACTTTTTACCATCTCACATCAGTTGTTTATATGTGGGAGCAGCAGACTGAGCTTTCAAAAGCCAAAGTGAGACCATGAACATGGGCTCTGAAACACCAACCCAACGTAAAGACCCAGCAGCGACGGGTTTCTGGGCAAACAAAATGGCAGTAAAACACGCTGTAAAGATGACTTCCAACCACCAGCCGGGATATGCAGTCTGTGTGCCTGTGCAAGAAGACGCAACTCACCGCTGCGGAAGAGGGTGGTAGTACGTAGGTTACACAATAAGGGGTTTGAAAAAATGTTACCAAACTAAACAGATTCTTTTTAAACACAGTTACTTTGTGTGTCTGTGTCTGGGTCATCCAGGGAAAACGTAATCAACTATTTCACAATTCACCTCGTGTTATTAAAGTTGTGCTCAAACCAGCTGTTACGATATCAGTTCCGATGTTATAACACGATAAGCATCAGGGCTTCCCCTGTCAAACCAACAGTCACACCAGATAAAACTTTAGCTTTGGTTTGTCGGCCCCAAAATGAGAATTTATTTAAAAAAGATTTTCCCCAGATATGATCTAGATATTGTTTGCCCAGAGAAGAAGAAAAAAAATTATTATTGAGGTTTAAGGTCATTCAGAAGTACTGGCACTGAGTAAATGTAGGCATTTTTACACCCTAAAAAAAGAAAAAGGAAAAAAAAAGTTTATTTTGTTATTGGGCTAAATGATGTGGAAACTGAGGTACAAAAACAAAATGGTCCTTATTAGTCCAACTGAAACAGGTGAACAGTACGGTGATAGTGCTTTAAAAGGAACATATTGTCATTTGTTTTTGGCTGTGACTGAATAAAAGGAAGCAATGGTTCAAAAAGTCCGTGTGAATATTCGGCCCTACTTTATTTAGGACAAGGATTTTTTTTCACCTGTCTGAGGACATTAAGGCTAATTAGGACTCTTAAGAGCTGTTGAAAGTATTATAATGTAAACTGTAGAGCCAGAGATATAAACAAAGACTAAGCAAACTTCATCGATGAGGCATTTTGTAAACCTGATGTCACACTTTGACCTTTCAGTCTCGGTGTGGTGAACGAACAACAAGCCAAGTCGAGGGGAGTTAAGTATTCAACGCTCGCTCAGTCATTAGTCACCATTTGAGCTCCGTTTCTTGGACAAAGTTGTATTTCAGTAAGACTGAGAGTTGCAGAAACTGTAAACTGTAAATCCTTCACGCCTCCAGTTAATGTTTCTCGACAAGCCTGGTTAGACATGCAGTCCGGGAATTTTAGCTCATTAGTTATTCAAGAGAAACTACACAAATACAAACAAAGCCAGTTTCTAGATCTCAAAAAGGCTTTCATGTTTAGGCAAACAGAATCTAACTCGAGTGTTTAGATTATGTGACTCATCCTGATAAAGATTTTGTTTAAGCTTGAACTAGGTTACCTTTAAAGGAAGTACATTAGTAAATTATTATCTAAATCCCAACCAAGCTACAAGCAGGAACCTGAGTGAGAATGAAAACCTTGTCCGAAAACATCCTCTGTGGTGCCTCAATCTGACTAAGGATGCCTCCAGACTGGGCCGTGGATATCTTTCGCCTCAGCAAGTGCAATGCTCTTCAAACGGGTCTCAGCATCCTCAGTAAAACCCCTCCAGCTGGTCTAGAATGCAGCAGCACTTCTAGCGCAGCTGAATTCACTGCACAGTCTTTGTCTTCAAGTTACTTGAATGGTGATCTTGTCAGATATAGCTGCACTTCTAAAATAAGACTTTTATTAGAGCAGAGCGACCGTGTGGAAATGCTTGACAGTCTTAAAAGGCCGCTAATCAGTCAAAAGTCTGACAAAAGGAACAGAAAAACATGTGTATGAGAGCAGCATTATTGGGAATTCTGTGTGTGTTAAGATCCACATACACTTTATTATTTTAACAAAAAGAAGCAATGGATGGTACAGTTGGAACTGTAGGACACCGAGACCCAATTGTAGATACAATCCCCAACCATATTATCTGGGTTTGTTAGCTCAGGTTTCAAGAAGCTCAACTCTATTACGATAATTCAGTTTTTTTTCTAGTGACACGTAAACGCGCTTACTCACTGGTTTCACTGTGGATTCACAATAGAGGACAAAACTAAATGCTGTCAGAGCAGAAGTATCCCTCTCTTCCTTCTACAAGATCTTAGGGAGAGTTGGCATTTGTAGTTCCGTTTTCTGGTCCAGTCAAAAGCAGAAATTTAGTCCTGGTTTATTTGACATTTCTTTTCAGTCGTCAATTTGCACTCAACTCGCTCTTTGTGGGCTCGTAAGTGTAAAGGTTGAAAGGGTCTAAATACAGTCTGAAGCGTTTGTATAGGAAGTATTGAAGCTGAAAGCTCTTGTGATTTCAGAAAAAAAAGATGAAAGATGTAGGAAAATACAAGGCAAGATTTGAGTAAAACAAAAAAGTAGAATATAAATAAAATTTATTTATATCATTATTCTATCAATTTCCACAACTTTTTGTATTTGCATGTCAACATTTATTCTTTGCATCATTCCTCATTTACATTTTTATTCTTTTACAGATTTTTTTTCTCTTTTTGTGGCGCTCCCATCACCATCCATCATAGTTATGGGGTAAAATTCAGGCCAGAACTACCCCGAGAGAGAGAGCGGAGATGGGCCGAGTTGGTTTTGGAGGTCAGTGAACTCTGTCTGGTCCGTCACACATGCTAACGTTAAGCTGCCGGGGAATACTTGGACAAGACTAACTCTATATGCGAGAGAGGAAGTGAAGGAGAGAGGTCCATGTTTTTGTTAACATGTGACGTCCAAATAACAACAACAAATCCCCATAGATACTCTGAAAGCATGTTTTTGTGTGTGTGTGTGTGTGTGTGTGTGTAAGTGTGTGTTTTAGAGGTCGGGGGTCACAGCTGCTGGAGAAGGAAGTAAAAACACTGCATTCTCACTACTTTCTAATGCTTCCTGTCTCCTTTTAACTCGGCTCCACAACATGACATGATGTTTCTCATCCAACACGAGAGGCCCCTCCAAAACAAGAATTTCAACACCGAGCTGTACGACTCACAGGAACGTATATTCTACATGGTATGCTTTGCTTTTACTCACCCATAACCACCTCTGTAAAACGATGCTAAAGATGAGCTTCCACCACAAAGAAGTCTTTTTTCCCTCTTTACTACAAGCCAAATACTCCACAATGCTTTTTCACAGCGCGGTATAAGACGACTCTCAGCCTGCCTGTTAATGGTTCATTTTGGAACCCGGGTCTGTGCAAAGCAACGATCAAATGTCTGCTCACGAAACAACAGGGGAAAATCCAGCCCAACTATGTCATTAACCGATCCTAAACTGAATGCTGGAGTTTTTGGGCCCCGATATAGATGCTACAGGAGCAAAAATATATTCACGGCTTTTAAGATTTTTAAAAATAAGTAATTTTCTATAAACCCTGCGCAAACAAGCAGCAGGGTGGTGTGGTGGTTAGCACTGTTTGTGTGTAATCCCTGGATATCCCTGCTTCTTCCCTGTTATTATAAAATGTGGGTCATTTTGCTGCGTTTGTGCATGCAAGTGTGTCTATGTCAACCTGTGAACACGTATGACAGCTACGAGACCAACATGTGGTAGAATACAGAAGTATTTGGTTAAGGAAGTAAGTTACTCTGCGAGACTGTAAAGGATGAGTAAAACCAGCAATTGCAACGCCTCGACTGTGCCTCACTCACCAGTCGTGCTGGTAAAACTCGGTCCAACACAGAAGCAACGCGTGTCGTCACATCCTGATCCAGGGAAATGCGAGTAAATAAACAAAACAAGCCAAACGCATAAACAGACGAGTGTGCAAGTGCTCCTTTCCTTGCATGATTCATGCAACAGAAAGACTGACTCACCCATTGTAATCAAAACTTACTGGCAACTCTCTGCTGATAATTCCTCAGCGTGAAACACACAGACGCACCGGTCCCTTTAAAGCTTCAGTCAGGCGGAGCATGTAATTATACACACGGCGAGAGATAGACCCTGAATAGGTGCAGCCGTTAGAATGACAAAGAGGTGAACGCTTGATCGTGGGGCCGTCTCCGTCAACATTCCTCCAGCTGCGTCTGCCACAGTGCGAACAGCCGGCACGCACGCTCCGTCCACCCGCATCAGAGCTGGAAAATCAAACCGGATCACATGGAAGGTTCAGCATAAGAGCGCGGGAAAGTTTGGCTGAAGCTGAAGAGCTGAACCCCTGCTGGAGTTCCACAGGAAGTCACTTTTTTTTTCCCCTTTCTCTTTTTAAATCAAGAGGGGTCAGAGCATCAAGTCCAGATCCCATAGGGAGTCAGCAGTGAGAGAAAAGGGCCTCGGGGAGGAGATGTTCCAACCTCCGTTTCTCCGCTGTGTTTTAGACCTACTCTGGAATAAACACATTTCATGGCTTGAAGCCATGATCTCATGCATCATGCTACTCAACTTCGAACCAAAATAGGACACTAAAACTCTCCACTAACCATTGGACAGGCATCAATAAAAATGTCTCCTGCATCCTGAACACGGAAAAAAAGCACCCTCAGGGTTCCCCCCCCAAATCGGCACATCCCCTAATAACAACACCATGATAATCTTATCACACTGCATAAAGAGCTGAGTCATCAAGTTTCAAAAGGTCCCAGGGAGTCCAAACACACTTTCTTGAAGCAGCACTTAAGAGGTCTGCGGGGTTTTTATTCATTTTTATACATCTCAGGGACTCGACGTAACTCAGATAAGCAGAATGATTTGAAGTGACATCACAGGACGTGCACGATGGCAGCGCCCATTTCCACAATATTCTGCTTTCACCTTTGTAACAGAAGCGGGAAGCAGTGACGCGCCGTCCATCTTTACATGCACTCCGCAGCTCAAAGTAACAGTTCCAGCAAGCAAGTGTTGAGCTGGGACAACTGTTATTATGTGACTATCATACAGCGTATGCTTCTTCATCGGTTTACTGTCCCACACAACAAGGGTTCAACCCTTGAGTTAGGCATCTTGTTAATGCTTGGAAGAGTCAAGGGTCAGTGTTACCTACTTAAAAAAAAGCAGCAAAAAGATTATAAGAAGGTTTGGCTGCTTGGGAGCTAACTATAAAGAAACAAGGGCTGGATGAGGACTTTTGCTGTAGTTGCACTTCACATCTCCTCAGTTAAGAGAACATGTTAACTCTCACTCATACTAACCCTAACCCTTTCTGTTTCCCGCTCTTAACATTTTACCTGACTTCCACAACAGACCTTGAATGTTTATAGGCAAAATTTCATGACCATCCATCTTACAGTCATCAATGCATTTCAGTCTGGGCCAAACAGTGGTGAGAGATATGTTTGCCACACCGGATCCTGACTATAAACTCATCTTCGGGGTCTTAGTCAAGATCCAGATTTGAGTTCTTCGTAGATCTCTTAGATTGGGTCAAACGACACGATTACAATGAGATTTCCCTCATTCATAATACAGCTTTCTCTAAATTATACCCCAAGAAATAGCTGTAAACTGCTCTAAATTAGTGTTAAATTGCTGTTATTTACTGATCCAAGATCAGCATTTAATTACATTTTGTAATTTAAAAAACAAAAAACAAAACACAGGTTGAATTTGGTTTTGCCTTTATCTTGCGTCTTCTTTTTTCACAAACCTGTTGAATGTCTAGGACTGGAAGGAATAGCCCAATAATCACTAGAAAGAAAGCAACATCTTTGATGCTAAAGTAACTGTTAACCTACTCAAATGGGAATATTTGCTGCTTTTCTTTAACTTTTCTGTATCTTTGAGCTTGGGTTCGTCAAAACTCAACATACACACACACATATATATTATATATATAATATATATATGTAGCACATTAAACATGTTGTGGGAACCCCTGAAAAAGCCAATACAACGAAGCGACGCTTGAGGCAACAAATGTTACAGTTCAACAATGAACACATTTATGGCAGACAGTGAATGCATTATAAATAACGGGTCAGCTGGGAAACTTGTGCAATAACGGCAGAGTTCAGACATGACACCAAGCTAATTTTTCTGCCTCAAGTCAAGGATGTGAAATCCACCGAGCGGCATCAGTCCAACCATATAAACAAGTCTAAGGCCAGCTGCCCGATGCACTTCAGGTTTGAGGAAACAGTTTCCACAAAAGCAGACGTTTCCCAAAAGTGTCTCCACTTCAGTTTAGGATTACCTAAACTGGAATTCAGTATAGCAAATGCTCAAATCAAAGCGGAGCAGCCTATTGCACCTCCAATTATAGAATTCAGTGTTTTTTGCTCAAATCCAGTGACCGAAACAGTAACATTACAGATCTCTGACACCAAAACAATGAGCTTAAAGATGCTAAAACGGTCTGTATCCGAAGGGAACTGCACAGTCATGCAATATCAGTGAATTAATCGCAAAAAAACACCCCGCCTAAGTCGCGTGGAGAAATTTGATTCCTCGTTAAGTTTAAACAAATATTATCTGGCCTAAATATCGAGTTTGTCACTTATGCGTTTCAACTAACTAAAACAGCTCTGTCGGGTTCATAATGTAAATAAAATGCGTTTGAAAAATAAAAATAAAAATCACAGTCGAATAACAGCAAGATTATTTCTGCCTTCTAAACAAATAGGATAGCCCCCGGTGCACACACCACATTAAACCATGAATGAGTGGACGTCTTGGCAGTAGCAACAAACACCAGTGAAAGCCATGGCATCATCTGCTGCTGGCTGTCAGGTGTGTGTTGATCCAACCACTACCCGACACCATATCTGGCACGCCCACCTGGGATGAACAGAGCAGGTCCCACAGGTCGACACACCTGAAAGCCGGCCAAACGGGAGGCCGCATGAAAGCCTTCGCACACATATAACTCTCATTATGCACCTTTTTTTTTTCTTCTAAAAACTGGTAGAAACACTCGCGTATCTTTAAAATTCACCCGCCTGAGCTATCCCAGAGTGCACATTATGAGCTATCAGACTATTTCCTCTTTTAAAGCATGTAAAATACTAACACTAAAATCCCAGAGGGTCCAATTAAAGCATTTAACAGCGCTGCGGAATAACACAAACACAAAGAAGGTTACTAACCTCAGACACACCCAGTAGTTTATCAATAACCCATATCATTCAGCAGATAACAAAATGGGATATGCATGAGCCATATCTATATATAGAGTCGCTACGGAAACGTATAACATATGTTATGTTATATAACATATAAGGGTTAAGATGCCATTAGGTGACTTCAGAGTCACTACACGATATCCCTCACACAACATGAGGGCATAACAATATCTTGAGACGGATATGGAGAACTTGAATCACATAATAAGCCATCATGGGGAAATTATGGGGAAATCTTAAGATATTCAGACGCAACAAACTCGATCCTGAAGCACGAGTCACACCATGGGGAATATGTACATTTTAAGCACGCAGAAGACACCTAAACTGAGTTAGCAGTTGCTGTCACAACTCTGAAACCAATGTGTGCTAATTAAAGAAGGGATGTAAACACTATAAACCTACTTCAAAGCTCTGAAATCCCAATTTGAGTCTTCAAAGCAATATAAAAGCCTCACTTAGGGAGACATAAACACCAGAATGAAACCATCTTAACATTAAAGAATGTCTACAGACATATAAACACTTCAGAGTCATCTGTAAGCTAAATTTGGAGCAGCTCTATCACATAATGAGTGTGATGAAATACACTAAACTCGATCAAGTCAAGATAACTCTAGAGAGCCAGAGTCGGTATCTATCTAATCCGCAATATGAGCTATTTATGGACATCTAATGACCTCAAAGTCACTGTAAATCAATTTGGAAGGTCACAATATGAATCCCTACAGGCTCCTTATGAAACTCACCAACACCACAAATTCACAAGTCAACTCAATTTGACATTTTTTAATCCCAAATATAAGCTCTTACACGCATTTTATAGGCAAACTTCCAACCACGTTGCCCACCAAAGTCACAACAGGCAGATGCATTTGGGGGGGGGGGGGGGGGGGGGGCTTTTTAATGGATATAAACACCAACAAAAAGCTTTCTTTAAACTCAACTGTCGACAACAGCAGCCGGTCATCACAAGTCACCGTGTGGAGAATTAAAAAATATCTCGATTATGTGTTAACCTGAAGAGCAAGAGGAAGTGTTTACAGTCACATTAAGGTAAACAGGTAAAGGGACTGGATGGTGGCAAGATTGCCACCTTTCATGTAGGTGATCTGGGTTCAAATCCCCTGCATGAAAGTTTCTACCCTCCAGTAGGGGGTCTATAGGCAAGACCCCCTTACCCTACCTGGGTAAAAGCGTCTGCCAGATGCATAAACATAATGTGTCTACGGACATAGGGGCCGTTCATTTGAATACAGACTCCTCGGAGGTTACGTCTCCAGGTAATAAATGTTGAATAAACGGCCTGTACTCTTCGCTGCTGATTTACCCGCTTCAGCTTGCTCACACTCCAGCCTAAAAAGAGCGAAAGCCCGGTGAAAAGGAACGCCGCGTCCCACCTTTGCACTTACCTGCATACCAGGAACTTCCATGGTTACGTCGAAGTACGAACGCCCTTTTCCTCCTCCAGGTTTCTGTGTTTTCTTCTTCGACTCCTGCTTTTTCCTTTATCTCCCGCTTCAACAGTAAATCACCGGACCGTCCCCTGAAGAGAATAAAAGAGGTTTTAGCCTCGAAGCGGAGAAATACGTCCAACTGCGCGAGGGCGGTTTGTTTGCAAAGAGGCTGAAACGGCCAAACTACAAAACACGAAGTGTGTCAGAGAGTCTGAAGTAAGAAGAAAAAAAAAAAAGTGTTGAGCAAAGGAGGAGGATGACGAGCTGGTTACTGCCTACTTCAAGGGAGGAGCGACAGTGTGTGTGTGCGTCAACTTTACACTTGAAGATGTCTGCTGCCACCCTGTGTAACTTTCTATCGCAAAATGAAAAGTTTTAGCTGAAAGTCAAATGTTGCCTTCGGGTGCAACTCGTAAACTTCAGCTGCCAAACAGGCATTGGGAAAGTTTTCCATTTACATCGAAGTTAATTTCAAAAAAAGTTTAGAGGATCTAGTCCGTATTTCTCTTCGTCCTTCCAATCCACTGAGATGTCCGAATACAATTGCAGTCGTTAAAGGGTAAATGGTAAAGATGTTGCATTTGTTGCCACATCTGGTCCACGCGTCAGAGCCTTTTGTGATATTTGGGCCATTTTTGGCCAGTGCAACGCCACCATAACCAAAGTCAACCTGAACTTGTGACCTTTGGACCACATCTGGCCGACATAACCCTTACCAATGCCCAGGGGCGGAGCTATAGGGGTGGCTACGGGGGCATTTGACCCCCTTGAAATCTGATTGGCTACCCCAAGTGCCCCCCCAGATGATTGACATGTTACAGCACAGAAGATTATGATAAACCTGATGGAGCGCTTCCATTTTCACCGGCGCAGCTTTTGCAGTCTTTACGGTAGCAGTTCAGCTGCTGTGATAAAACCTGACGGAGCGCTTCCATTTTCACCGGCGTAGCTTTTGTAGTCTTTACGGTAGCAGTTCAGCTGCTATGGAAACGCACAGACCAATCCCACGTGATACTACTCAGCCAATCAAGTCTGTGCATTACAGGCGGTAAACATTGCGAATCTACAGTGCAGACAGAAAAGAGATTGAGTCAAGTCACACATGAAAAGACGATAGATAGCATACAGTTAGAGAAAACAAAGGGAGATATACAGACGACTGACTTGAAGAAAGTTGAGAAACAGGAGTGAGACGGACAAAGGGAGAGGAACGGACGACGGAGCCAGAGAAAGGTATAGAAAATTAAGGAACAAATGGCACTCTCCAAAAAAAGAAAAGTGGACAGCGAAAATAGAGCATTTAATCCGGAATGGACAGACTCGTTTCTGTTCATACTTCCCACTGGGAGCATTAAAACAGTGTGTCTCATATGTTCAGAGACTGTGGCACTTATAAAAGGTGCCAATGTGAAACGCCATGAGACAAAACATAAAGGTTTTGAACAAACATACCCACTCAAATCTGAAGTGAGATCACAGAAAATAAGTGATTTCAGAGCCCAATATGACCAGTCCAGAAAGCGTTCTGTGAAGACCTGTTAGGTGTCACTCCCCTTCAGACCAGTACAAGAGGAGAAGACATCTATCTGGCCATAAAGGAGATGTTAACAAAGAGAAGAATAGAGCCAAAACAAGTGGTTTCAATAACCACAGATGGAGCCCCTGCTATGACCGAGAACATTATACTTATCTGCAGTCATACATACATGTTCAGTTCTATGTTATGTGACAATAAATATTGTCAAAAAGTTTTTGAATTGTACTGAATTCATTTGATTCAGGTTTTGATTACATGCAGATGTTGATACAACTACTTGGCTACTTAAATATATATCACACTAAATAGTTAGACATTATGATCTTCCGGACCTTTGCTTTGAGAAATTTTCTCTAACTGGACCTCTTTAAATTTTAGTTGAATACCCCTGCCCTAGAAGGTAGAAGATCTATGCTTTGTTGAAGCTAAGATGGGTATTGTTTGTCTCTGGTTATGGCCATGCTCTGCACTGTGTCCTACTTACCTGTGTAGTATGTTTTGCTTAGTTAAAACCTTGTCAGTCTTTGTATGTCATGTCAAATTGTTGTCAGTTTACTTTTTTGTTTTTGTTTTGGGTTTTTTGTTTGTTTTTTTGCTGACAATTGAGGGACTGCTGACTGTGTGAACAACTGACTATCTGTGTGTGAGAGTAACTGTGTAACAGACCCAGTGTCTGAGTAACTGTGTGACTCAGTTATTATGTGCATTTTAGTTTCTGTCAATGGTATCAGGGTGTTGGTAAATGCACCATATTCATTTTGTACATAAATAAACTAAAAATTGCACTCAAAATGGCATCTTCTGTCTGCTTAATACGTGGCTACTTAAACATTATTGCAAATTGAAATGACTGTTTATAGGTTTATATAAGAAAGATCAATACACATTAATTAACTTGTAAAGGCACCAGAAATAATCACTTCACATCTTTCATCTGTAGTCCCTGGAAATTGTGTGTGTGTGTGTATATATGTATATATATATATATATATATATATATATATATATAGTATAAGACAAAAATTATCACAAGTCATGACATATCAAAGAAGAACACAATACAAGAGAACAACATTCGTAAGTCCATATAGGAATAAATAATGATAATACAATAATAATAAACAGATGTACATTACTCAATTACTAACAGATGGTTTAATGTTCTTCTGGTGCCACATCACTGTTAGCGCATAAACTTATTTGTGTGTGGTGTAAACCATTGACCCCCTGAAAAACACTTGGCCACCCCATTGCTACCCCAAGAAAAAAAGCCTAGTTCCACCACTGCCAATGCCATCATCGAGCCAGATAAGGCCCAAATGTGTCTGATGTCTGGGAACAGGCCCCACACATGAAAATATTTCTTGATTTTATAAATACTAATCGTGTAAGTGAGTTAATTATACTAATGCCTGTTGATAACTGCGTATTGAACACCATAAATCCAAAATTAAATTTGTTCTGTCAGTTTGTTTGACTTAATGTATTTATTTATTAAAGGTAGGGTAGGAGATCCTGGATTTTGAGTCCAGCGAAGCTGCATTTTGAAAATACACAGGTAAAAAGTCCCAACCCTTTTCTTCACTTTCCCCCCGAAGGCACGCCTCTAGAGTACATGAACGCGCACGAGCACGAAGGTGCACGAGCGCTGTTCTGACAGCAAGCATCGATCGTTGCCGTATTTAGTATTTAGTATTTAGTTTATGCTAACTATATGTTTAATAATGCTAGGTGCTAGCCAAGCTGCCTCTAGTTTAGCTTCCTGCCAAGCTTCTGGACGTGTAATTCGTTCACGGAGCAGGGTACGCGCACGGGGGGGAGGAGGGGGAGGGAGGAGCAGATTGCAGTTTGATAGACGGCATCAGTATCCAATCATTGTGAACGGTCCGTTCACAATGATTGGATACTGTTTTTCCTAGATTGTACATTCTAGAGGCCACTAAAACTTTTCATATTTGTGTCAAAACTTTTAATTAATTGGTTGCAATGGGGGTGTGAAGAGTATTTCAAACAATATGTAAAAAAATGTTCCAGAAAAAGATCCCCTACCCTGCCTTTAATTTATTGAACAGGAAAGACGTTTGCTGATCTGACTAATGTTAAAAACAAACGTAAAGAAGCAATAAGGGCTTAGGAGAGGGGTCATCTACCAACTAGAGGGTCCGTCATTTAATCTCCAGTCAACATGTCAAAGTGTTCTTGGGTAAGACTTTGAACTGCACAGTGCCTCAGCAACTTTTATTAGTCTAGTGTTAGATAGAAAAAAAGATTATTTCATTTGTTAAGCTTGTATAAACTTAGAGGTGCTGTATGTATGTGTGTGAGAATGTGGCTGTCAGTGTAAAGCGCTTTTATACATGACTAGAAAAGTGCTATATAAATGCAGTCTGTTTAAGACTAAGAAATTCAAATCAATTAGTCTACCATGCTTTTCATATCTATGATGCAATAACAGACTGATAGATGGCTTGAAACCAAAAAAAATCAAAGCGCAAATGAACTCAAAGAGAGCTGAAAGACTGATACATGACAACACAGAACACTTGTTTAAAGTTTGTTCTAGATATTTGGAGAAAGTATATGATTTTATATTAACATTAGTTAGTTCATATTTTCACTATGCTTGGTCATGAGTTGCTAGATTGTCAATGATTTGCTTTTATGATATTATATTTATAACATAACCAAATATTGTACATTAGACGTTCAAATGCATTTTTGACATTCTAACAACGGACAAATAAAAGTCTTTCCAGTTTTGATTAACTGTCCCTTTAAGAATGACCAAGTTTTTGATCTGACGTCACCCGGAAGCGGTGGAATTAGGGGCGGAGCCCAGCAGAAGATGGCGTTCCTCCGCTGTAAGCAAGATCCCTGTGGGGTTATCTGCCTGATTTTAACTTATTTCAGCGTGTTTTACGCGGACTACGTGGTCATACAGTATGTCCTCATCCCGGCCTACTCTGACAGGCAAGTACCGTGTGTTTCAATGTCGTTAAAACCGCTTAAAACCGACATGACGTCCGCTCCTCTGCGTTGCCTCCATTCATTTGACAGCAAACAGGTCTATCAGCATCCCTTTACCCCCTTACTGCGGCAAAACACTCGTTTTTCTCGCAGTAACGTGTCTTTAAATGTAAGGTGATGATTTTATATTGGGGTGTCTCTAGATGACATTTTTTGTTTTGCATGTTTTGAGCATGAAAACAGCCCGTCGGCTGTTTGCCGGATACAACGTGTAGCTGTTGATTTTTGATCATTTAGCGCTTTAAAGATCACACTGTAGCTTGTTTATATTATGTTTTTGGTTTAGAAACACGAAATATCTATCATTACATCAGTTTTTACAGAAGCTGTAATGGTCTCACAGTTGGTGTGTTCATGCCGAGCAATGATGAGATCAGGAAAAATCCTTTGGTGTTTTGATGTAACTGACAGTAACTGCAGGTTTGCAATGGCTACATAACAAATTACACAAAGAAAAATGTAAAAAACAGTAGATAAACTTATTTATTTATTCTCAATTGGAGTTTTATTCAGTAACTTTGTCTTACGTGGTAAAGAATGTGATCTTTTTTTGGACTTTGGCGGATGGGTGGAAAAAAAGTAAGCAATTTCATGACATTCCCCTATCCCCAGAAGAGATTAGAAATTCACTTTTTGCTCTTTTCTGGCGTTTGATGACCTTGACATTGACCCATTTGATAAAGAAAACAAGTAGTAAGTTAGCTTATAATGACAACAGTGGGAAATTCTTTTAACCTTTGCTTGTTTTCGGTTGTTCAAGCCTCTCCGGTATGAAGACCTGCAAACGTGTTGCGCGTTTCATAAAAGATGATGGCTTTTTGAGGGAGAATGAGAGCCCTTTTGTACATTGAATCCTCTTTGATCTCTCTGACAGTGTGTGGTGCACTCTCCACGGGTCAGTCTTCAACCTGATTCTGCTGCTGCTGCTGGCCTGCCACTCCAAAGCTGTCTTCTCAGATCCTGGTCAGTGAAATCTCTTAAGATGTGTCCTCTGCTGGTGTTTTGGGTTTTTTTTCACTCTTTGTCAGGAGGAGACTAAAATACGACTTAATAAACCTTTCTTGTAATCTTTTAAAGCGGCCTTGGACAATAGTTGTCCAGGTTTCCTGAGGATCTTTCAAGCCCTTTCTTTGGAATTAGTCTGCTTTGTCTCCCATTTTCAGTCTACTCCCTGTACCTGACCAAATTCAGAGAAATGTGTTTGACATATGACAGACAACTGACAACTTCCTGTTTATTTAGTTACATTGAAAAATGCCAAAGATAACACAGTTTGATGGACAAAAGATAGTAGGATTGCACCGACAAGGTGATTCCCAAAGAGCTGTTAGCTGGAAACTTAGCTTATCTCAGTATGGTGGAGGACAAAAGAATCAGTGGCATGCCTATTTTAAAAAAAAAGTTAAAAAGTTAAAAAAAATCATGGATCATCTGGACCTCAGATGATGTACAGCTGCAATTTTTGTTACAACTTTCTGGTCAGTTGAAGCTCTCCATCTGACCCAAGACGGTTTTCTCCCACAGGAAAAAGTAAATCAACCGAACGTTTAAGCTGTTGTTTTGACATTTTGCGCGAATGTGTTTGTGTGTCCAGGTATGGTGCCTCTCCCTGACACAGCCATAGACTTCTCAGACCTGCGCTCCCAGTCGTCTCGGATGAACGAGCGGGTCAGTTGGTTCTCTCCTTTAAGTCTAAAACTTAGTTTTAGAGCGACCTCTCACTGCTGAGCAAAGCCGTAGCTGTACAGATCAGCGCGGGATATATTTGAAAAAAAGTTGCGGGTATTTTTATTTGCTTTGGTTAATTCCTTGAAATGTATGTAAATCCCTCAACAATGAAAAAGCATTCCTCAAATCAGCTCAAACATTTTGCCGGAAATCACTGCCAGCAAAGCAATAAGTTCCAAACTGTTACTCTTCTGAGGGTAAGTGTTGTCCGTCGCAGGGAGTAAACATCTGGAGCTTCATGCTCCGCTTCATAAGGCAGAAGAGCACTCTGATTTACTTGTCATCTGGGAAAAGAAAATGTGAGGTTTAAAGAGTTTAAAAACTTCCAATGTTACACAGATCAAAAACATGATCGATATCCTTAAACGTTTGAAGGTTTTAATCGAGGAAAAAAAAAGTTTTGTCTGGTTTGTTCATGTCATGAACTCAACAGTCACGTCTTTTTGACTTCTGCCCCAGAAAAGGGAAACTTTTGACTTCGTGTCGTCAGATTTCTAAAATGAATGTAACTGAATGCTTCTTTGTTAGTTACTGAAAGGGAAATTATTTTTGCATCATAAGGAATTAATAACGACTATTAATCAGTGGTCGTTTTTAAAAAAAAAGTAATTGTGTAGATTTATTGCTGATGGGCAGGAATTTCCTCCTGTGGTATTTTATGGTTGCAGAAAATAGCTGAAGAAGCCTCTGACTGGTGAGGGTGGGCAGTATTGTCCGTTATGCTCATTCTTTTATGCAGCACTAACACAATCGCCTCCAGCCACTCCAGAGCAGTCCCCAGCACAGAGCCAGCCTTCTTCATCAGTTTGTTCAGTTTGTTTGATGCTGCTGCCCCAACAGAGGGCTGCAAAGCAGAATGCACTCTCTACCAAAGACTTGTGGAAAATACACATCTTGGTGCGGACACTGAAGGACTTAACCTTCTTTAAGAGGTACAGCGTGTTCCTCCCCTTCTTGAAAACAATATCAGTGTTGCATTTCCAGTGTGGTCTGCTGAGGCAGGTAGACTCCCAGCTATCTGTGTACCTCCACTGCTTCTATCTCTTCTCCCAGGATAGAAACAGCGAGGTGTACAGAGTGAAGAGAAATGGTGAGAGTACAGTACCTTGCGGTGCTCCTGTGCTGCTGACCACCTCCTCAGACGCACAACCTCTGTCTCAAAAAACGGCAGGCTGTTTGTGAGGTAATCAGGGTGGTTGTGGAGGAATCAACATGCATTTTCCGGAGTTTCTCACACAACATTGCAGGCTGTATTGCATTAAAAGCACTGAAGAAATCAAAGAACGTGATCCTCACGGTGCTGCCTGCTTTGTCCATGTGAGAGTGTCCTCGTTGGGCTGCTTTAACGTGGCGTGGAAGGTGTATCTGATGTTTGAAATGGAAGTGAGACTAAGTTGAAGACTGAAACGTGTGAATCTTGCCTTCTTGCTCTTGGCTTGAGTAAAGGCCTGAATGAAACCTCTCCAGCTCGTCTCTGTCGTCTGGTGTTTTTCGATGAAAGTGGGAATCACTGCTGATGGATGTTACTGATTTCAGGGCTGTGAGGGCTGGACAGTTTGCAGTCGCTGCGAAACCTACAGACCTCCCAGAGCGCACCACTGCCGTGTCTGCCAGAGGTGCATACGCCGCATGGACCATCACTGCCCCTGGTGAGAAATGGCCTTTCTTTCACGTTTCTAACTTTTCCAGTCCTACTTTTTCCTCCTCCGTTTTGTCTTGAACATCTTCTCGTGGTCCAGCTCCACAGACCAGTGCCGACATGTTCACTGCTCTCTCCACTACCAGGTCACTGAAAGTAAGAAGGGCTGCTGTTCCCAGTGTCTGTCCTCCATCACGTATTAAATCTTGGCCGTCATTGGCCATTTTAAATAAGATTTAAAGGCTTAACTTTGTTCTCTTGCTTTCACTTCTGTGTAATTCTGTCTTTTTGTCAAGTTCACCTTATTTATATTCTATAATTGCTTGATTAGTGGCAGCTTTTTTTTTTTAACTGTAAATTCATGTCTCACATTTGTTTGAACCATTTTGCAGATTCATTCACTGTGTTTTGTTTTTCTTTTACTGTGTTGTGTTTTTTTTTTTTAATTGTCTTTATTATCTGTTTCTTTATTTCTCTGATCTACCCTGAACAGAAAAACACTTACAGTAGACTTCTGTCATCTTAAACGTGCTAAAAACTCCAAAGTGGCTTGACTTGACCCTTCCTTTCATGTCTTTGATTGTTTCTCAGGATCAACAATTGTGTCGGGGAGCTAAACCAGAAGTATTTCATCCAGTTCCTTTTCTACACTGGTGAGTGAATGCAGAAAACTGCAGCTTGAGTCTATTTTTGCAACAATAAAGGGGAAGCCAATGGTCACACGTTGGGGTTCTACGGCCTTACAGAGGCACAGAGCAGCAACTAGCTTATGCTGGCAAATAGGTGGAAAACAAACCAAATACTCTCTGATATAACGCTTATTTGCTCTCTTTTTCCTGCTAAGATTAAGACCACCTCAGACCAGTTGAGTTTTTCCACAGTAAATCTGGGTTTGCTGTTAATAGAGTCTTGCAGCACTCGATTGGAATATCGTATTCAAAGCTTAAGCTTTATTTGTGGAAAAGGGGCCAGTATATACTAAACAAACTCATTTGGAGTCCCAGAATAATAAAAAAAAAAACTTTACTACAGTTCTTTTTCAATGGAAAAAGATACAACCAGCAACAATTGGGACGCATTCTGCACTATTTAGTCAGCAGCTCAGTTTTAAACGCTTCCCAGAGGAAGGCCACACGGAGGTAAATCGCACTCCAGGCTCCTCCTGTGATTTGAGACTTTACCCTGCTGGTGACGTTTAGCGGACAAAAGTCAGTGCGGCTACGCTAGCTCAGCGCCCACATAAGGAAAAACGCGTAAAAATTGAGGAGGTTTCAACAGTATCTCAGTGCTGACAAGGGCTGTAGCGATACACGATCTCACGATACGATACACGATATTCAGCCCACGATACGATTCAATACGATTCAATACACTTACATGATTTTCTGGGGGGGGAGGACAGTGTGATTTGAAATTAATCATCGCTGATTGGACTGGTGGTCCAACCTTTGAACCGGAAGGACAACACAGCCAGACAAACAGAAACAAAGAACGTGTCACAAACATGATAGCTATGCACTTTATACAACATTTTTATGAACTAATTTATCACTGTTTTGTATAATGTGACCCCCTGGCATTGTATTGTATTACCTTAATCTTCTGTGTTTTCACTAATTGTAATGTCTGACTTTTCAATAAAGTTTGCTTTTTTTTTTTTTTTTAATTAAAAAAATTGATACTCGTGGCTGAAAAATCGATACTTTATCGGGAAACTGAATATCGATATAAATCGCAGTATTGATAAAATTGCTCAGCCCTAGTGCTGACTGTCCCAATTGCTGCGGAAGCGACATTTGGACGGCAGCAAAAAGCTAGCGCAAGAGAGTCCTTCTGTGAGCCTTACATCACTGAGCAGTCGTGTTTGAGAAGCTCCAAGGTGGCGACGGACAAAATGAAAACCGTTTAATCATTTGATATTAAAGTAGAGTTGAACATGATGATTGAAACCATAAACTCATCAGGAGAAAGGTTAACAAATCAATTCAAATTTAGGGTCCTTCTCTCATTGATGACACGGGAGGTAACAGTAGAATAGCAATAGGTAACACAGACCAGTTTATTTACTGGCAACATATAAGGATATTCAGAATATATCATACATGTTCACCACCGGATTTCAAAACCATGTGTAGCATCTCAATGTTTCTGCTTAGGTGTCAAAATGCCCCGTGAAACCAACTAAAAAAAATCAGGAAAGTCGTGCCTGGAGAAGTCTGAAATTTCTGCATGGAAAGTCCGCAGGCTGCAGCTGTGATTTCTTCTGTGTGTGCAGGCGTGGCCAGTCTGTACTCCATGGTGCTGGTGGTGTGGGCGTGGGTGTGGCGGATACGGACTGAGAGGGAAGGCGACGCAGAGAAAGAAGGCGAGCAGACGCCCAGCAAACACCTGATAGTGTGAGTTCAGACAACTTTTCAGGCCATCTGGCCTCACATTCAGTTCAGTCTGTCGGCCCCTCACTCAAGCTCCTTCGTTTCTCTTCTCTTTGTCACAGAGCTCATTACATCATCCTCCTGGTGGAGTCGGTGTTGTTCGGAGTGTTTGTCATGGTCATCTTCTACGATCAGGTATACATACACCTCACGGTTTTTTTCAAACGATTTCCCACTGTCGGGGCTAAAGTCGCTAACCCCTGTTTATCTGGGTCAGCTGATTTATTTATTGATTTATTTTTTAAACATAAAGAAACTCATTATCTCCCTCTTTCATGACACACAAGGACAGAGTCAGAATCTTCCAGGCAGCTTGTTGCTTTTCACAGTCTGTTGAAGGGATTTTGTCTCTTTTTTTGACAGCTTTGTCACTGTTTTTGGTCCAGTTCTTGTATGGAAAAATGTGCTTCATTTGTTGGTTTATTAGAGTTGAGGACAAAAGACTTAAAAAACTATCGACGGCAGATGATCAGACCTGCTTTAGCGTCACTGTACGGCGACTGAAATCAAGTACAAATGCTATGTTAGAGTTCCTGAGATACTACATGATAACCTCCAGCAACAGTCTTGTTCGTGAGACGCTACCGTTGTAATTTCTTAATAAAACGACAAATGTGTTTCACCTGATGCAACATGTGACAGCTTCAGTCTCTCCTCTCAGCTGGTCTCCATAATCACAGACGAGACCCCCATCGAGCAGATGAGAAACAGGCTGATGGTCAAGGACAGGGGCTCCTCATCTTCATCCTCCTTATCCTCCGCCGCCTCCCAGCAGCCCCACAACCTCTCACACACCCGCAAGCCAAAGCTCGCGTTGCTGCGGGAGGTCTTCGGACGAGGTGGGGGTTTTTTACGTTTGTCGCCCACATTTTCCAATCGTTCGGGCACCAAAACCGAAACCTGATTCATCAGTTTTCACTCCTTTATCCATTCAGGTTCAATTTTTTGCTGGCTGCTTCCCCTCCACTCGAGCCCTCCGTCAGTTGGCGGCATCATCTACTCCGCCCTGCCGGACTACGATGTCTGATCTTTTAACCTGTGAGCTCGTGAGGAGACGGGGGGGGGAAATAGATGGCGAGGGAGGTTTTCTGCGTGAATGTGTGGGAATGTGTATTTTTCTGCCTACCTACGATGTCTTATCTTTGACCTGTGGGGTGAAGAGGAAGGGAGATGAAGGAAGGGGGTGGGAATGAATGAGCAGAGTGAGTGTGCATACATATGACGACTGAATGAGGGAGTCACCGAGTCTTGATGACTTAGGACCCAAACAAGAAGTTCAGCTTCAGACCCCACAATCATGAAAGCCTGTTTCCTGTTTTTCCTGGCATAAGGAAAGAGCACTGATGGCCCTTTTCGTGCCCTGATCTGTTGTTTTATTACCAGCAGCCTTGGATTACTTTCATGTTTTTGGCAGAGTCGACCCTTCTGTGGACACTGGGATTTGACTGGGGAGTTTTAATCGTTTCATGTTGTCAGCTTTCTCAAAATGGAACATTTTCCAGCCCCAAAGTTTCAGACGTGCTGGCCACCAAAACCTTCCACGGAAACCTTTACATGCTGATACAAAAACCATAAAAGATCTGCGCACACACTCTGGATATTCTCTGTTAAAACTGGAACCACAAAGAAATAGTAGGGTAACTGGATACCACCTATAAATCTCATATCCAGCATTTTCGGGTGCTGTAACCCACAGTTAAAACTGGCTTACTTACAACCTGATGGAGAAAATATGTTCACTTTTTGTCTTAAACAAAAACCACACGCCTAAATATACATCATTCCATTCTATTACCTAGCTCTGCATCCAGCCGAAGTAAGCGCAACTCGTCAATAGTTTGTAGTCAGACTGTCGTATACATATACGGAGACGAGATGTTTTTAGATATCCAGTCAGCTGTTGTATATTAAGAGCCATAAATGACTTCCAAACCACCGTCCATTAGCCTGGGAGCACACATCGATAGCAGTGAGTTGCCATGTTGTGCTGATGTAGGTATGAGGCTAATGTTATGGAGGCGGAAGGGTGGGGGCTACTGTGTGGATGCTGGCGTCTACACTTTGTTCACAGTTGAAAGAAGCGGCTCCTTCAAACCTTAACTTTGCCACTACAGGTGAGTGAAGTAGCAGTTTTTGCCCTATCAACTTTTAACATTTCTATGATTGAGTTTTAATAGCAACATAGCCTGTACTGCCAAACTCTGATGACTCTACGCAGCCTCTATTATTCACTTCACACCATTCAACGGAAACACGTCTGATACACATTCTTTTTTTTTTCTCTCTTTTTTTTTTTTTCAAAAGATGGAAAAATTTAGGGATTTTTGTGGTGATATAATCATCAGTCAAATCCCAGTGTCTTTCCTTATGGCATTGTTTTGGAGTGAGTTGACTTCTTGCCAGTTTTTATGCTGATGGACGTTTCAGCACATGCTTTTTTCATGTCTGACTGTAACAACCATCGGCCTCGACATGTAGTTACTAAAGCAGGTCAGGGGCTTTTTGAATTGAGGTCCACTTCCTACCAATGAAAACTGTCCACGAGGTTGGTGAAGTAGTTTTAAACATAGTTGTCAAAAAGACATGAACAGTTTAGTTTTTATGGACAGAATCTCTATTGTTATTATTATTATTATTATTATTATTTGAGCTGCACTGATGTGAATTTTTAAGGGAAAAGTCAATACTTGATATTTTTATTATAGGAGCTTATTGAGCTCACAAGTGCAAAAAAAAAAAATGCAGGTCAAACTTTAATTCTGTTGTTGAATCAGCGCAAACTACAGTAGACTTTATGGCCAAAAGTGTGCAGACACCTGAACGCACCCCTGGTGAGAAGTCCAGGAGACTTCAGGAGATCTGCTTCCATTTGAAAGTCATAAAAGTGGATCTCTGTGACGCTCAAAAGGGTGTAAAATCCAGGTCACAGTTCATCCTTTAAATGTTGGCCGAGAGCGAGGACAGAGCTCTGTGCAGATCAGTTTGGCTGAATACTCTCGTATCTAACCTTTCATCGTGTTAAAGCAGGAAAGGGCCCTCCCAAACTATCGGCACCGAAAGCAAATTATGCCGATCCAGAACTATTTGTCCACATGCTTTTGGACTCCATAGTTAGGGTGTGCAGTTGTGTTTATGGTCAAACAAACCTATGATCAAACACCAGAGATTAACAAACGAATAGGATGCATTGGGAGTTTTGCTTCTTGGAAAACAAGAAGATGCGAATTTCCACAAAGGGATTCTCTTTTTTTCAAAATTCTTCTCGTGTTTTATTTAAAGAACTTTGACATGCTACTAACTAAACTGTGTTAAACTTACAGATTTACTCTACTGCTACAACATACACAAACACAAACATGTGCGATTTAAATCACAAAAGAAGGATTGATTGGGCGGGAAGGATTGTTTGCTGTCACAGCACTCTTTAACTCTAATTTTATCCTTGAAAAGCGGAAGTAGTGCTCTTTGACATTTATACACACATACAGAGTACGCCTGTCAGTATTCTGCTCAATCTCAGTGAATTCTTAAATTATTTATTGTTAACTCTACCAATAATTGTGTATTTTCATGTAAGGGGTGGAGCTGCCTTTGTGTCAGCCTTAAATGTATTTAAAGTTCTTTAGGCAGGAATGATGATCTTTATTTGCTTCATTGTTATGCTACTGACACACTGTAAAAAAGGCAATGAAAGGCTGATGGTTAGATTTTCCCATATTATACTTAGGCAAAAGAAACCATGACAGCGAGTTTTACTGTTACTGAGGTAAAAGTGCTTAAAAGAATGCATATATGGTAGTCAGAGATATGTATTTAAAGTGCTATTTGGTTTATAGGTATTTAGTTTTATCAGAGAATGTTCCACACATGTGAAAATGCTTGTTCTACTGATACTGAAATGCACTCAGGTATGATGCAGAAAAAAGACAAAAGACATTTGACTGGTACAGTAACTCACTTTGATAGCCACAAGCATGTTCAGCTTTTATCTAACTGCTAGTTTTTCAACTAGCATTCCAAGATTAGTCATAATAATTCCTAGTCACTAGCTTTGACAGTTTTAAAGTAGTATTCTTTGGGCTTCAACTTTTTTGGCTTTCAACTGGAATGCCAAGACTCATCACCCACATTTCTAACCAAGTTACTAGCATCCCTAGATTTTTAGCTAGCATCCCTAGCTAGTCTTTAGAACTCAAAGGCATTTAGATGGCAATCATAGGATAGTTACTGGTATCACCAGTTTTACATTTATCTATTATTCCTAGTCTTTTAACGGGCATTCCTAAGCTTTCTGCTGGCATTCAAAGGCTAGTCACTAACATTTCAAAGTTTTAAAATAGTCTTCCTAGATTTTCAACTGGAATGCAAAAGCTCATCACTCGCACTAGTAAGGCAGCCACTGGCATTCCTAGATTTTCTTAACTTTAAGAAAAGTTAATGCTTTAATGCTAATCATTAGACTTCCTTGTTTTTAAAATGGCATTCCTTGGATAGTCACTGGCATTCCTAGATTTTAAATTTGTCATAGGTTTTCAACTAGAATACTTAGGCTCATCGCCAGTGCTACTAGGGTTGCTACTAGCATTCCTAGACTTTTAACTGATATTCCCCGGTTTAAAACCAGTATTCCTCTGCTCTCAACTACAATGCCTAGGCTCATCACAGCACTACTACACTAGTCACTACAGTTCCTCGAATTTCCACTGGCATTCCTTGGCTAGTCTTTGAAATTCTTAGGTTTTTAGATGGCATTCTTGGGCTTTTAGCTTGCAGTCATTGCCAGTGTCAGTTTTTTGAGCTAGTGTACCATGAGCCAGTGTACCTTGGCTACAAGTCCTTCAGCTATCATTCCTTGGCTAGTCACTAGTATTCCTAGGATTTAAACTAGTATTCCCAGGCTTGCAAATTCAGTTGTTGAATTTTTTTCTATAATCTTTACACCAGTTACTATGAATAAACCCAAATTATTTTGGTGAAACTTTTTGTTAACTTTTCAAAAGCAGCAAATGTTGTAAAAATACTGTTAATTATTTTTTTTAACCTCAAAATGACTTTAGACGCACACATTATTTATTTATTTTAAGATTCAATCCGCAATTTAAGTCGTACCTAAAGTTGTCAGATTACCTTGGTAGCAGATCATGTAGCCATCCAACTACTTCTTGGTTGAAATACAACACGGAGGCAGCTTCACCCTGCAGTGTGTTTTTATGTATGCATATGTAGATTTTTTGAATTGTGTCCAACCTGGGCTAAGTTTCAAATACACAAGTGCTTCAGTGAATTATATGGATTATTCATTCAACTGTTCAACTGTTTGTTTACCCTGAAAAGCCCCTTTTCTTAAATCATGTGACTTAACATGGCTTGATCATCTTTTTTCAGGAGACTCAAACACGTTTTAGACATTTACTCAAGTGTATTTATTCAGTTTCTATCAAAGCATTCAAATTTTTGGAGAGATGTTATGAGAGACATGCAGAGTTGTCAAAAGGGTTGTCATGTTGCATTCACACTGCGAACAACTTGGCTACTATTTGCGTTAAACTGTTTGGCTGCCTGACTCCCTAAATATAGAACAGAACACGACTGCACAACGCTCAACACAACCATTGAGTGGCAATACATAATAAGATACTAAGATACTACCCGTTCACTTTAGCCCCAAGGTTTCTTAGTTTCTGGTCTGATTGCTGGCGAGGGTGACTGCAATTTTCTGGAGTTTAGTGAACAGGCAGCAGTAGATCATTTGCATTTCTCAAATTCCCTTTGCTGGAGAATAGCGAGATACTTGTAAACTATTAAATCCGTCATATTATTGACCCATTAGGAGTGGAGACCACATATGCCGGTGCATCCCTTTCAGACTGGGAACATTTTTTCGGTTCTTTAATTTAAGCCGGAGGCAACACGAGCATGTTTTATACATTGCCATTTTCAAGCCACTTGAAAAAAATGCATTTTTCTTTAAATTATGTTAATGATCATTAGCTTAAAAAAAAAAAAAAAAAAGCAATAAGCTGCAATAAAAGCAGAGGTTATTGTCTCGCAGTTTTCTGTCAAATGTCTTTGATGCAGAGGCTGACGAATACAGGCTTTTCAAAAATATTTGAAGGGCTCCTGTATTATTAAGAGAAATCTTGGATAAGAGGACTGGTTTACTCGGCTGCAATGCTGACCACACTACCATGTAAATAAAACATGCAAACGGTTGAGTGGCTCAAAAGTTGGTGATTGGAACGACTAATTTACCTTTCGACGATAAACTACTTTCCATGTTTCCAAAAGTTCATCGTTTTGACCATTTACTATTACTACTTTTTTAAAGCAGTCCGGATTATCAGCCAGTGGGCTCCAGGTAATCGATATAGATCCCTTTGTCCTTATTGTGAATGCATGTCTAAGAAGGGAATAGAAGCTGCCTTATTACAGTTGTTTTGTATCGTTTTATAGTGACTTCAGGATATGAATGAATATGTATCGACTGACCTGAAATGAATCATCTCTCCATAACGTTTCTCGTAACAGCTCTCCACACATATAGAGACAACCGTAAACCTGGCCCAGGTTTGGTTCTTTTTGTAAATATGAAGGTTCGTATTTTATATTGTGCAATGTTCATGAAGGGAATGTTACAAAAAAACAAAAACATTTCTGTTGTTTTAACGATCTGGGTAAAACAAATCGAGGTTTGAAATGTTTTCGCTGAAATCACGAGGGACACTGGGTTGAGTCTCAAGGAGTCTCGCCCTAAAGTCGACCTTTTGGGTCAGAGTTGTCATTCAGATTTTTGTCTGGATAACCAGCAGTCCAAAGAAAAAAAAAAGAAAAGGGAGCAAACCAGCACTCAAAACTGAAAACATCTGCACCTCGTGTTGTCAAAACAAGTGGAAAAAATTTCAAACTGCAAATGTTTTTCTGTCCAGACGTGTGTGCTAACTATCAGGGGTGCTGACGAAATTGGTCAATTCTGTTGGTTGATCTGTGTGTTCTGTTTGTGTTTTCTGTTTCATTGGGGTTTTTGCTTGTTTGGCTTCATCGAATCGGTGCAGTTGCCTCTTTACCACTAATTCTGTCTGTTGAAATCCAACGGAGGTGGCTTCTGTCAGTTGAGGCAAGACAAGCCCACTCCATTTGCTGTGTTACTAGACAGCAGGAAGGAATGTCTGTACAAAAAAAGATGCCCTGAAATGAATTGTTAGCCACCAGCCAAACGCATTGCATGTGCGGTTCCGCCGGACTCTGTTGAATGAAATATTTGCCCCTGTTGTTCTCTGACTCTCGAAGTGCGTCTCAAAGAGCCGATTTGAATAAAACATCACAAATGGCTCAATAGTGTCATTTGTACTGCAGTAAATCCTCATATTTCGCACTTTTCCTCCTGATCTTTCTTATTCCTGATTGGCTGGTTGGCAGAAACAAATTTATTTCACGGCCTGCAAACGAACACCAACGAGTTTAATATCGTGTGGTGTCACGATGAACGAGTTTACAACCGTCTAATGTTTTATTTATTACATGTTACGATCTTGAAACCGTGACCTGTGTGTTATTCCTCTTGATATGCTGCTCTGGTTCATTCGAGTCAAAGTAAAACTGATGTCTTTTAAACACCTCCGGCTCCGTTCGTGACTTCACTGTGGTTTGTTTTCACTGTGTTTTACCTCGGAGCCTGTAGACAATTACATGGACCACCACCTGCTAACATTTGCATTTTGACGGCAGTGGGAAAGATTTTCCTGAGGAGGCTTTCAGTCCCAAGTTCAATGACCCCCGCTGTAGTCACAGGTATTTATCTGCTCCGACTTGTGGCGGCATCGATGGGAACACAACACACTCAAAACATTGCATTTCTTTCAAGCGTGTTTGAAGAAGCACACGTTTACTGATTTGTTAAGTTCTGTCTCTTTTGCAGAATCCACTGTAGGTCACTTTGTTCACGCAAATGTTCACAGAATCTTCTCTTCTCCCTAAAATCTGCAGCTAAAACAAACCTCTGCTAACTGAACCTGATGGGTAAGGTGCTTGCTCCTGATGGTGTAGAGGTTCTCGCTCCGAGAGCTCCGACATCTTGGAACACAAATGTACAACAATGAAATCGGGTTCAGAGGACAGTTGGTAGCGTTCGCTAGCTTTCACCTTCCATTCAACAACAGTAACTAGCATTAACAATAAACGACCAAGTATTTTGCTTCATTTAAATTTGATTTGGTTCAAACCAAACCGAAAGCCACGGTTTGCGAGACAAAATCAGGAAATTGACCTCAAATAACAAAAGAAAGGAGGTCAAAGTTGAAGCCTGGAAAATGGATTTTTAAATCGGAAATGGAGGTGAAAAGTAGAATGATAAATTGTCAATTGATTTGATTTGACTATTTTTAAACTAAGCTGGGGGCCATTTAAGATTTATAGCATCCAACATTTAGGATGCACTTTAGGGATGAACTTTTCTGACCTCTGGCTGGAGGGGGCTAAGTGGCCCTGTTCTTTCATCATCCAAGAAGAGAACAGATGATCTGCTCTCTTGCTGATGTGACCACAAAGAAATAGTTTGATTTATGCAAGCCAAAATGTTACACCGTTGCCTAAATCGTGAAGGAGCCGCTTGATGTTCTGCAGACAGTTAAGTTGACCGAAGCACCCGCCTCTCTTCTCTTTCAGATTGGCAATAAAAAACAGAGCTGTGCAAATGATAAATGTTGGTGCTGCAAACAATGAATTCTCGGCCCACTTGATCAGCTGCTTCAGGTAAAAGGTCATTCATCAAATCACTTGACAACTAATCACACATTTTTAGGCACTTTCATCACTTCAACTTTGATCCCTTTATTTATTTGTTTTCCTGAAACGATAAATGGGAGCTGTTGTGTTGCTGCCGAGACCCCCCAAAGGGGACACGAAGTGAAAAAGTTAGACGCCTTAAGACTCCTCTCGTGAGAACTCACAATAGTACATTATTATTATTATTTATCTTTCATTCCATGTCCCCTTCGGGGCTAAGTGGTTTTGCCCCTTTATTTGGAGGCAAGAGAAATTATTATTTTTTTTTTTTCTTTAATTCACCACCTATGCATCCCTTGAGGGACCGTTCAAGAGCGCAGGAATTCTTCCAAATCCTCCTCCTCTACGGTCGCTCTCTTCGTGACCTTTAGAACCGCCGCAAACTTAACCGGAAGTAAGTGAATACATCAAATGTTTTGCGAGATCTCATTCCACCTCCCCTTGGGGGCTCAGTAGCACTGAAAGGCAAATGAGAAGAAAAAAAAAGAGGAAAAAGTGAGGGATCATTTTTCTGTTTGTTTTTGTAATATTCTTCTCTGCCACAAGAGGGCCTCACGCCACCCTTTTAGTCCATAGGAACCTCACTCATGATGGCTCGTTGTCAGCTACCTTAAAACTGTTTTTGGCAAAGGGAAATGATAGAAAACACACACATCTGGGGGAAAAGGGAAGGCAAGCGAACACCAGATGACATTCGCTCTGTGCCATATATTGAAAACGAGCAGAGAACCTTACTTTTATAAAAAACGAACTAAACATTTTCACACATTCGTCCTAAATGGGACTGAGGAGGTTAACTGAGACTTAATCTAAACAGAGACAGGGACGATAAGGATCTTTGTTATTCTCTGACAAACAACACAACAGGGCTGAACACAATCCTGTTGTAACGTTGTGTGTTTCCCATTAGTCCCGATGCAGAGCACTACACAAAGTGTCTGGAGTGTACATATAAGCATACATACATCACATCTTTCATTACATTTTACTGCAGGAATAAACCCTTTCTGATCCACAGCCTACGGAGGCCAGAGAGAAGTCCTCTTGATCGTGTAATTGTCAGGATTAGAAACCTGCACATTGGCAACTTTACTGACCTAATCAGAAGAACACAGACGAACATGGCCGTACATGGTGTAAACGGTAGCATCTGGAGAAAAAAATCTATAAGGAAGTGCATGTAGGGGATTTCTTTGCATATGTGGAATTGCAAACATGTGACATGAAGTTATGAAGTTCTGCAGGAAATGCGATGAAAATAAATCCGAGACCCGATGCAGTCATGGGGGTAAAACGCCTGTTTTGTTTTCTACATTCCAAAACTGTAAGAAGAAGAAATAGTAACTCCGGCTCATGTTCCGGTACAACGCCTTTCTAGTTGATCAAGTTGAACAGAGTGCTTCTGAAGGTTTAAATACAGCTACTTTTTTAAAAACCATTATTGCCCTGCAAGTTCTGCACACTATGTGCATTTCACATCATAAAGACTTCATTTTATCTTCTAATAACTCCACTTTCCAATCTCCCACAAATACTCTGATTGCACTTATGTACTCCCATGTACTTCCCATCTAACTCTGAAAAGCACAGCGCTTTTTCCTGTTTCTTGTCAGTAGTGAATCGAACTAAACTTTGCTGAATGGCTGAAATTAAACCTAAAAGGTTAACGAAGTATTGACTTTTGCGCTCTCAAGTATCTACCTTGTGCCTTTTTTAAAAAATTAATTAATTCAAAAAAGCCCAGTATGCAGCATAGTTTGGCAAAGAACTGACGTGAGACTTGAAAGTCACTCTAATGACTAAGTTTGAAATGTATCTGGTGAGGATGATTAGAGAAAGGACGACATATTATTGCACGTTCTAAAGTAATACAGTTGGAATTCCTGAGGGGGAATTTGGAGGCACACACACACACTCACACTCACACAAAAAAACAGCCTTTAAAGCCGATACTTACAGGTTTTTCCAGATCACTTAATGGGCCCGAGTGACCGTGAACCAGAACTATATAAGCGGAAACTATTCTGAAAAAAAACAAGTGAGCGTATGCCTGCAGGGTGTAGCATTGGCTGAGTGCCAGCGAATAAAAGGCTAGACTGGTCTCAAAGAAAGAGTGAGTTTCTTCTCTGTAATAATGGGTTTAGCACATCCCCATACCTGTGTGTATGAAAGAAGCACAACAAAGCTCAACAGTTCAGTTTTTCTCCGGAGAGAATAAACTTTTTTTGCTGAATAAACTCCACTGCATTAGCTTGTTGAGTCTCTCCAGTGTCATTTTGTATCCTCACGTACTCTAAGCAACAACTATATTAAAAAGTTGCTCATAACTCGATATTCACATTTGATTATTTCCTTTAGTCCATATAGTGATCATGAGGGGGAAAAAAAAACTCACACCACAATCCATCTGTCTTTGGCGTGAATATGAACTGATAGAGCTCTCAGGCAGTGCAGACCACAGCTCAGCATCATAGAATATTTTCAGTACATGGTTGAGGAAGAGTTTTCCTTCACTGCCCTGAACCTTTTTAAAGAGCTTCTACAATGACTTTGAGCACTGGTCTCTCCCAGTAATACGAAATAGCTTAATGCTTGACAGCAGGCCATAAAGTAAACCATACTGTGGTTACATATCTCAGCACCACCTGGTACTAAGACCTGGCACTGCCAGCACATCTGCACTGCTTTTCTGTGACCACATTACATATTTTAGAAACATTTGAGCCTGGAAAAATGACATGGTTAGCTTAATACCTAAGCCTGTTGACCTGTATAGTTGGGAGTGCTGCACAGTTTGAAAAAATGCTTCTGTTACTTAATCTGTCTGGCTGTCATCTTTGGCTTTCAGCAGGATTGCTACCATCTATCATCATGCAGCAGTACTTTGACACTGATGTGAGTCATTGAAGGATGTGAACAAACTACCTATTAAATCGTTTCCTTGGAGAACTTGTTGGACTGGACTGGGTAGACCTCCGTGTTACCGTCAGAGCTGTAAATGGTGCCAAAGCAATTCCCAAGAAGAAAAAAAAAACTCCTGAAGGCTTCAAACACTGCACATGTGTGTGAACTACAGCTCATGCACAGCCATTTATCAATTTGGCGTGTAAGAAGCGCATCCCCTAAACAAACTCCATCACACGGTATAACAGAAGAGCGTGTGTTCCCATAGCTGCCTGCTGATGTATTACTGTCAGTGTCGGCAAAATCCCCCCAAAAAAGGTATTTTTGCTCAAGTTACTAAGTTCTGCTTTATGGCAATGAAATTACAGGATGATAAAATAAAATTGCAAAGACAGTGTTGTCTTTAGGTTTTATTTAATGTTATCAAAATACTCCTTCAGTTTGTCACTGTATACACAAAATGTCTTTATCAAGTTTGCAAAATTAAATCTGATATTCGTCCACTGACTTCTCCAGACCTTATTTAAGCCCTTGAAACACATCCTCACAGTAGCTGCCTCTAGTTTCTGTTTGTTACGGGGAAGAGTTTTCAGCAGGTAAAAGTGAGCATGAACTGTAGAATTTATCCCTTTAAGTTGTTTTTTTTTTAACTTGGCAAAAGAATAAAATCCAAGTATCATTTAGTTGACTGGAGTGCAATTTGGCCTTTCAGATTTTGCTGCTCATAGCATCTTGCATCATGACATCAGTGTCCAAGTGCTTGTGGATCATAATACTTTCGTACTGACTTGCATTTCTTAATTTAAAGGGGATTTTTTTTTCGCACTCATTTTCTGTATGACTCACCTTCTGCAGCTACTTAGAGTCATGTGCGTATTTCTTTTCATCATATTTTGTAGATAATGGCGGCTGCGTGTTTCACAGATATTTGTACATATTCTAAATAGGTTACAATGAATCCAAGAGGAAATAGCTTCATATTGCAAATTCCCAACAAAAAAGGAGAAAAAGAAATCAAAGTAAAGACATTTGGAAACCATCCTGTTATTTCATGTGCAAACAACAAATAAAGGGAAATGGACTGGAAAGTCAAATTGCTTTGGGTAATTTGATCATTTCAGTTTAAAAATACAATGTGTATATATATATATATATATCGTCTGTTGAAAACACCTATAAACAACTGGGAAAGACTGAATACAGACTTTATGAAGCACTCTCGTAATCAGCCACTAGGGGTCACTGTTGTAATCTTCAGAATTATGTTTGATGGGAGCCCGCGACTCACAAATTCATCTTTAAACTGGAAGGGAAAAGCAGAAAAAAAGGTAGTGAGATACACTCAGAGCAACATTATAAACACAACTTTAAACTATGTTTGAATTGAAATGATTGTTATTTTTTCTCTAACCAGTTTGGCTAATATTGTAATTGCTATCTTTAGTGTAGCAGTATACACAGATACTGACCAGTTGAAGGATGGCATCAGTGTTATCCAGTGACAGTGTGGTAGAGATTTTCATTCTGAGCACAACAACAACTAGGAAAAAAAGCATGTCAACATTTCAATGCAGGCCGTAAGAGTTTACATTACAGGTCTCAGTACACACAAACACGGGTATTTTGAGAAACTACAGATTTTTCTGCATTTATATCTATCATCTACATCCAAAAGCTGATATGGGCACGGAAACTAAGCCATGAAAAATACTGCCAGGGTATAGATTTTCACAGTCTTTGGCGGAAACATTTATATGTAGAGTGAGAGCTTGTGTGTGTGTGGGGGGGGGGGGATATGCTCCCATCTTCCTTTTGTTTATGTTGTTTATATGGCAGATCCAACCAAGATAGTGCTGGTGCAAACCTTGCTAAAAGGATTTATTTACGTTTGCTCATAAATGTGCAAGAGAATTTTCATGTCTATAACATCACTGTTGTATTTGACTGAACTGCTTCACCCAAACATATTGTGATTACTGTGCGTAGCCTTAAGTACAAAGCTCTTTTTCTGATGACTGTCTAAGACCTATAATATCAATCCACCCATTGGTCTCAGTTAAGCAAAACACCCATATCTAGAATAAATGATGTAAAACAGCATCTTTGGCATATTTACTTGTGCTTGAGGTAAGTGTTGAGGAAACTGTAGTAGTAGGTGGAGTCGTGGTTGGAAGCTGTGTGGTTGCTGTAGTTGGTGCAGCTGTAGTAGTGGTTGGAAGCTGTGTGGTTGTTGTAGATGGTGCAGCTGTAGAAGTAGTCGTGGTTGGAAGTTGTGTGGTTGTTGTAGATGGTGTAGATGGAGTCGTGGTTGGAGGTTGTGTGGTTGTTGTAGTTGGTGAAGCTGTAGATGGAGTCGTGGTTGGAGGTTGTGTGGTTGTTGTAGTTGGTGAAGCTGTAGATGTAGTCGTGGTTGGAAGCTGTGTGGTTGTTGTAGATTGTGTAGTTGTAGATGTAGTCATGGTTGGAAGTTGTGTGGTTGTTGTAGATGGTTCACCTGTAGATGTAATCGTGGTTGGAAGTTGTGTGATTGTTGTAAATAGTGCATCTGTAGATGTAATCATGGTTTGAAGCTGTGTGGTTGTTGTAGATGGTGCAGCTGTAGATGTAATCGTGGTTGGAAGTTGTGTGGTTGTTGTAGATGGTTCACCTGTAGATGTAATCATGGTTGGAAGTTGTGTGGTTGTTGTAGATGGTGCACCTGTAGATGTAATCGTGGTTGGAAGTTGTGTGATTGTTGTAAATAGTGCATCTGTAGATGTAATCATGGTTGGAAGCTGTGTGGTTGTTGTAGATGGTGCACCTGTAGATGTAATCGTGGTTGGAAGTTGTGTGATTGTTGTAGATGGTGCAGCTGAAGATGTAGTCATGGTTGGAAGTTGTGTGGTTGTTGTAGTTGGTTCAGCTGTAGATGTAATCGTGGTTGGAAGTTGTGTTATTGTTGTAGATGGTGCAGCTGTAGATGTAATCATGGTTGGAAGCTGTGTGGTTGTTGTAAATGGTGCATCTGTAGATGTAATCATGGTTGGAAGCTGTGTGGTTGTTGTAGATGGTGCACCTGTAGATGTAGTCGTGGTTGGAAGCTGTGTGGTTGTTGTAGATGGTGCAGCTGTAGATGTAGTCGTGGTTGGAAGCTGTGTGGTTGTTGTAGATGATGCCCCTATAGATGTAGTCGTGGTTGGAAGCTGTGTGGTTGTTGTAGATGGTGCCCCTGTAGATGTAATCGTGGTTGGAAGCTGTGTTGTTGTTGTAGATGGTGCACCTGTAGATCCAGTCGGGGTTGGAAGTTGTGTGATTGTTGTAGATGGTGCAGCTGTAGATGTAGTCATGGTTGGAAGCTGTGTGGTTGTTGTAGATGGTGCCCCTGTAGATGTAATCGTGGTTGGAAGCTGTGTGGTTGTTGTAGTTGGTGCAGCTGTAGATGTAATCATGGTTTGAAGCTGTGTGGTTGTTGTAGATGGTGCAGCTGTAGATGTAATTGTGGTTGGAAGTTGTGTGGTTGTTGTAGATGGTGCAGCTGTAGATGTAGTCAGGGTTGGAAGCTGTGTGGTTGTTGTAGATGGTGCACCTGTAGATGTAATTGTGGTTGGAAGCTGTGTGGTTGTTGCAGATGGTGCAGCTGAAGATGTAATCATGGTTGGAAGCTGTGTGGTTGTTGTAGATGGTTCACCTGTAGATGTAATCGTGGTTGGAAGCTGTGTGGTTGTTGTAGATGGTGCAGCTGTAGATGTAATCATGGTTGGAAGCTGTGTAGTTGTTGTAGATGGTGCACCTGTAAATGTGGAGCAACTATAACTATTCAACTATAACATCAATTCAAAACCACCTGTTGGTCTCAGTTAAAGCATACTTACTTGCGCTTGAGGTAGGCGTTGAGGAAACTGTAGTTGGAGTTGGAGTCATGGTTGTTGTAGCTGTAGGGGCAGTTGTAGATGGTGCACCTGTAGCTGTAGTAGTGGTCGTGGTTGGAAGTTGTGTGGTTGTTGTAGATGGTGCACCTGTAGATGTAATCATGGTTTGAAGCTGTGTGGTTGTTGTAGATAGTGCACCTGTAGATGTAATCATGGTTTGAAGCTGTGTGGTTGTTGTAGATGGTGCACCTGTAGATATATTCGTGGTTTGAAGCTGTGTGGTTGTTGTAGTTGGTGCAGCTGTAGTAGTGGTCGTGGTTGGAAGCTGTGTGGTTGATGTAGTTGGTGCAGCTGTAGTAGTGGTCGTGGTTGGAAGCTGTGTGATTGTTGTAGATGGTGCAGCTGTAGTAGTGGTCGTGGTTGGAAGCTGTGTCGTTGTTGTAGATGGTGCGGCTGTTGTAGTGGTCGTGGTTGGAAGCTGTGTGGTTGTTGTAGTTGGTGCAGCTGTACTCGTGGTTGTCGTTGGAAGCTGTGTGGTTGTTGTAGATGGTGCAGCTGTAGTAGTGGTCGTGGTTTGAAGCTGTGGGGTTGTTGTAGTTGGTGCAGCTGTAGTCGTGGTCGTGGTTTGAAGCTGTGTGGTTGTTGTAGTTGGTGCAGCTGTAGTAGTGGTCGTGGTTGGAAGCTGTGTCGTTGTTGTAGTTGGTGCAGCTGTAGTAGTGGTCGTGGTTGGAAGCTGTGTGGTTGTTGTAGTTTGTGCGGCTGTAGCAGTGGTCGTGGTTGGAAGCTGTGTGGTTGTGGTAGTTGGTGCAGCTGCAGTAGTGGTCGTGGTTGGAAGCTGTGTGGTTGTTGTAGATGGTGCGGCTGTAGCAGTGGTCGTGGTTGGAAGCTGTGTGGTTGTTGTAGTTGGTGCAGCTGTAGTAATGGTCGTGGTTTGAAGCCGTGTGGTTGTTGTAGATGGTGCAGCTGTAGTTGTGGTTGGAAGCTGTGTGGTTGTAGTTGGTGCAGCTGTAGCAGTGGTCGTGGTTGGAAGCTGTGTGGTTGTTGTAGTTGGTGCAGCTGTAGTAATGGTCGTGGTTTGAAGCCGTGTGGTTGTAGAGCCTGTAAACATAAGTAACCATAAACAACAGATTTTGCTGGAACACCACCAATAGCACTTTTAAGAATAATAAAGAAGAACAAGGAAGAATTCCACTCACTGTTTCCAACCGTTACGATGACACATCGAAGCTCAGAGTTATGCCGAGTGATACTGGTTGAGCAGTGGAAGTAAATTGGTACAGTGGCTTCATTATTAAGCAATTCTGGAAATGCTTTCAAATAATCTTTCAGTCTATACTAACAGTCTTTTATACATATACACTGTAGATATGTATATCATTTCATGTATACATATATATATATATATATATATACACATGAAATTATTTTCATGTTCTATTGTGAAAACAAATATAAAGATTGATATCCGCAAGTCATTGCATTCTGATTTCATTTACATTTTCCCAGCGTCTCAACTTTAGTAGAATTGGGGTTTCTAAACAAGAGCAGCCATGATGAAATCTATAAGACACTAAAATATTAAGGCCACAGATAATTTCTTTTTTTCAGATTTTTTCATAAGTGTGACGCTCATGGAGGAGGATACTGACTTTGCCTGGACGACGAAACAGAACGGGTGGCTCTCTCCATCTTCCCGCTGGGATGGCGTCCATCTCAAGGAGAAGTTTCCTGATCCTAAATTACTCTGGTTTACATCATATGGTCCGCTGAAGAGCAGCTCAGAGATCCTTTGACAATCAAAGCAAAGTTGTTGATGATCCACACATGTTTTTAAATTATCATTATTATTTCTTGGTGGGGTGGGGTTACATGGGTAGTTTCAAATACAAAAAAAGGATGTGATTTTTTCTTGCTTTTGAGTGAAAACAGTTTACTGAACAGTTTATATGTCACTGGTAACCTTAAGTTACATGACACACAGATAAAATCAGATTGCCAACTTTGTCTCCCAAAATCCTGTCTTACCAGAAACATTTCTGCATATCAGCCTTTAAACTACTTAAAGTGTTTCGCTTTCACTTACGTGGAGTTTGCTGCCTCTGCTGCGATGAGGATTTCCAGCTCCTGACCGACAGGGGTGTAAAGCTGAGCCAAGTGTGCTGGGGTTGGAGACAGAAACCTGGACAGAAAGTGTCCTTCTGTGCAGGATGGTACAGCAGGATCAACTGGAACAATGGAGATATGTAGAGTGAGAGCTTGTGTGTGTGTGTGTGTGGGGGGGGGGGGGTTGGTTTACATCTGCACCGTTTTTTGAACATCATGCTCTTCTTGGTTTAATCTCAAAATATGCTCCCATCTTCCTTTTGTTTATTTTGTTTATATGGCAGATCCAACCAAGATAGTGCTGGTGCAAACCTTGCTAAAAGGATTTATTTACGTTTGCTCATAAATGTGCAAGAGAATTTTCATGTCTATGACATCACTGTTGTATTTGACTGAACTGCTTCACTCAAACATATTGTGATTATTGTGCGTAGCCTTAAAGGTAGGGTAGGAGATCCTGGATTTTGAGTCCAGCGAAGCTGCATTTTGAAAATACACAGGTAAAAAGTCCCAACCCTTTTCTTCACTTTCCCCCCGAAGGCACGCCTCTAGAGTACATGAACGCGCACGAGCACGAAGGTGCACGAGCGCTGTTCTGACAGCAAGCATCGATCGTTTCCGTATTTAGTATTTAGTATATGATAACTTTATGTTTAATAATGCTAGGTGCTAGCCAAGCTGGCTCTAGTTTAGCTTCCTGCCAAGCTTCTGGACGTTCACGGAGCAGGGTACGCGCACAGGGAGAAGGAGGGGGAGGGAGGAGCAGATTGCAGTTTGATAGACGGCATCAGTATCCAATCATTGTGAACGGTCCGTTCACAATGATTGGATAGTGTTTTTCCTAGATTGTACGTTCTAGAGGCCACTAAAACTTTTCATATTTGTGTCAAAACTTTTAATTAATTGGTTGCAATGGGGGTGTGAAGAGTATTTCAAGCAATATGTAAAAAAATGTTCCAGAAAAAGATCCCCTACCCCACCTTTAAGTGCAAAGCTCTTTTTCTGATGACTGTGTAAGACCTATAACATCAATCCACCCATTGGTCTCAGTTAAGCAAAACACCCATATCTAGAATAAATGATGTAAAACAGCATCTTTGGCATATTTACTTGTGCTTGAGGTAAGTGTTGAGGAAACTGTAGTAGTAGGTGGAGTCGTGGTTGGAAGCTGTGTGGTTGTTGTAGATGGTGCAGCTGTAGATGTAGTCGTGGTTGGAAGTTGTGTGGTTGTTGTAGATGGTGTAGATGGAGTCGTGGTTGGAGGTTGTGTGGTTGTTGTAGTTGGTGAAGCTGTAGATGTAGTCGTGGTTGGAAGCTGTGTGGTTGTTGTAGATGGTGCAGTTGTAGATGTAGTCATGGTTGGAAGCTGTGTGGTTGTTGTAGATGGTGCAGCTGTAGATGTAATTGTGGTTGGAAGTTGTGTGCTTGTTGTAGATGGTGCAGCTGTAGATGTAATCATGGTTGGAAGTTGTGTGGTTGTTGTAGATGGTGCACCTGTAGATGTAATCATGGTTTGAAGCTGTGTGGTTGTTGTAGATGGTGCACCTGTAGATCCAGTCGGGGTTGGAAGTTGTGTGATTGTTGTAGATGGTGCAGCTGTAGATGTAGTCATGGTTGGAAGCTGTGTGGTTGTTGGAGATGGTGTACCTGTAGATGTAATCGTGGTTGGAAGTTGTGTGATTGTTGTAGATGGTGCAGCTGTAGATGTAGTCATGGTTGGAAGCTGTGTGGTTGTTGTAAATGTTGCACCTGTAGATGTAGTCGTGGTTGGAAGCTGTGTGGTTGTTGTAGATGGTGCACCTGTAGATGTAGTCGTGGTTGGAAGCTGTGTGGTTGTTGTAGATTGTGCACCTGTAGATGTAGTCGTGGTTGGAAGCTGTGTGGTTGTTGTAGTTGGTGCAGCTGTAGATGTAGTCGGGGTTGGAAGCTGTGTGGTTGTTGTAGATGGTGCCCCTGCAGATGTTATCGTGGTTGGAAGCTGTGTGGTTGTTGTAGATGGTGCAGCTGTAGATGTAATCATGGTTGGAAGTTGTGTGTTTGTTGTAGATAGTGCACCTGTAGATGTAATCATGGTTTGAAGCTGTGTGGTTGTTGTAGATGGTGCAGCTGTAGATGTAATCATGGTTTGAAGTTGTGTGTTTGTTGTAGATAGTGCACCTGTAGATGTAATCATGGTTTGAAGCTGTGTGGTTGTTGTAGATAGTGCACCTGTAGATGTAATCGTGGTTGGAAGTTGTGTGCTTGTTGTAGATGGTGTAGTTGTAGATGTAATCGTGGTTTGAAGCTGTGTGGTTGTTGTAGTTGGTGAAGCTGTAGATGTAATCATGGTTTGAAGCTGTGTGGTTGTTGTAGATGGTGCAGCTGTAGATGTAGTCGGGGTTGGAAGCTGTGTGGTTGTTGTAGATGGTTCACCTGTAGATATAGTCGTGGTTGGAAGCTGTGTGGTTGTTGTAGATGGTGCAGCTGTAGATGTAATCATGGTTGGAAGCTGTGTGGTTGTTGTAGATGGTTCACCTGTAGATGTAATCGTGGTTGGAAGCTGTGTGGTTGTTGTAGATGGTGCAGCTGTAGATGTAATCATGGTTGGAAGCTGTGTAGTTGTTGTAGATGGTGCACCTGTAAATGTGGAGCAATTATAACTATTCAACTATAACATCAATTCAAAACCACCTGTTGGTCTCAGTTAAAGCATACTTACTTGCGCTTGAGGTAGGCGTTGAGGAAACTGTAGTTGGAGTTGGAGTCAAGGTTGTTGTAGTTGTAGGGGCAGTTGTAGATGGTGCACCTGTAGCTGTAGTAGTGGTCGTGGTTGGAAGCTGTGTGGTTGTTGTAGTTGGTGCAGCTGTAGTCATGGTTGGAAGCTGTGTGGTTGTTGTAGTTGGTGCAGCTGTAGTCATGGTTGGAAGCTGTGTGGTTGTTGTAGTTGGTGCAGCTGTAGTAGTGGTCGTGGTTTGAAGCTGTGTGGTTGTGGTAGTTGGTGCAGCTGTAGTAGTGGTCGTGGTTTGAAGCTGTGTGGTTGTGGTAGTTGGTGCAGCTGTAGTAGTGGTCGTGGTTGAAAGCTGTGTCGTTGTTGTAGTTGGTGCAGCTGTAGTAGTGGTCATGGTTGGAAGCTGTGTCGTTGTTGTAGTTGATGCAGCTGTAGTAGTGGCCGTGGTTGGAAGCTGTGTGGTTGTTGCAGTTGGTGCAGCTGTAGTAGTGGTCATGGTTGGAAGCTGTGTCGTTGTTGTAGTTGATGCAGCTGTAGTAGTGGCCGTGGTTGGAAGCTGTGTGGTTGTTGCAGTTGATGCAGCTGTAGTAGTGGTCGTGGTTGGAAGCTGTGTGGTTGTTGTAGTTGGTGCAGCTGTAGTCGTGGTTGTCGTTGGAAGCTGTGTGGTTGTTGTAGTTGGTGCAGCTGTAGTAGTGGTCGTGGTTGATAGCTGTGTGGTTGTTGTAGTTGGTGCAGCTGTAGTAGTGGTCGTGGTTGAAAGCTGTGTGGTTGTTGTAGTTGGTGCAGCTGTAGTAGTGGTCGTGGTTGGAAGCTGTGTGGTTGTTGTAGTTGGTGCAGCTGTAGTAGTGGTCGTGGTTGGAAGCTGTGTAGTTGTTGTAGTTGGTGCAGCTGTAGTAGTGGTCGTGGTTGGAAGCTGTGTCGTTGTTGTAGTTGGTGCAGCTGTAGTAGTGGTCGTGGTTGGAAGCTGTGTGGTTGTTGTAGTTGGTTCAGCTGTAGTCGTGGTTGTCGTTAGAAGCTGTGTGGTTGTTGTAGTTGGTGCAGCTGTAGTAGTGGTCGTGGTTGAAAGCTGTGTGGTTGTTGTAGTTGGTGCAGCTGTAGTAGTGGTCGTGGTTGAAAGCTGTGTGGTTGTTGTAGTTGGTGCAGCTGTAGTAGTGGTCGTGGTTGAAAGCTGTGTGGTTGTTGTAGTTGGTGCAGCTGTAGTAGTGGTCGTGGTTGAAAGCTGTGTGGTTGTTGTAGTTGGTGCAGCTGTAGTAGTGGTCGTGGTTGGAAGCTGTGTGGTTGTTGTAGTTGGTGCAGCTGTAGTAGTGGTCGTGGTTGGAAGCTGTGTGGTTGTTGTAGTTGGTGCAGCTGTAGTCGTGGTTGTCGTTGGAAGCTGTGTGGTTGTTGTAGTTGGTGCAGCTGTAGTAGTGGTCGTGGTTGGAAGCTGTGTGGTTGTTGTAGTTGGTGCAGCTGTAGTAGTGGTCGTGGTTGGAAGCTGTGTCGTTGTCGTAGTTGGTGCAGCTGTAGTAGTGGTCATGGTTGGAAGCTGTGTGGTTGTTGTAGTTGGTGCAGCTGTAGTAGTGGTCGTGGTTGGAAGCTGTGTAGTTGTTGTAGTTGGTGCAGCTGTAGTAGTGGTCGTGGTTGGAAGCTGTGTCGTTGTTGTAGTTGGTGCAGCTGTAGTAGTGGTCGTGGTTGAAAGCTGTGTGGTTGTTGTAGTTGGTGCAGCTGTAGTAGTGGTCGTGGTTGGAAGCTGTGTGGTTGTTGTAGTTGGTGTAGCTGTAGTAGTGGTCGTGGTTGGAAGCTGTGTGGTTGTTGTAGTTGGTGCAGCTGTAGTCGTGGTTGTCGTTGGAAGCTGTGTGGTTGTTGTAGTTGGTGCAGCTGTAGTAGTGGTCGTGGTTGGAAGCTGTGTAGTTGGTGTAGTTGGTGCAGCTGTAGTAGTGGTCGTGGTTGGAAGCTGTGTGGTTGTTGTAGTTGGTGCAGCTGTAGTAGTGGTCGTGGTTGGAAGCTGTGTCGTTGTTGTAGTTGGTGCAGCTGTAGTAGTGGTCATGGTTGGAAGCTGTGTGGTTGTTGTAGTTGGTGCAGCTGTAGTAGTGGTCGTGGTTGGAAGCTGTGTAGTTGTTGTAGTTGGTGCAGCTGTAGTAGTGGTCATGGTTGGAAGCTGTGTGGTTGTTGTAGTTGGTGCAGCTGTAGTAGTGGTCGTGGTTGGAAGCTGTGTGGTTGTTGTAGTTGGTGCAGCTGTAGTCGTGGTTGTCGTTGGAAGCTGTGTGGTTGTTGTAGTTGGTGCAGCTGTAGTAGTGGTCGTGGTTTGAAGCTGTGTGGTTGTTGTAGTTGGTGCAGCTGTAGTAGTGGTCGTGGTTTGAAGCTGTGTGGTTGTTGTAGTTGGTGCAGCTGTAGTAGTGGTCGTGGTTGGAAGCTGTGTGGTTGTTGTAGTTGGTGCAGCTGTAGTAGTGGTCATGATTGGAAGCTGTGTGGTTGTTGTAGATGGTGCAGCTGTAGTAGTGGTCGTGGTTGGAAGCTGTGTGGTTGTTGTAGTTGGTGCAGCTGTAGTAGTGGTCGTGGTTGGAAGCTGTGTGGTTGTTGTAGATGGTGCAGCTGTAGTAGTGGTCGTGGTTGGAAGCTGTGTAGTTGTTGTAGTTGGTGCAGCTGTAGTAGTGGTCGTGGTTGGAAGCTGTGTCGTTGTTATAGTTGGTGCAGCTGTAGTAGTGGTCGTGGTTGGAAGCTGTGTCGTTGTTATAGTTGGTGCAGCTGTAGTAGTGGTCGTGGTTGGAAGCTGTGTCGTTGTTATAGTGTGTGCAACTGTAGTAGTGGTCGTGGTTTGAAGCTGTGTGGTTGTTGTAGATGGTGCGGCTGTAGTAGTGGTCATGGTTGGAAGCTGTGTGGTTGTTGTAGATGGTGCAACTGTAGTAGTGGTCGTGGTTTGAAGCTGTGTGGTTGTTGTAGATGGTGCAGCTGTAGTAGTGGTCGTGGTTGAAAGCTGTGTGGTTGTTGTAGATGGTGCAACTGTAGTAGTGGTCGTGGTTGGAAGCTCCGTGGTTGTTGTAGTTGGTGCAGCTGTAGTAGCGGTCGTGGTTTGAAGCCGTGTGGTTGTTGTAGATGGTGCAACTGTAGTAGTGGTCGTGGTTGGAAGCTCTGTGGTTGTTGTAGTTGGTGCAGCTGTAGTAGTGGTCGTGGTTTGAAGCCGTGTGGTTGTTGAGCCTGTAAACATAAGTAACCATAAACAACACCACCAATAGCACTTTTAAGAATAATAAAGAAGAACAAGGAAGAATTCCACTCACTGTTACCAACCGTTACAATGACACATCGAAGCTCAGAGTTATGCCGAGTGATACTGGTTGAGCTGTGGAAGTAAATTGGTACAGTGGCTTCATTATTAAGCAATTCTGGAAATGCCTTCAAATAATCTTTCAGTCTATACTAACAGTCTTTTATACACATATATATATATATATATATATATATATATATATACATATACATGAAATTATTTTCATGTTCTATTGTGAAAACAAACATAAAGATTGATATCCGCAAGTCATTGCATTCTGATTTCATTTCATTCAGTGGTTTCAAATACAAAAAAAGGATGTGATTTTTTCTTGCTTTTGAGTGAAAACAGTTTACTGAACAGTTTATATGTCACTGGTAACCTTAAGTTACATGACACACAGATAAAATCAGATTGCCAACTTTGTCTCCCAAAATCCTGTCTTACCAGAAACATTTCTGCATATCAGCCTTTAAACTACTTAAAGTGTTTCGCTTTCACTTACGTGGAATTTGCTGCCTCTGCTGTGATGAGGATTTCCAGCTCCTGACCGACAGGGGTGTAAAGCTGAGCCAAGTGTGCTGGGGTTGGAGACAGAAACCTGGGCAGAAAGTGTCCTTCTGTGCAGGATGGTACAGCAGGATCAACTGGAACAATGGAGATGAGCAACAAAGTCAGCCATGCTGACACGGACTCAGAATGGAACTGCAGACAAGTCTGTCCATCAAATTTCTCCAAACACTAACAGGTGTTGGGTCCATGTTTTAAATTGGTGGACCAACACTGCGCACGCTGTTTACAGTGGCTGAAGATCAGATATGGACATTTGTGACTCCACAGCACTTCTTTGTGGTTTTAAATCAGGACTATCAAAAGACAGGATTTTACCTTTCACAGCAAACTGGATAGGTATCTTGCTGATAGCGTCAGTGGTAGTTCTCATTACTTGCGAACCGTTGGTGTGAGTCAGGGTGATGTTCTGCCTGGGAAAGTCCTCCATCACCATCTGCACCACATAGGAGCCTTCATTGCTGCTGCTGGTGGGGTAGACATACAGAACGCAGAAAGACTGCAAGAGGAAATAAGCCATATAAGGTCAAAAATAATCAAATCAACCCAATTAACCAGATAGTAAATGTAAGGCTATGATTATAAGTCCTACTCTCACCATGTATCAATATAGTCTATATATGGACATTTAAGTAAGAAAAAGGTATTGCTAATTCAAGGTGTTAAAGTCATGTAAAGTTGAAGAAAAGTCCATCCAACAAATTTACAAAAATTAACAAATTTAGAGAATCCAAATAATTGTACGAATGTCATGGCATTAACAGCTGTTACTCACAGAGGAGGCGCTGATGGCGTGAAAGAGGCCGAAGCCAGGCGGTTGTGTGCAGGTTTGACACTCTGAACCAGTTGCAAATCTGCATCTGACCTTATCTCCGTCGGTGTCAATTGCCAATAAAAAGAAAGTACTCCCACAGTTTGAAGGAACTCTGAGAGGAAGAGCAAGAAACAAAGAATAAAAAAAAGAGCCACCATTATATAACATGAGCTAGGACAAGTTTAAATGCCTCAGGGTTAAACAGGTCTGTCAAGTGAATGTCAGTCTGATGGAGGTGGACACTGAAGGTGACTGGACTGAACTGTTTATCAAAAGCAATTTACAGGAAATCTTCCAAGATGCACCTTTTGGAAATTGAGCTTGAACTTGAGCTTGAAGAAGACGATTTTTACTAATAATCTTTAACTTACATTTTTTGAGTAAAGGTCACAGTTTAATATTTACACATTATAGTAGCAGCAAGGTGCTCTTAATCAAATGCACGGATAAACTGAACATCAGCAGTTTGCTGCTCTGGAGCATTCAGGAGGGGGTTAACACAATGCCGAGGAGGAAAGACATTAACTATGATTATAGGGGACCAAGAGTTGCTCCTCATCAATCCAGGAAGGGCTGAAAGGCCATTTCCAAATCATTTGGAGTCCATCATTCTACAATGAGAAAAATCATTTACAGATGGAAGACCGTTCTTTTTCTCACTCTGTAACAGCTAAAGTTGAAAAACAGTGTTTTGCATACAGTAGCCAAAGGTTTGAAGCTGTTCTGGTGAATGACAGTGTTGGAATTTAAAAATGAGAAACTAAACATGCTGCGACACCATCAAAAGGAACAAGTTTCATCGGACTGCTTTGCTGTCAGTCAAATGAAAAGTTCTTGGTATCTTGATGCCAGCATGTGATGCAAGTACTAACAAATTGGAAAAAAAGAAAGAGATACTCGTTAACAATGGGTGGGCTTACCTCAAAGCTGGTAGGATTGTGGTCAGCGGTGATGTATTGGCTTTGCCCGTGTCTGACCGTATTCTCAGTTCCACCTCAGTCACAGCCTTCCAACTATTAATGTTTTGTTGATTACTTATCCAGTTACCACCAGCCAACCTGCAGGGGAGAATCAATGTTCACTTGAATCGCTGAAGTTTTAAAGAAGATCTTTTGGATTTGGTCGCCCTTCAATGGCAGTTTGTCAAATAACACTCACTCAAGCTGAAACGGAGCATTGCTGGGAACCAGCCGAGTCAAGAGTCCTTCACTCTGACACCACTCTCCATTGCTCTCCTCATCAACCTTGTTTAATGAGCTCTGAATCAAGTCACCACAGTTGCCACTGCAACTCCACGTATTACTGGATGGGCACGAGTGGAAGTTCAACTTATAACGAAGGACCACCTGCAGATTTAAAGTGAGGAGCATTAAGTACAATCAACCTTTAAAGGACAGATGAATTATTTTTCTTTTTTTTTACATATAACGTCTACATACCGTGACTGATCCGTTTACAAAAACCTCCTTTGGGTAGTAGGTCATCACTGTGCCATAGAAATGAGAAGCTTGTGTGCAGCTGAGCAGCAGCAGCAGCAGCGCAGGGAGCAACATGGTGAATGCGTCAGCCTCTCTGAGCAAAGGCTGTCAGTGACAGGAGCTATTATTCTTCAAGAGACAGCCTCCCGTCCACTGCCTTTCTTTTTGTCTGTTCCCTGCGTCTCACACAAAAGACAAGGAAATAACCTGGTATGAGTCGCATGACTGTAGGATTATTATCAGAGATGACAAGTGCAGCGAAACCGGTTTCCATGACCAGCTCTCATTAGAACAAGGATGGAAATTATTGATAATCAAAAGACAGAAGTCTTTGGCTCTGACACCAAAATTGGTTCAAAATCTTTTTCTTTTTTCCTTTTTTCCCCAGAGTGAAACAAACCAACCATGAACTTGACTGTTGCTTGTTTTTAAATTCATTTAAATGATTTTATTTGTTTCTCTTTATATTCTCTTATGTATTTTTAATGCTTCTTCCACTCCCCGCTGCAATGCTTTTATTTTATGTAAAGCACTTTGAATTGTTTGTACATGAAATGTGCTATTCAAATAAATTTGATTTGATTTGATTTTTGATTTTGAACCAACACTGTCATGTACTCTTTGTGTCGTTAAGGATTATTTGCCTCTTTTTTTAAAAGGCGTTTCTGCTGGTGAAAGAGACACACGGTGGTGCTGAGACATGATCCTACTCTATGCTCTGCTCTGCTCCATCTTCTACTCTACTCCTCAGCCCCCTTTTCTTCTCCTCTCTCTTCCCTACTCTATTCTCCTCTCCTCTCCTCGCCTCTCCTGTCCTATGCTATGCTATGCTATGTTCCTCTTCTGTGCTATGCTACACTATGTTCCCAGTTTTCAAGTTTGCTTGGAGTGAAATTCGGGCGGGACAGGGGCCGGGCCGTGCGCGCGAGGGGGTTTCTTTTGTTTTTTTGTTTTTTTTTTGGGGGGGGGGGGCTGGTCCCTTGCAGTATCCCATCGCCATAAACTAGCTACTTAAAGATATTGTTTTATTTACACCAAAATCACAAATCTTCACTTTTACACTAAATTCTGCTATATTTTAAAATAAATAGTTTTAGGAATGCAAAGTCTTAACAAACCAAAAAAAAAAAAAAAAATGTTATGAGTGTTATTGTAAGTGTTTGTGGCAGATTTTGATGCTTGATGACTGATATTGGGGGCTCCCATTTAAAGCACAACCATTTTCACAGTCATGATGGATGACAGATTTCCATTCAGAGCCAAAGTGTTCCTGGTCTTGGTTTTATTGAGCCTCACCATGGAAAAAAACCCTCTCTGCATCAGCATTTCAGTGCGGCAGAACTAATACCAGTTTGGCAATTGTAGATATCCTTGGGAATCTGTTCATACCAGTCACCTTTGAAAAAAATTAACCAGGAAGCCTAATTACACTCCTACATATTTTTCATGAAGTTGCTCATGTCAAAGGGTGTGTGCTGAATATTTAGGCCTACTACTCCAACGAACACTTTAATCGGCAGGTATTGGTCTTTTACAAGGAGTAGGAAAACTATAGTAACTAATAAAAGATTCAAATAAATGAAGAAATGACCTGCTGATGATCCTGACGGTTCTCTTCCACCTCGTCTACAATTTCTGCACGCGTGCTTAAGCACTTAAGAAACAGAGAACGGAAATAAAACGTTTGACTTTGGTTCTCTAAAGGTTTGGTTATAAACCAAACCAAAATCTACCACTTAAAAACGTTCCCTTTGGGTACAGTGAAACCCAAACAAAAGAGGACGTTCCTTGGACGTTTAGGGAACCACCCATATGAAACGTTAGCCAGTAGTTACACTGCTATCAACCAGCAACATTATGCTTAGTTGTTTTTCGGGTTTTTTCAGAACTTAAGGTGTAATTAAAAATTACACAAGTGTGATTTTTCATTAATTTCTTATAATGCATGAATTGCTCATTATTATTATTATTTAACCAAAAAGAAAATACTAAAATACAAAACGTTCAAGTATTTAAAACATTACAACAATACATGCCCAGTAATATTGTTGTAATGTTTTAAATACTTGAACGCAGTTTTTCTAGAGAAGATAATTGTTTTGTATATGAGATTATTCTCCATCGACTCTTTTGGGCTTTCACATGCGCGAGCCTAGAACCAGCCGGTGAGTTACATGCTGTTTATAAAGTTGTTTTGTAACGTCCCCATGCCAGTAATGTGAGAACCATGCATATTGTTTTGATGGTAAGGCTTGTGACTTTATTGTCGGATGGGTTATAAAGTGGTGTGACGTTTCTGCAGTGTGCAAGTTGTTGTTTTACGTGGAAGGGTTAGCGCTTGCCCCTTAGCCACCACGTATTAGCCTCGCATGACAGGGTGTGCGAACAGAGCGATCTCCACACAGGGAGCGCAGATTTGCACCTGTCTGTGTCCTACTATCAGTATTTGACAACCTCTAGCAATGGAAACGCGCTTCAAATGCCCCGGAGTTCCCCTTTAATGGTTCTCGAGCCAGGACAGTTGCGCGTTTGCGCCGAGTATGAATCAGCCTTAATACTAGCCTGATAAACCAGCCTAAATGGATTGGATGTCTACTTTAGTCTGGCTCCGATGAATGGATACAACGGAACATTGTTGATAAGCACAACCCGTTGTCTTTCAAACCGTGTCTGTGCCTATAGGCCAACGCTCTGACCAATCCGTGCAACTGACTGTGACGTAGTAAGCGTGACAGAAAGCTTTGGTGGGAGGGGACTGTATGTAAACAAGTGAAGCAACTTCAGCAAGGCTGAATCAAACGAGCGCTGTTCCATTGCCGCCGCCATCTTTCTTGTTGTGCTTTCGCTTCCACTGCCCAACGTCGCACTGCTCTGTCGTCACTCCCTCAAAACCCCGCCCCAGAACTTTCTGCCCCGCCTGCGTTGATTCAAAACACATCTCTGCGTTGTGATTGGTTTAGTTGCTATCTGCCAGATTCAGGGCAGTATTTTCAAAATGAAAAGTTGTTCGAAGCCAGACCCAACCGCAGGCAAAACATTTTGCCGTCCAGCAGTTGGCGCTGGTTTTCCAGGCTACCTTAAAGGTAGGGTAGGAGATCCTGGATTTTGAGTCCAGTGAAGCTGCATTTTGAAAATACACAGGTAAAAAGTCCCAACCCTTTTCTTCACTTTTCCCCCGAAGGCACGCCTCTAGAGTACATGAACGCGCACGAGCACGAAGGTGCACGAGCGCTGTTCTGACAGCAAGCATCGATCGTTTCCGTATTTAGTATTTAGTATATAGTTTATGCTAACTATACGTTTAATAATGCTAGGTGCTAGCCAAGCTGGCTCTAGTTTAGCTTCCTGCAAAGCTTCTGGAAATTCACGGAGCAGGGTATGCGCACAGGGGGAAGGAGGGGGAGGGAGGAGCAGATTGCAGTTTGATAGACGGCATCAGAATCCAATCATTGTGAACGGACCGTTCACAATGATTGGATACTGTTTTTCCTAGATTGTACGTTCTAGAGGCCACTAAAACTTTTCATATTTGTGTCAAAACTTTTAATTAATTGGTTGCAATAGGGGTGTGAAGAGTATTTCAAGCAATATGTAAAAAAATGTTACAGAAAAAGATCCCCTACCCCGCCTTTAATACAGCATTGACATCGTGTTATTTTCTTCGAAAATTTAGCCATTTATGATTTAAATATTTGTTGTACATTATTCTCTGTTACATACTTTATGTTACCAAGATGTCTTGTGTTACTTTTTTACCGTTAATATAAGTTTTATGGATGTTTTTAGGTTCGCGTTTTTGGCGCGAACGCAAAACATAGTCGTACAATAGAAGTAAATGCTATAGTTTGGATTCAAATAAAGAGCATAAGCTTACTACAACAGCTCTGTACTTCAATGCAGAGAGCAATTTTGTGGACAGGGAACTGCCGTCCTGCCTCTAGGAAAACATTCACATAAGGGATTGAGGATGAGGAGTCACGTGACTCCGGTCGGCCATGTTGGCGATTCACTCTTGAAAAGGTAACATTCATTTTTGTTGACTAGTTAAAGTTGCACTATGTAGGATGGCAGTAAAGGCGTTTTTTTTTTTCAAAATCAGTGAAATATGTGTTCTCGTAATCTCTTGGACTGAGCATACCACTTTATTAGTGCAGCTTTCATTCATTGTTTCTCCATTCATTGTTTATATAGCATATTATTTGAACCAAAGATGAAATGGAATAAGTAAAATAGGCTACAATAAAATAAGTTGTTGTTTTAAATTCAGTTAAATGCAGACACACTCAAGTAAGTCAAGGGCCTAATTACTTGATAATGAGTTCCATTGTTAGGTTAGCTATACACTATTTGCTATGCACTATATTGAAAAGGTTAATATTTTTTCTATGCATGGTCGGGAATGAGATCCTTCCCCAAGTGGAGGAGTTCAAGTATCTCGGGGTCTTGTTCACGAGTGAGGGACGAATGGAGCAGGAGATTGACAGACGGATCGGTGTGGCGTCTGCAGTGATGCGGGCTCTGCACCGGCCCGTCGTGGTGAAGAAGGAGCTGAGCCAGAAGGCGAAGCTCTCGATTTACCGGTCAATCTATGTTCCTACCCTCACCTATGGTCACGAGCTGTGGGTAGTGACCGAAAGAACGAGATCGCGAATACAAGCGGCCGAAATGAGTTTCCTCCGCAGGGTGTCTGGGCTCTCCCTTAGAGATAGGGTGAGAAGCTCGGTCATCCGGGAGGGGCTCGGAGTAGAACCGCTGCTCCTCCGCATCGAGGAGTCAGATGAGGTGGCTCGGGCATCTGGTGAGAATGCCTCCTGGACGCCTCCCCGGTGAGGTGTTCCGGGCCCGTCCCACTGGGAGGAGGCCCCGGGGAAGACCCAGGACACGTTGGAGAGACTATGTCTCTCGGCTGGCCTGGGAACGCCTCGGGGTCCCCCCAGAAGAGCTGGAGGAAGTGGCCGGGGACAGGGACGTCTGGGTCTCTTTGCTCAAGCTGCTGCCCCCGCGACCCGATCCCCGGACCAGCGGAAGATGATGGATGGATGGATGGATGGATGGATGGAAATACAGTTTTTTTCTACTTGCTGAAAAATCATCTCCTCACACAGATAACTACAAGCTGGCAGAGAAGAAATATGAGCAATATATGGTAAATTCCTGCACAGAGACAGATGATGGCACAGCCATTAACCAGAAAAGAGTGCGCAGGCCCCCCCGGGGATATTCCTCCAGTGAGAGTAAGGCCTCTTCAGTACAGACTGAATTATGTACAAAATTAATTGAATGTTTCCCTGTCAGTACAAATTATGGTCTTTTGTTGTAGATGAGTCAGCTCTTCAGCCAAGGAAGCAGGCCAGGAATGTGGGTCGATGTGAAAGCCCAGTTGGTAAGTTTGTCAAATAATTTTGCGTATCTTGGTGCCAACATCACAGAAATCACCCATTACATATTATGTGACTAATCTAATTGGTTCTTTTTTTTCTTTTCAGAACAACACATTCCTTCACCATCATCATGTAAGCATTTTCCCAATTGTGTGATGTATTGGCATGGGCTTCTGTTTTCAAATTACATTCATAAGAATCTCGCCATAACATAATTGAGTGGCTTCTAAGCAGGTTCAGATTTCCAAAACATATATTGCTCGACCTCTGCCGTGAATTGGGGCCATTTCTCGAGCGAGAAACTAAGCGCACGCAAGCCATACCTGTGCATACAGGTGCTGTCCACTCTGGGCTTTTTGGCTACAGGTACGTTTCAGCGCGAGGTAGGAGATCGATGCAGCATTTCTCAGCCGTCCATGAGCCGAATGCTGCCCACAGTGTTGGATGTGCTTATTTCTTTGGTCCCGACTTGCATTCGATTCCCTTATGGGGGTCCACGCCAGGCAGCATTAAGCAAGGGTTTTATGGTATCGCGCAGCCCCAACGTCATAGGAGCAATAAACTGCACGCACGTCGCACTAAAAGCACCATCACAGCACGAATACAACCTTGTGAATTGGAAAGGGAAGCACTCCATTAATGTATAACTTATATGCGACAGTGATATGCTGCTTCTCAATGTCGTTGCCCGATGGCCAGGGGGGACGCACGATTCCTTTATTTTGCAGAACAGCTCCGTGGGTCTTCGTTTACAAGAAGGAGCTGTTGAAGATGGATGGCTTATTGGTGAGTGTTGCGCAGCATGTTTGCAACATTGGTTATATTCAGTGTTTGAACTACGGGGGGACTCGAGACCCCCTGAAACTGACATGAGACCCCCGAAAACATGATTTGAGAAATGTTGGGGGGGTCTCTAAAATATTGGCAAAATGTGATTTCCCCTAATGAGTTATGATTGCAGACGCGATGCATGTGTGGAGGTGTGGAGCCTGTGTGTGTAATTGGCATAAAGCTGTGCTATCCGCCGCGTATGATTCTGTATAGCTTCTCATGTGTTATTGAGATCCGTGCTCTGAGTCAAGCGCAAGCAAGCAAGTTCCGGTGGCTTTTAAAGGGAATGTTGGTGCCATATACGGTTACTTGGGGGCGTTCCATGATGCAAATTAGTCTGCTCGTGCCGCGCAAGGTGAACTGGCAGGTGTGGTATTTATCATTGCAGATTACCTACTGTTGTGCGTACGACCTGTCTAAGAACGTTTAGATGAATGCCGATTTTTTTTGTACTTGGGCACATTCTAAATTTCACTCATACGACAGGGATTTAGAAGGGATTATACGCACTAATGATAAATGAGGGCCCTGGACTTTCTTACGGAGAGACCCCAGTCAGTCCGGATCAGAAACAACACCTCCAGCACCACCACACTGAGCACAGGGGCACCTCAAGGCTGCGTGCTCAGTTCACTGCTGTCCACACTCCTAACCCACGACTGCAAAGCACTACACGACTCGAACCACATAATCAAGTTCGCTGACGATACGACCGTGGTGGGTCTCATCGAAAAGAACGACGAGTCATCATACAGGGAGGAGGTGGAAAAGCTGATCACCTGGTGCAAAGCCAACAACCTGTCTCTGAATGTGGACAAAACTAAAGAGATGGTTGTTGACTTCCGCAGAGCACCGAGGGACCACGAGCCTCTGCACATCGAAGGCTCCCCGGTGGAGATTGTGGAGAACACCAAATTCCTTGGTGTCCATCTGGCAAAGAACTTCACCTGGTCCCTCAACACCGGCTCCACCGTAAAGAAGGCTCAGCAGCGTCTCCACTTCCTGAGAAGGCTGAAGAGAACCCACCTCCCTCCCACCATTCTCACCACCTTCTACAGAGGGACCATAGAGATGCCTCCTGGGTAGCTGCATCACCGCCTGGTTCGGTAACTGCACCCAACTGGACCGCAAAAACCTTCAGCGTGTGGTGAGGATGGCTGAAAAGATCATTGGAGCCACTCTCCCCTCCGTCTCAGACATCTACACCACACGCTGCATCCGCAAGTCTTCTTAAAGACCCCACCCACCCCTCACACAGACTTTTCTCACCCCTCCCATCTGGCAGAAGGATAGCATACGGTCTGTCACCACCAGACCACAAAAAAGCTTCTTCCCCCAGGCCATACCACTCCTCAACGCTCAGAGACTGATCTGATCACCTCTGTTGTCCCAGCTGTTCTTTATTGTTGCTGTTTGTTGCACTGAAAAACTTCTCGAGAAACGTTATTTCATTGCACTGTATACTGTGTATACGGCTGGAATGACAATAAACCCTCTTGAATCTTGAATCTTGAATACCACCACCAGCACCCACACCCATTTTTTTTATTCTTGTAGTTAATTGTATTTTATTCATATTGGTTTTTTTTTGTTTATATTTTATTATTATTGTTTTATTCAAATAAAACCATGCACCCACACCCATTTTTGATGTTTATTCTTGTATTTAACTGTATTGATTTGGTATTAAACATTATTGTCCTGCAACATTTGCCATCACTGCTTTAGCTCTGAAGTAAATAGTTGTCGTGCATTTTTACAAACTAGAAATACGACAACATTGTGGGAAAGAACCCAAATATGTAATCAACAAGGTTACTAGAATGTACGTACATTCTAGTAACCTTGTTACAGAGAACGGAAATAAAAACGTTTGACTTTGGTTCTCTAAAGGTTTGGTTATAACCAAACCAAAATCTACCACTTAAAAACGTTCCCTTTGGTTGTATAGGGGAACCAACACATAATAAACAAGGTTGGGGGAACCTCATGAGAACGTCTAGGGAACCAAATATCTAACCAACAACGTTGTGGGAACCATATGGGAACGTAATGGGAACCACACACATAACGTTCTGGGAACCTAAATAAAACTTTCCTGCTAACCAAATTAGAACCGAAAAAAAAAACCCAAAAAACAACGTAGTCAGAACCTAAAAACAACCAAGGGCTAACATTCCAGGAACATTCTCGGAACGAAAAATGGTTAGTATTTAAATACTGAGCTGTACGAGCTCACCTACCATTGACTCGTTTATAGTATAGGCCATTAGAATTTCTGTGCGACGAAGTTGATCATTTCTCAGCGTGAGAAATGGCATGTGTGGCGTGTGAACTTGTTGAAATGCGTGTGTTTCACGCTCATTGCGTGAGACTTGAGAGTCCTGTGTTCCTCTTCTAGGCTATGCTATGCTACGCACCTCTACTGTGCTATGCTACCTGCCCTTCTATGCTATGCTGTTTCCTGTGAAGCAGCTTTGCTCATCAACAGTCTTTGGTTTGTTCAGCTGCTTGGTGTTGGGTTGGGACTGTTCTGTCTCATGCTCTGTATCCAAATAAAGTCTCTGACTTGTTAGTTTCAAAATTTGAAGACTGAGAAAAATTGAGTGGAACCTGGAAAAGGCTTGAGTTCAGTCCCTCTGCCCTCTCAGGCTGCTCTCTAACAGACAGAGCTGTACTTCCTGACAGTTAGTTCAGTCTTTCTTGAAGCTTTTGTCTCTTTTTTCCAGTTTTGGCCTTCAAAATGGAACCCGGTAAAGAACTTGGGGGTCAGCTCCATGTTCCCACGGCCCATTGGTCCCACATTGCTAGGAATTTTTTGTTTTTTCAAAATTAGGCCCAATGGTCCCACAGCCCATTGGTCCCACATCGCTAAGACTTTTTTATTCATTTTTAGGCCCATTGGTCCCACATCATAAAGACTTTTAACATTATTTTTTAGGCCCATTGGTCTAAAATTTAGAATTTTAATGAAAGTTTTCACTAATCTTTATTGTCACTTAGCACAGTGAGGGAGGCCCATACAGAATTTTTATGTGGAGTCTGCATGGGAATGTTCCTCGACTACATGAGGAACACATTTATCCAATAAATAAATTTTGTTTTATGGCAGCTTACCACCGGGTCATGAATGACACTGGTCAAGTGCGCCACTCTGGACTGTGATGATATTTTATAGGCCACTTTTTATTGTGTAAAGCCAATTTAGCCATGAAATACATATTATTATTGTTATTATTAGTAGTAGCAGTAGTATTAGTAGTACCAGTGCAGTTGTAGGTGTTTTTCTACTTTTGGAAATGAAGCTAAAAAAACAGCTGAGGAAATAATAAAAAAAACAAATAATAAAAAAAAAAGGTTAGCATGTGCAGGCCAAATGTCTTTACACCTTTTTCGCTATTAGTTTACTCAGAAATGTGAGAATATGGAGTTGTGGGACATAGGGCCTAAGCTGTGGGACCAGTGGGCTGTGGGACCAATGGGCCTAAAAAATAAAAAAAAGTCTTAGTGACGTGGACCAATGGGCCGTGGGACCATAAACACGCTCCCAAGACTTGACCTCAAGCCCTCTGCCTTCTCAAACTCATCTCTAACAGTTTGTGCTATGTGAGCACACAGCTGAGCTGCTTCTTGAGCAAACTTCAGCCTTCAGAAAATCGCTTTCAGACTTAAAGTCTTCTGCTAACAGCCTGAGCTGTTGAAGCAAACAAATAGACTTCTTTCTTAGAGCATTTCACTCTTTCTTTCATTCTTGGTGGCTTTCACAAAATTACAGGAGGGCTCTCAGTCATAAGGACTTTGCCTTTCCTTTCCTAAAATATCTGCAACTTGTGAAGATTTGAACCTGAAACCTGGAGAGATTTTCGCTCTTTACTTTGAGAGTTAAGCATGAAAATGTTTCAGTCACGAGCTGTGACAGCTGACAGTTCCAACAGCCTGAGCAAACACTCTTTCTTAAATCCTGTGTCTGTCTGCCGTTGAACTTCAGTTTAATTCCACTTATTTGTTGGAAACATCAGAGAACAAAACAGAAACAACAGTGAGTTTAATACGAGTGCCACATTTGTAGAGTTAGTATGAGCACAGGCAGGTCTGCAGAGCAAATGTACAAAAACTAACAGGGACTGATTCATATGAAACCTCAGCAGCTCCTCGTGAGATCGACCAAACTCATCAAACGTGAATCCGTCACACGCTCAGATCCGGAAGGACAGCTCGCCTTCTGCGAAGACATTTTTTAATCTGACAGCTCAGTTCATGGACAACATCTAAGCAGTATTTATTTACCTTCAGTTATTCGTAATTTCGTAAATAAAACAAGTCTACGCTGTTATCAAATAACTTTATATTTCGGCTGTTAATATTATTTTATTTTGAAAGGTACCACCGGAAGTGTCAGTCATTTGTAATATTTCCGGCTTTACCTTTTCTGTAGATACCATTTTTGGCCACTAGAGGGCAGAAACGCCCTGCTCACAGTATAAAGACTGAATCTGTGGACTGCAGCTGGTGCCTTCATCATATTAACAAAATCACTTTGTAACAGATTTCACTCCATCTCAGACACAGCGGGACAACAATGCTTTCAGTGAAACATTCAAACTGACAAAGTACAACAATCTTTATGAAAGGTTTCATTCTTAAAGGTTTTTACCAGTTTCTGTGCAGGTTTGAAATTGCTCCTACTTTACATCTTTTCATTGTAGTGAGCTCTGTTCCCGACAGAAAGCCCATGCTCTGATCTATCTATCAATCTTCACTGAGTAATGAAATGTAATCTTAACTAAATATGACAGTGTTGTTAAAATACTGATATGTCTGCTCTCTTCCATCATAAAACCTCATTTGATAAAGATTTCCCACATTTCGATGTTCATATTGACGTTCAGGGTGTAGTTACAGCTTAAGGCCACCAGAGGGAAGTAAAGAGACAGATGCTAGCAGATACGCAATTATATATCACTTCCGGTGAGGACACACAAATGAAAGCCTCCCAAATAATTGTAAGCGCTTTTTTTAAAACCTTTATTTATGTATATAATAAAATACTTTTCTTAAGAAATTGACTATTTTTTTTATATCAGATATTCCCAGTTCACATATTTGATGTTGGTTGTTTTGTTTTTGCTTGGAGTCTTACTCATTTGGAAGACATGAATCTTGACTCGAGTTTTCCTTTTCCTTCCTCAGCTCACGTCCCACACTCCAGATACGCTCAGATCCACAAGGACAGCTCGCCCTCTCCGGAGACATTTTTTTAACCTGACAGTTCAGTTCATGGACAACATCTAAGCAGTTACTGTTGGGTCTCTGAGAAAAACGTGATGTTGAGGCGCACTCAGCCACCCCAGCAGCAGAACATCTGTCTGTCATGAAGGTGGCACCACTAAACTGAAGAAACGGATAACAAGGGGGAAAAAACAGGGAAAAGTAGTTCAAACGTGGCCTTGTTTCGGTATAAGATGTGAATAAGCCTCGTAAAAGATGTACATTGTTCAAATTCATACAAGACACAAAAGGCATCCTATTCTGAGAGACTTTATTTATTCCAAATCCCAATTCCTCTCCTGAGCTGACTTGGCCTTATTCTTCTGTTCCTCAGGGTTAAGGTGCCCCATGAGAGGCGATCAAACAGGTTTTAAACAGAGACAGTGGAAACCATCTGGGTGACTACACCAAATGGCCACAACTTCTGTATCCCCATTTAAAAAGGGCAAGTTGTCCCTGGAAAAACCACAGGGAAGGTTTAAATGTAAACAGCTCATAATCTTAGCTTTGAAAAATGGAACAAAACACAGAGAAACGGACCAGAAGTGCCTTCCTACAACTAGTGCCTTCTTATCCATGATCTACAACACGCTTTACATCTAAAGAAAACATGGGAAAATAACTCATCTTGTTGCTATAATATGATTTTAGGGATGTGTACTTTCTTTTTACAATGAAATAAATGTGCCTAAACACCATAACAAACCTTAGAGATTCAGTCCCTGTCTAAAACATGTAGACTTCCAGCACCAAAGTGGCCTTGAGTTGGCCCTCAGCTTCCTCTGCTTTCACCTCATTATTCACTCCTTCCTGAGTTCACCAAGCCGTCAGTTTTCATTTCATCACGTCAGCTGCTAAAGGTGATATTTTCCACCCACACACTGGACCATCCATCCATCCATTTATTGATTGTTTATCATTGGGCTGAGATTTCTGCAGTTTTAGCTTCTCTTCATTGGTTCCCTGTTACATTCAGAATAGAATTTAAGATTGTTGTCCTTGCATATAAAGCTGTTAATGACCGAGCTCCATCGTGTCTTAAAGATGTCACAGTTGGATATTTTTCTAACAGAGTTCCTCTTTTTCAGCAGGTATCCCTGGCCTGGTGCCCCCTTTCCTGTCCCCTCGGCCCCCAGCTGCCCTGCGCTCAGGATGGAGGATCGGACTGAAGAGAAGCTTCTGTGCAAATTGTTGGTTTCCTAAGTTAGGAAATAGTTTTTGAATAGTCTGTGTGAATGATTTCAATGAATTGAAGTATATTATTTATGTGTTGAGATGACATTTTGTGCTGTGTAAATAAGACTGAATTGTTTCCAGAGGGAAACAGTGTAGCTGTAAGTTAGCAGCAGACCGAGCCGGAGACGTACTCAGCGTAACTCGTAGTGATGCATGTGTACTGTTAATTACTGTGTTTAAATATACTGTTGTTGCTTTCCTCGTTTGAAATGTTTAGGTTTAATAGTTTGTCTGCGCTTTGGAAACTTCATTATTCTGCTGTGACACTCAGGAATGTGAGTGAAGGATATGGTGTCTGAAGAGGAGTTGCCAATAAGCTTGTGTCTTGGATCTTAATTGTGTATAAGTCCATAAAGTCTTTCAATAAGCTAAAAGAAGCCATGTTAGTTTATCATATATGTTGTGGCTTAGAAAGGGATTCATTTCATTATGTGAAATGGTTTTCTATTGTTGTATTTAAATTATAAGTAAGTGATAGATTTATCTTCAGGCAGCATTTAATCATCGTTTCTTTCATGGTTGGAGACCAACATGAAAGTACAGTTTGTGTGAGAAAGTTAAAGTGATGGGCAGATGGCTCAGACTGATAAAACATTGAAGTGCTGTTTGGTGAATGATTTTAACTCTGGAGGCTCTGAGATATTCTTCCACACTGCTGGTTTGTCCGTCCAGAAGCCTTTATCTCTACATTTGAGTCGTTGGTTTCAAATTTTTATTACATACCTGAGTGGAACCAGAAAAGGATTGAACTCAGTCCCTCTGCCTTCCCAAGCTGATCTCTAACAGCCGGAGATGTTCTTCCTGACAGCAGTTTGGTCTTTCTTGAACCTCGTCTCTTCTTTTTGGAGTTTTGGCCTTCAAAATGGAACCTGGTAAAGACTTGAACTCAGTCCCTCAGACTTCCCAAACTGATCTCCAACTGTTCAGCTCTGTATATGATTGTGGGAACAGCCGCAGACATGTTCACAAGTCATTTTTTCCAAGTCAACTCTTAAGTCTTTGAGGACCAACAACAAGTCAAGTCTCAAATGACTGAAGAAACTGTAACTTATATTACGTTTTAAATAAACACTCGGGCAGCTAAACGTGGATGAGAACGAGTCAACCTGGAATTTTATCAGGTGTCCCTGAAATAGTAAAATTAGGCCATTTTAAAACAGCAATTAGATAAACGTTAAGCTACATCCAAGTAGACTTGGTTTAGCAATTAATTTGGTAACTGTTAACCTCGGCTACTTACCCAAAGTCCTTTGCAAATTTGCCTGGCTACTGCAGATAAATCAGCAACGCCGTGTAGTGAACAAAGCAGCCATGATCTGCATATAGTTCACACTGTTTACTTTGATTAGTTTGCTAGCTGTACCTGTTGATACGCGCCAAGTTTCCCTTTCACATTACAGAGACTGACCCATCCTGGTGCTTTTTCAGGTGTGTGTGTGTGTGAGAGAAAGAGTTTGGTTGTAGTTGTCGCTGAAGCAGTCAGAGAAGCAGTTAGTGTAGAGAAGTACGTTATTGATAAGGCTGTGAACTGAAGTAAGCTGAGAGCCTTTGCAAATGCCAACCAACTGTATGTGACCGATACCTTTGTTCAACCAAGAGCAGGTAATACCGGTAATGCTGGTGGTCAGATCTGTGAGAATTGAAGATAAATATATGGCGTACAATCTTCATGTTAAGCTAAGTACCTCTTTGTTGTGGTTAACTGTTATTCATCAAACGGATCCATTCACCTGCTGAACTAACCTCCAACTGTGGTGGAAAGGCCAACAAATGAAGCCAACGTATATTACTACTTTTCAGAACCCACCTTTCACTCAAGTCAAATCTATGGAGCTGGAAAACGCCCCTCCTGCTCACCTGGAACCAGGGGCGTCGAGAGACCTGGTCATTCGGGCCTTCAGCCTCGAATCTCTCTGGACTGACATAGAGACCAATAAAAGTAGCGGGACAGTATTTATTTTATGTTTGCATCGGTAAAGTTTAATGTTCCTGGTGCATTTGAATGCACCGCACAGTTTGTATGACCCCACGTGGGGAGTGCCTCAACAGCCAATCAGGGGCTACGCAGGCCACGTTCAGCCTCTCAGCTCGGAGGTGAACTGCTATGGGGGAAATTTTGTGTAAAAAAAAATTATATAAACATGAACGAATTTATAAATGTATATATAATTAATATAAATATAAAAATGTGATCAACATATATGTGAGTGAAAATGAATATAAATATGAACAAATTTATAAATGTATATATAATTAATATAAATACAAAAAAATCGACACACAAATAAATGTATATGTATATAAATATACATCCATTTGTAAATATATTTTCGAGATTTTAAAATAAATATGATTGACTTTGTGTACGTGCAGTCTGGCAGTCTGCATTTGTGGATCCATTTTTTGCTCTCGTGTCCATGTCGTAATTTTGACACACTCCTACTGTGCTGCACGATGCACAAACAACTGCATGCCGATTAGAATGTGAACAGCGGCACAGCCCTCTATTCACGGAGCATTCACCAGATGGCAGTGTGCAAGGTACAGGGCAATGGCAGTGCCTAGCAGTCCAAGACAGAGGATAGGTTCTATCTACTCTGATTCTATCTACGTCAATGCTAGCTCCAGACCAGTCTTAATGAAGAATACCCTGGACTAATAAGTTTTATACATTTTACCTTTCATTCTGCCTAGCCAAAGGGATTTAGGAAAAGTTATAAATGATTAAACTACTAATCATTCCTATCCAGTTGTTCCACTTGTCGACTCCATATTGATCGTCCAAAGCCTCTGTCTTGGACTGCTAGGCACTGCCATTGCCCTGTGCCTTGCACACTGCCATCTGGTGGATGCTCCGTGAATAGAGGGCTGTGCCGCTGTTCACATTATAATCGGCATACATTTGTTTGTGCTTCGTGCAGCACAGTAGGAGTGTGTCAAAATTACTCCATGGACACGAGAGCAAAAAATGGATCCACAAATGCAAAAAATGGATCCACAAATGCAAAAAATGGATCTACAAATGCAAACAATGGATCCACAAATGCAAAAAATGGATCCACAAATGCAAACAATGGATCCACAAATGCAAAAAATGGATCCACAAATGCAAAAAATGGATCCACAAATGCAGACAGTCAAGCATATTTACGGCAGAGCAGACGTGGACCTCTTTGCCTCAGAAGAGTCGACCCATTGGTTCTCCCTGACAGAGGAGAGCAGTCCCCTGGGCCAGGATGCTCTGGCCCACGACTAGCCAGAAGTTCTCTTCTATGCTTTCCCGCCGATCCCTCTGATAGTCCCTACGCTACAGAGGGTCCTCCAGCAGGGCCACAGGCTGCTGTTGGTAGGCCCCTTTTGGCCAGGGAGGACGTGGTTTCCACTGCTGCACAGGCTCTGCAGCGGTTCCCCGTGGCGCCTCCCCGACAGGAAGGATCTCCTGTCTCAGTGGCAGGGTCGGATCTGGCATCCCGACCCGTCCCGTCTGCAGCTGTGGGTCTGCCATACCATCCTAAATGCGAGGGCGCCTTCTACCCGGGCGCTTTATGAACAGAGGTGGCGGCTGTTCACTACATGGTGCTTGGACAGGGGTGAGGACCCTGTGCACTGTACTGTCCCAAGGATTCTGGAGTTCCTCCAGTCACTCCTGGATGACGGCCGGTCCCCCGCTACCCTGAGGGTGTATGTGGCGGCCATTTCCTCTGGGCATGCTCGAGTGGATAACGGCACGGTGGGGGGCCACAGGTTGGTGTCCCTTTTCCTGAAAGGTGCGCGGCGGCTGCGCCCCCCACGGGTGCGACGCACCCCGCCCTGTGCTCGCCTCCCTTTGAACCCCTTGCTCAGGCAGGGCTGAGGTGGGTCTCCGCTAAGACCGCCTTTCTACTCGCTATCAGATCAGCGAAGCGTGTCGGGGAGCTGCATGCTCTGTTGGTGAGCGACTCCTGCATGAGGTGGAACTCGGATGGCTCAGGGGTTTCCCTATGGCCAAACTCCGCTTTTCTCCCGAAGGTGCTGTCTTCATCAAACCTCAACAGACCTATCCACCTGGCACAGTTTGTTCCCCCGGAGGGGGAGGACAGGTTACACCTACTGTGCCCTGTGCGGGCTCTGAGAGCCTACGTGGCCGCGACTGCCGGTATCAGGCAGTCGGACCAGCTCTTCCTCTGCTATGGTGGCCCTCGGAGAGGCTGTGCGCTCTCTAAACAGCAACTGTCCCACTGGGTGGTGGACGCCATCACCCAGGCATATAAGGGAAGTGGGCACCCCCAGCCAGCTGGGGTGAGCTGCCACTCCACCAGAGCTGTCTCGACCTCATGGGCAGCCCTACGGGGCGTTCCCCTGGAAGACAAATGTGAGGCAGCGTCATGGGCGTCACCGAGTACCTTCTCCAGGTTCTATCGAGTGAATGTTGCCACTCCCAACCCGTTGGCTGTGGTCCTGCTGCCCGACTCTGCTGCTTCCTCTCAATAAAGTGAGTAGGTGCTGGATTCCTCGTGACTTTTCTGGTATTAGTCATCCAGTGCTTGAAAGCACCGCCTCTGGCGGTCAGTAAGGATGAAATAGAACGAAAGTCACGTATGTAACTACGGTTCTATGAATCCTGGATGACCGCCAGAGCGTTCTGTCACTGAGAATCCTCGTATACTCGTGAGAAGATTCTGTAAGGACTGACCTGCTGATGTTGCCGGAAGTTATAGGCTCTCCGGGGTCAGCAGGGGGTCACGAGTGACGTTGTTGGTATAAACACTCGACCTGCGCATGTGCGAGATGTATCATTCAGTGCATGAAAGCACCGCCTCTGGCGGTCATCCAGGATTCATAGAACCGTAGTTACATACGTAACTTTCGTTATGTGAATATTTTTTTTCATCATATTTTAATATGCAACCACCAGTTACAACCGTTTGTAGATAATGGCGGCTGCGTGTTTCACAGATATTTGTACATATTCTCAATAGTTTACAATGAATCCAAGAGGAAATAGCCCCATATTGCAAATTCCCAACAAACAAAGAGAAAAAGAAATCAAAGTAAAGACATTTGGAAACCATCCTGTTATTTCATGTGCAAACAACAAATAAAGGGAAACGGACTGGAAAGTCACATTGCTTTGGGTAATTTGATCATTTCAGTTTAAAAATACAATATATATATATATATATATCGTCTGTTGAAAACACCTATAAACAACTGGGGCAGACTGAATACAAACTTCATGAAGCACTCTCGTAATCAGCCACTAGGGGTCACTGTTGTAATCTTCAGAATTATGTTTGATGGGAGCCCGCGACTCACAAATTCATCTTTAAACTGGAAGGGAAAAGCAGAAAAAAAGGTAGTGAGATACACTCAGTGCAACATTATAAACACAACTTTAAACTATGTTTGAATTGAAATGATTGTTATTTTTTCTCTAACCAGTTTGGCTAATATTGTAATTGCTATCTTTAGTGTAGCAGTATACACAGATACTGACCAGTTGAAGGATGGCATCAGTGTTATCCAGTGACAGTGTGGTAGAGATTTTCATTCTGAGCACAACAACAACTAGGAAGAAAAGCATGTCAACATTTCAATGCAGGCCGTAAGAGTTTACATTACAGGTCTCAGTACACACAAACACGGGTATTTTGAGAAACTACAGATTTTTACTGCATTTATATCTATCATCTACATCCAAAAGCTGATATGGGCACGGAAACTAAGCCATGAAAAATACTGCCAGGGTATAGATTTTCACAGTCTTTGACGGAAACATTTATATGTAGAGTGAGAGCTAGGGGGGGGGGGGTTGGCTTACATCTGCTGTGTTTTTTGTACATCGCGCTCTCAGAATATGCTCCCATCTTCCTTTTATGTTGTTTATATGGCGGATCCAACCAAGATAGTGCTGGTGCAAACCTTGCTAAAAGGATTTATTTACGTTTGCTCATAAATGTGCAAGAGAATTTTCATGTCTATGACATCACTGTTGTATTTGACTGAACTGCTTCACCCAAACATATTGTGATTATTGTGCGTAGCCTTAAGTGCAAAGCTCTTTTTCTGATGACTGTCTAAGACCTATAATATCAATCCACCCATTGGTCTCAGTTAAGCAAAACACCCATATCTAGAATAAATTATGTAAAACAGCATCTTTTGGCATATTTACTTGTGCTTGAGGCAAGTGTTGAGGAAACTGTAGTAGTAGGTGGAGTCGTGGTTGGAAGCTGTGTGTTTGTTATAGATGGTGCATCTGTAGATGTAATCGTGGTTGGAAGTTGTGTTGTTGTTGTATATGGTGCACCTGTAGATGTAGTCATGGTTGGAAGCTGTGTGGTTGGTGTAGATGGTGCACTTGTAGATGTGGAGCAACTATAACCATTCAACTATAACATCAATTCAAAACCACCCATTGGTGTTTTTTTCTCCATTGGCAAAACACCCATATACAGAGTAAATAATGTAAAACATCATCTTTTGTTATACTTACTTGCGCTTGAGGTAGGTGTTGAGGAAACTGTAGTTGGAGTTGGAGTCATGGTTGATGTAGTTGGTGCAGCTGTAGTCGTGGTTGGAAGCTGTGTGGTTGGTGTAGATGGTGCAGCTGTAGAAGTGGTCGTGGTTGGAAGCTGTGTGGTTGGTGTAGATGGTGCAGCTGTAGAAGTGGTCGGGGTTGGAAGTTGTGTGGTTATTGTAGATGGTGCAGCTGTAGTCGTGGTTGGAAGTTGTGTGGTTGGTGTAGATGGTGCAGCTGTAGTCGTGGTTGGAAGCTGTGTGGTTGGTGTAGATGGTGCAGCTGTAGTCGTGGTTGGAAGCTGTGTGGTTGGTGTAGTTGGTGCAGCTGTAGTCGTGGTTGGAAGCTGTGTGGTTGGTGTAGATGGTGCAGCTGTAGTAGTGGTTGGAAGCTGTGTGGTTGTTGTAGATGGTGCAGCTGTAGTCGTGGTTGGAAGCTGTGTGGTTGTTGTAGTTGGTGCAGCTGTAGTCGTGGTTGGAAGCTGTGTGGTTGGTGTAGATGGTGCAGTTGTAGTCGTGGTTGGAAGCTGTGTGGTTGTTGTAGATGGTGCAGCTGTAGCAGTGGTCGTGGTTGGAAGCTGTGTGGTTGCTGTAGTTGGTGCAGCTGTAGTCGTGGTTGGAAGCTGTGTGGTTGGTGTAGATGGTGCAGTTGTAGTCGTGGTTGGAAGCTGTGTGGTTGTTGTAGATGGTGCAGCTGTAGTAGTGGTCGTGGTTGGAAGCTGTGTGGTTGTTGTAGTTGGTGCAGCTGTAGCAGTGGTCGTGGTTGGAAGCTGTGTGGTTGTTGTAGATGGTGCAGCTGTAGTCGTGGTTGGAAGCTGTGTGGTTGTAGTTGGTGCAGCTGTAGTAGTGGTCGTGGTTGGAAGCTGTGTGGTTGTTGTAGTTGGTGCAGCTGTAGCAGTGGTCGTGGTTGGAAGCTGTGTGGTTGTTGTAGATGGTGCAGCTGTAGTCGTGGTTGGAAGCTGTGTGGTTGTAGTTGGTGCAGCTGTAGTAGTGGTCGTGGTTGGAAGCTCTGTGGTTGTTGTAGTTGGTGCAGCTGTAGTAGTGGTCGTGGTTGGAAGCTGTGTGGTGTTTGGGCCTGTAAACATAAGTAACCATAAACAACAGATTTTGCTGGAACACCACCAATAGCACTTTTAAGAATAACAAAGAAGAACAAGGAAGAATTCCACTCACTGTTTCCAACCGTTACGATGACACATCGAAGCTCAGAGTTATGCCGAGTGATACTGGTTGAGCTGTGGAAGTAAATTGGTACAGTGGCTTCATTGTTGAGCAATTCTGGAATTGCCTTCAAATAATCTTTCAGTCTATACTAACAGTCTTTTATACATATATATATATATATATATATATACATGAAATTATTTTCATGTTCTATTGTGAAAACAAATATAAAGATTGACATCCGCAAGTCATTGCATTCTGATTTCATTTACATTTTCCCAGCGTCTCAACTTTAGTAGAATTGGGGTTTCTAAACAAGAGCAGCCATGATGAAATCTATAAGACACTAAAATATTAATGCCACAGATAACTTCTTTTTTTCAGATATTTTCTTAAGTGTGACGCTCATGGAGGAGGATACTGACTTTGCCTGGACGACGAAACAGAACGGGTGGCTCTCTCCATCTTCCCGCTGGGATGGCGTCCATCTCAAGGAGAAGTTTCCTGATCCTAAATTACTCTGGTTTACATCATATGGTCCGCTGAAGAGCAGCTCAGAGATCCTTTGACAATCAAAGCAAAGTTGTTGATGATCCACACATGTTTTTTTAATTATCATTATTATTTCTTGGTGGGGATACATGGGTGGTTTCAAATACAAAAAAAGGACGTGATTTTTTTTTCTTGCTTTTGAGTGAAAACAGTTTACTGAACAGTTTATATGTCCTTGTAACCTTAAGTTACGTGACACACAGATAAAATCAGATTTACAACTTTGTCTCCTGAAATCCTGTCTTACCAGAAACGTTTCTGCATATCAGCCTTTAAACTACTTAAAGTGTTTCGCTTTCACTTACGTGGAGTTTGCTGCCTCTGCTGCGATGAGGATTTCCAGCTCCTGACCGACAGGGGTGTTAAGCTGAGCCAAGTGTGCTGGGGTTGGAGACAGAAACCTGGGCAGAAAGTGTCCTTCTGTGCAGGATGGTACGGCAGGATCAACTGGAACAATGGAGATGAGCAACAAAGTCAGCCATGCTGACACGGACTCAGAATGGAACTGCAGACAAGTCTGTCCATCAAATTTCTCCAAACACTAACAGGTGTTGGGTCCATGTTTTAAATTGGTGGACCAACACTGCGCACGCTGTTTACAGTGGCTGAAGATCAGATATGGACATTTGTGACTCCACAGCACTTCTTTGTGGTTTTAAATCAGGACTATCAAAAGACAGGATTTTACCTTTCACAGCAAACTGGATAGGTATCTTGCTGATGGCGTCAGTGGTAGTTCTCATCACTTGCGAACCGTTGGTGTGAGTCAGGGTGATGTTCTGCCTGGGAAAGTCCTCCATCACCATCTGCACCACATAGGAGCCTTCATTGCTGCTGCTGGTGGGGTCGACATACAGAAGGCAGAAAGACTGCAAGAGGAAATAAGCCATATAAGGTCAAAAATTATCAAATCAACCCAAATTAACCAGATAGTAAATGTAAGGCTATGATTATAAGTCCTACTCTCACCATGTATCAATATAGTCTATATATGGACATTTAAGTAAGAAAAAGTTATTGCTAATTCAAGGTGTTAAAGTCATGTAAAGTTGAAGAAAAGTCCATCCAACAAATTTACAAAAATTAACAAATTTAGAGAATCCAAATAATTGTATGAATGTCATGGCATTAACAGCTGTTACTCACAGAGGAGGCGCTGATGGCGTGAAAGAGGCCGAAGCCAGACGGTTGTGTGCAGGTTTGACACTCTGAACCAGTTGCAAATCTGCATCTGACCTCATCTCCGTCGGTGTCAAATGCCAATAAAAAGAAAGTACTCCCACAGTTTGAAGGACCTCTGAGAGGAAGAGCAAGAAACAAAGAAAAAAAAAAGAGCCACCATTATATAACATCAGCTATGACAAGTTTAAATGCCTCAGGGTTAAACAGGTCTGTCAAGTGAATGTCAGTCTGATGGAGGTGGACACTGAAGGTGACTGGACTGAACTGGTTATCAAAAGCAATTTACAGGAAATCTTCCAAGATGCACCTTTTGGAAATTGAGCTTGAACTTGAGCTTGAAGAAGACGATTTTTACTAATAATCTTTAACTTACATTTTTTGAGTAAAGGTCACAGTTTAATATTTACACATTATAGTAGCAGCAAGGTGCTCTTAATGAAATGCACGGATAAACTGAACATCAGCAGTTTGCTGCTCTGGAGCATTCAGGAGGGGGTTAACACAATGCCGAGGAGGAAAGACATTAACTATGATTATAGGGGACCAAGAGTTGCTCCTCATCAATCCAGGAAGGGCTGAAAGGCCATTTCCAAATCATTTGGAGTCCATCATTCTACAATGAGAAAAATCATTTACAGGTGGAAGACCGTTCTTTTTCTCACTCTGTAACAGCTAAAGTTGAAAAACAGTGTTTTGCATACAGTAGCCAAAGGTTTGAAGCTGTTCTGGTGAATGACAGTGTTGGAATTTAAAAATGAGAAACTAAACGTGCTGCGACACCATCAAAAGGAACAAGTTTCATCGGACTGCTTTGCTGTCAGTCAAATGAAAAGTTCTTATGGTATCTTGATGCCAGCATGTGATGCAAGTACTAACAAATTGAAAAAAAAGAAAGAGATACTCGTTAACAATGGGTGGGCTTACCTCAAAGCTGGTAGGATTGTGGTCAGCGGTGATGTATTGGCTTTGCCCGTGTCTGACCGTATTCTCAGTTCCACCTCAGTCACAGCCTTCCAACTGCTAATGTTTTGTTGATTACTTATCCAGTCACCACCAGCCAACCTGCAGGGGAGAATCAATGTTCACTTGAATCGCTGAAGTTTTAAAGAAGATCTTTTGGATTTGGTCGCCCTTCAATGGCAATTTGTCAAATAACACTCACTCAAGCTGAAACGGAGCATTGCTGGGAACCAGCCGAGTCAAGAGTCCTTCACTCTGACACCACTCTCCATTGCTCTCCTCATCAACCTTGTTTAATGAGCTCTGAATCAAGTCACCACAGTTGCCACTGCAACTCCACGTATTACTGGATGGGCACGAGTGGAAGTTCAACTTATAACGAAGGACCACCTGCAGATTTAAAGTGAGGAGCATTAAGTACAATCAACCTTTAAAGGACAGATGAATTATTATTATTTTTTTTTTACATATAACGTCTACATACCGTGACTGATCCGTTTACAAAAACCTCCTTTGGGTAGTAGGTCATCACTGTGCCATAGAAATGAGAAGCTTGTGTGCAGCTGAGCAGCAGCAGCAGCAGCGCAGGGAGCAACATGGTGAATGCGTCAGCCTCTCTGAGCAAAGGCTGTCAGTGACAGGAGCTATTATTCTTCAAGAGACAGCCTCCCGTCCACTGCCTTTCTTTTTGTCTGTTCCCTGCGTCTCACACAAAAGACAAGGAAATAACCTGGTATGAGTCGCATGACTGTAGGATTATTATCAGAGATGACAAGTGCTCAGCAGCGAAACCGGTTTCCATGACCAGCTCTCATTAGAACAGGGATGGAAATTATTGATAATCAAAAGACAGAAGTCTTTGGCTCTGACACCAAAATTGGCTAAAAATCTTGTGAAACTTTAAGTTGAATCCTAAAGTTTATCTTTTCAATTTGGCCATGATCTACAACACGCTTTACATCTAAAGAAAACATGGGAAAATAACTCATCTTGTTGCGATAATATATAAATTTAGGGATGTGTACTTTCTTTTTACAATGAAATAAATGTGCCTAAACACCATAACAAACCTTAGAGATTCAGTCCCTGTCTAAAAATGTAGACTTCCAGCACCAAAGTGGCCTTGAGTTGGCCCTCAGCTTCCTCTGCTTCCTCCTCATTATTCACTCCTTCCTGAGTTCACCAAGCCGTCAGTTTTCATTTCATCACGTCAGCTGCTGAAGGTGATATTTTCCACCCACACACTGGACCATCCATCCATCCATTTATTGATTGTTTATCATTGGGCTGAGATTTCTGCAGTTTTAGCTTCTCTTCATTGGTTCCCTGTTACATTCAGAATAGAATTTAAGATTGTTGTCCTTGCATATAAAGCTGTTAATGACCGAGCTCCATCGTGTCTTAAAGATGTCACAGTTGGATATTTTTCTAACAGAGTTCCTCTTTTTCAGCAGGTATCCCTGGCCTGGTGCCCCCTTTCCTGTCCCCTCGGCCCCCAGCTGCCCTGCGCTCAGGATGGAGGATCGGACTGAAGAGAAGCTTCTGTGCAAATTGTTGGTTTCCTAAGTTAGGAAATAGTTTTTGAATAGTCTGTGTGAATGATTTCAATGAATTGAAGTATATTATTTATGTTTTGAGATGACATGTTGTGCTGTGTAAATAAGACTGAATTGTTTCCAGAGGGAAACAGTGTAGCTGTAAGTTAGCAGCAGACCGAGCCGGAGACGTGCACAGCGTAACTCGCAGTAATGCACGTGTACTGTTAATTACTGTGTTTAAATATACTGTTGTTGCTTTCCTCGTTTGAAATGTTTAGGTTTAATAGTTTGTCTGCGCTTTGGAAACTTCATTATTCTGCTGTGACACTCAGGAATGTGAGTGAAGGATATGGTGTCTGAAGAGGAGTTGCCAATAAGCTTGTGTCTTGGATGTGAACTGAAGTAACCATGAACAGCAGATTGTACATTATCAATCAAGGATATCCAAGATGGAATCTCAGGCATGAACGAGGAAGAAGTCCCATCACTGTTTACGTCTCAAGTAATGCCAGAGTCTGAACTTCCAAACTGTGAGAATGTACCCACCCAGTGATTCAAATTCTGAAAAATAAATAAAATTCTTGAATATATTTACCATTTTTACCTTAAAATAGCTACTCAAGATAGCATGCGCATCCACATGTAGGGCAAGCAGGGCCGCGTAACCGCCATGAATGCATCCGGTGTGGTCTTGTCAAACTGGTGTAATGGGGTTGAAGTTCAGCAATTTACAAGATCAGATCAACCAGTTTCCTGAACCGATAAGCTGAGAGCCTTAGCAAATGCCAACCAACTGTATGTGACCGATACCTTTGTTCAACCAAGAGCAGGTAATACCGGTAATGCTGGTGGTCAGATCTGTGAGAATTGAAGAAAATATATGGCGTACAATCTTCATGTTAAGCTAAGTACCTCTTTGTTGTAGTTAACGGTTATTGATCAAACAGATCCATTCACCTGCTGAACTAACCTCCAACTGTGGCGGAAAGGCCAACAGATGAAGCCAACGCATATTACTACTTTTCAGAACCCACCTTTCACTCAAGTCAAATCTATGGAGCTGGAAAACGCCCCTCCTGCTCACCTGGAACAAATTCAAAATTACAGTAACCCGGATTTTTTTAAGTAAGCGACGCACCTCCACGTTATCAGTGCTAGTGTACAGTAATTAATAAATTATAAACAGCATAGTTTGTGCCTGTATAACATTGCCCATAGGAAACCGTTTCATGGCCGAATATCTCAAGAGAGCAGCCAGACGCCTCTCGAATATCTTCGGAACAGCTCCAAATTACCAACTAGAAATGCACTCAGAGAGTGCAGACCTCTGCCAAGGAAGCTTTGTTTTATAAGCACATTTTTTTTATCCACCCATATATTGTAGTGAATGGTCTGAAACAATCACAGATGGCTGCGAAGGTGTGGCCTACCTGTGGATACCGAGCCATGTATGGACATACGTTCCTGATGTGGGCTACTTGTTCTTTGGCGCTGTCAGCAGAAGAGGCTTTCCCTTCTCCCTATTCATTATTGAACAGCAGTGTTCGCCGTTATTATTATTAATTACCTCCACCCAGGAGGTTATGTGATCGCCCGAGTCTGTTGGTCTGGATGTTTGTCTGTTCGTGCTGCAATCTTGCAACCTGCCACAAGGTGGCGACAAAGCTTCCTTGGCAGAGGTCTGCACTCTGAGTGCATTTCTAGTTATTATTAATATTATTATCATTTTGTTTTGTCGGGAAGCAGTGTTCGCCGTTATTATTACGCTATATGCAGTTATGCACACTGGCTTGCCGTGCAAGTAAATCCGCGCACTATGCATTCTGTCTGGCTTTGGCACCTTGAGGTCGCGCCACCTTTCATGGCCGAATATCTCAAGAGAGCAGCCAGACGCCTCTCGAATATCTTCGGAACAGCTCCAAATTACCAACTAGAAATGCACTCAGAGAGTGCAGACCTCTGCCAAGGAAGCTTTGTTTTATAAGCACATTTTTTTTATCCACCCATATATTGTAGTGAATGGTCTGAAACAATCACAGATGGCTGCGAAGGTGTGGCCTACCTGTGGATACCGAGCCATGTATGGACATACGTTCCTGATGTGGGCTACTTGTTCTTTGGCGCTGTCAGCAGAAGAGGCTTTCCCTTCTCCCTATTCATTATTGAACAGCAGTGTTCGCCGTTATTATTATTAATTACCTCCACCCAGGAGGTTATGTGATCGCCCGAGTCTGTTGGTCTGGATGTTTGTCTGTTCGTGCTGCAATCTTGCAACCTGCCACAAGGTGGCGACAAAGCTTCCTTGGCAGAGGTCTGCACTCTGAGTGCATTTCTAGTTATTATTAATATTATTATCATTTTGTTTTGTCGGGAAGCAGTGTTCGCCGTTATTATTACGCTATATGCAGTTATGCACACTGGCTTGCCGTGCAAGTAAATCCGCGCACTATGCATTCTGTCTGGCTTTGGCACCTTGAGGTCGCGCCACCTTGTGGAGGTCGCAAGATTGCAGAACGAACAGACGAACGAACATCCAGACAAAGCAACAGACAAACTTGGGCGATCACATAACCTCCTTGGCGGAGGTAACAACAAGCAGGGGTGAGTAGAACATCATATTATAATGTGAAATCAAGGGCCCAATGTCAAAAAAACGGTCTTGTCCTTTAAAGTGATAGTTCGGAGTAGATTCACCCTAGGGTCATTTGAACCGTGACGATGCATTTGGAAGTTTGTACATAGTCCAGGAGTTTATTATTAACACAATCCTAATAGCTTCTCTGCTGCTAAAGCTGCGTCGACATCACTTCCTTGATCTGGGAGCTTCAAAGTAAGATGAGGGTTGATCTACTACTGTAGACAAAGCAAGGCTGCTCAATTTCTCCATTGATAAAATAAATTCACAACTCTACAATATAAAAATTCATTTAACAAAAAAAAAAAAAAAAAAAAAAAAATCAGAGAAGCTATTAGGCTTGTGTTAATAATAATAAACTCCTGGACTATGTACAAACTACCAAATGCATTGTTTTGTGAGTACAGACCATATTTGTACTACTGTAGAAGTTTGGTGTCATGGCATGTGATTTTAGTGTGGTAATTTTGGAGATACTGCCAGGTTCCGTTAGCGCTTGTACTAAGCTATTCGGAATAACTCAGTAACTCGGCTGATGTTCAGCCAATATCGGAAAAACTTGGCTGGATGTCACGGTTCAAACGACCCTAGGGTGAATCTACTCCGAACTATCACTTTAAGAGATCTGCCTTTTGTTTACTGAAGATTTACTGAAACTGCAATTGTTTAAACAACTCTGCTTTTTTTTGTATCATGAAGTGTGGGACTGCTTTCAGTGGCCATTACCCAGTGGATGCACATCGAACCCCGTGTCCCCGTTGAAATACCACCTTTCCTTTATCAATGGTGACGGTTGCGGGACTTGAAACTGCATCAGGCGGTTCATTCGCCCAACATCCACGGGGCATCTTTCCTCGTCTTTGACAGAAAATCTTCTTTCCCAACATGAAGCCAAATGTAAAAAAACGGATCAATTCCACTTAACGAGTTTAATTGGCATTTTTAAAGAAACACAATGAAGGCAGACAAACAATTCCAGATATTGGACCCATGTTTAAAGACAGCCAAAGCCCTACCAGAACAAAGAGGGAGGACCTAAACATTGCCCCCATTTCTATGCACAATTCAACAGATTCAGCACACAACATTTGCCAGGTGTCTTATATGATATGACCACATCTCTAAATTAATCATTAAAACATTTAATGGCAACCGCTAACGACGTGGATGAGAGTAGAATGACATTCGTCTCGTTTCATGTATGGATTTGAGGACAGTCTTCATTGGATATCAAGATTTATTCACCAATCCGGTAGCACTGTTGTCCACTTCAGTCCAGAGCAGAATACAGTTCAAAACTGTGTGCAGGTGCAAGTGGTGCAGGAACGAAAACCATAGAGTGGCGGAGCACGCATGCTGAAGTATTGATGTAGATCCATTTGTAATTTTCCTGAATAAAAAGGGGTATGAGAAAGCAATTTACAACCTAAGCTTACCAAGCCGGTCGTGGCTCAGTACGCACGTCCTCATACACACTGATAGATTAATGTTTGAGTGCAGAGGACAGAGACTGGGGGTCAGTCAGAGACCGAGCTTTGAGAGGCACGTGTCAACGCTGCAGTCGTCTGTTGGAGCTGCTGGTAATGCTTCTGTCAACACACACAAACAGGGGGAGGAAAAAGACGTGAGGCCAGGCATGTTTCTCTTTGGGATGAGCCTTAAAGAAGGTGCTTGTGCATACCAGCAGGTTATTGTAGTGCTTCTGGCTGCTGCAGTGGGTTTCCTTAGCGGTGCTCTCATTCAAGTAGAAAACCGAGCAGAGATTACAGAAGAATCCAGATTTAGGGACCACAAATTCCTGACCTGAACGGGGAAAGAAACAAACGTGAAACTAATGTTACCGATCTCGAGTCTGATTTTGTTTTGTTTTTTTTATAGGGCTGGGCAACGATTAAAATTTTTAATCTAATTAATCACATGATTTCCCTGATAAATCGCATTTGTACGCAAAATCCAAAAATTAATTCAAAGGTAGTGTATAGCTTTTAGCATTTAGTTTTATTTTAAATGTGCTGCCATATGAATGAAAGTGCCATAACATTTGTTGTGCATACACACTTTTAACATCAGCATTTGTATGTAGTTTTTATGTAGAAGCCTCGCTCCACTGTCTGTTTCCTTAAATGACTTGCTGGTATCAGTTGTGTGTTTTGCCTTTAAGTGATATTTTAGACTGGAACTACTACGGTGATAAGACAATTCAACTTGGCTGTAAATGCAGGAGTTTTTAAAAAAAATTATTTTGAAATACGTGCTTTTATGTTGAAACAAGTAAAACAGGAAGTAACGCCGGTTAGCTCCATGAGCTTCACACCGAGACAGAGGAGCATCTGTAGCGGTGATGTTACCTGCTAGCTTATTTTTATTTTATTACTCCATGCTTCGTGGTGTTTGCTGTAACTGTGTGAATGAGATGCATTCAACAGACTTTTACAAAAATAAAACCTGCGTTAATGCGCGATAAAATATTTATCGGTGTTAAATAATTAACAAGTTAGCGCGATAATAACGAGTTAACTTGCCCAGCCCTACTATTATGTCGTGCGTTTCTCTCACCGAGAGGGCTTTTGGGGTTGAAAGGCGGCAGTCGGAAGTCCGCTGTGACACAAGGAGACAGAGAACGAGAGCGCTTTGCTTCGGGTCCGGCTAGCTCCTGTCTCCGTTTATCAGTCACTAAAGAGGAAGAGAGAGAGAGAGACAGATAAATCATTTGAGCTGGACAGACTACACAGCACACCCTCTACACAACACCACAACGAAACAACAGCGTGTGTTCAGCCAGAGGCTGCTTCAGCTCCGCTGCAACAGAGCAGCACAGGAGGTCATTCCTGCCAGCAGCGATAACCAGAAGTTGTCTGAAAAACCTGAAACCTCCTTCTGTAATGAAGTAAATGTAAATGTACTTTGTTTATGCAACACTTTAGAGACAATTCTTTCGGTGTACCAAAGTGCTTTACAGCAGGTAATAAATAAAGAGAAGAATAAGTAAAAACAAAGTCATCAGAAAAACCTCTCTGATTTTTGTTAAATCAAACTTTCCTGCAGAAACGGCCAAACTTGCCTATTTCCAGGAATACAATGTGAGAATTTACTTCTCTTCTGTCTTTGAGAGTAAAAACACATTTTGTATCATCTTAATACACCAGATTAAGGGTGTTTTGAACACTTCACAGACTAAATGTTTGATGAATAAAGGAGGAAGCCTGCAGACCGGCAGCTGCGACTGCAATTTGAGCCACTTTAGAGAATTTGCAGATGACTTTTCTTTGTCTAATCAGAATAAACGGTGTGCTCAAACTGCTTCTCGTACCTTTAACGTCAGCTTTGATGCGTCCCTCCGCACCTCCTTCCGGTGTCTGGTGATCAGGGCGCGCTGACTGAGGCTGCTGCCCGGCAGAAGCAGCAACGACATCGGACAGATTCGCCGCTCCCACCTCTTTCTTCTGGAAAGCCTCCAGCTGGACATCGTTTGACAGAGCAGATGCGTCTGTCATCTGCATAGAGGAGGAATCCAGGGAAGCAGCTGGCACCGGCTCCTCTTTGCTCACCGTGTTCCCCCTGGCATACTTTCTCACTGTGGGAGAACACAGACTGAGTGAGTGTCATGTTTTCCACGTACAGGTGCCACTGTAGCATTGACGGGTGCGTTTGTGTCACCGGGAGTCTGTCTGCTCCTCTTCTTCCTCGGCTTCCCTTTAGTCCTGGTCGGTGCCGCTTCCTGTTCCTCCTCACTCTTTCCCACCTCGTCCACGGTCACAAAGTTCACGCTCTCTTCTAAAACAGCACATTGAAGACAGTTTCAGACCGCCAAAGCCAACCTCAGCCCCGACACCAGCCCATTGTAATGATTTGAGAGCTAATTCGATTTACTCTATGGCTTTTTAATCATGTTAGACTGAGTGGTTAAACCCCTCAGACTGCAGATTTACCTCTGCTGTTCTCAGAACTTTAAGATCTTAAAGTAAACTTTGGGCAATGGTGCAAATAAAGCAGTAAAAGTATGCTGCAATTCATAAAAGACGGCATGATAAAGACCTGTATCGTCGTCGCCGTGTTTGCGTTTAGCAGACATGGTGGTTTTCTCTGCTTCGTCTTCATCTGCTTTTTTGTCCTCTTCACCGCCTGCTTCCGCTAAGGTTGCCTGATTCTATAAGCAGACACACGAGAGGCTTAGCATCAGGGTCAATCTTTTCACTGAAATAATCATTTTTTTAAAAAAAACTTGCAGGTGTGTTAATCTCGACCAAACCTCTGGCTTTAAGAGGTCCGCTGACTGGCCCTCTGGGAGTCTCTCCGGCGTTCTTTGCTCTTCCTTTCCCTCCTCCCCCTCTTCGACGATCTCATCCAGAGTGACGAGTTCCTGCAGCTCTCCCTCCAGTAGCTCCCCGTCCCATCCTCCACCCTCGGTCGCTCCTTCCTCTGAAGCTTCATCCTCTCCCACCTCATCCAGAGTCACCAACTCCTGGGTGTCCACCTCCACCTTTTCCAAATCCCTTTCCTTCGCCTTCCTCACCCTTACCCCACTGCTGCTGCTCTGAATCCTTTGCGCCCTCTTAGCTTCTCCCCTCGCCCTGCTCCTCCTCTCCCCCTGCTCCTTCTTTCGCTCTTTAGCAGCCGCTTGCTTTTTCTTCAGCTCCTCTTCCTCTGCTGTATCGTCAGGGTAATCATCTTCCTCCTCGCTGACTTCATCCAGGTTGACGAGAGCGCTTTCTGCGGCCACCATCTCATTTCTCTTCGGCAATTTTTGCTTCTTCTCTGATGTTGCGGCATCACATCTGGATACAGTTGCTGGACCGTCCTCTTTCGTAACATCTGTTTTTGGTGTCCTGTCCTGCTCCCCTGTACCAGAGCCTTCTGCAGCAGATGGGCCATCACCAACCTTCTCTACATCATCAGCTAACTGAAGTAGACTCTTCTCCTCCGAGACTTCTTTCTTGGACACTTCCACAGCTGTGGAGTCGCTTGTTATCGAGTCTTCTTCCTTTGCAGCAGCCTCGTCTTTTGTTGTATTTTCAAGTGCTGCTTCACTCCTTTCTCCCCTCTCCGTGCTGGAGACTTGTGTGGTCATCAACTCCTCCTGAACCTGATCATCTTCCAGAGAATCTACAATGTGATACACAGGCTCCTCCTCCTCCTCCTCATTTACGAGTGAACTTGCTTCCTTTGTTTCATCATCATCTTTAGAGATGGCTAACTGGCTCACATTCTTACTTTGGTCTGTCGGAGCCCTATCGTCAACTGGCTCATCTTCAACAGAGTCCAGAATGTGATAAACTGCTTCTTCTTCATCGGCCCTTCTACTGGACGAGTCTCCCTTCTTCACAGCAGCAGGTTGTTTCCTCGTCGCTTTAACGTCTTTCTTTGGTCTTCCCCGCCGTGGTTTTTCTAGTGTTGGGGGACGATCCTCCCCAGCAGCCTCTTCCTCCACAGCATCTAATATTTCATAAGTGGCCTCCTCCTCGGCTGCGTCTCCTGCAACAGATTCACTTTTCTTTGTTTGCGTGTTTTCTTCAGGAGGAGTTTTGGCTTCCGTCTCTGTAGCTTTCTCTTTGTTTCGATCCACTGAATCTCTGGCAGATTTGCTCCTCCTTCCTGTCGGGGTCTTATCTTTATTCGATTTCTCATTCTCAGCATCTTTCTTAGCTTTTTCTCTTCTGGCTCTGGTGGATCTTCTCGTCACTGTCGGTTCGTCAGAGGCAGCCTCGTCCTCCACAGAGTCTAAAATCTTAAACTCGGTCTCCTCTTCTCCGGCAGGTCTTTCAGGCACCTCCTTGGGAATTGTTGTTGGCGTTTTATGGTCTTTGTTTCCTCTAGTAGTTCTTCTTCTACCGGACTTTTCTGTGGTTGAGGTCTCCTGAACGGATTCATCTTCAACAGAGTCCACTACCTCGTAGACCATCTCCTCATTGTCCTCGACAACCTGTTGGTCTTTTCCTGTTGTGCTGTCCTTTGTTGGAGTCTTGTTTTTTTCAGCTGTCCTGTCTGGTTTCTTTGGAGATTTCTCCTTCTCTTCACTTTTAGATGTTCTGGTCCTCAGGCCGCTTCTCCTGTTTGGTCTATCGTCTCTTTCAGCTGTCACATTGTCTTTCTTTGTTTTGTCTTCCTTGCCGTCAACCTCCGACTCCGTCTCTGTAGTTGTTGGCTGATCCTCCACAGAATCTATTACCTGGTATGCATCTTCTTCGTCTGTGGGTTCAATGTTTCCTTCAGAGATCTGTTCACCGGGAGTTTCGGGTTTCTGACTGTCACCTTCTGTCACAGTCTGATCATCAACCGAATCCACCGTCTCAAAGGCTTCTTGTTCAGTAAAATCTTTCAAAGTGTCTTTGTTGTCCCGGTCTTCAGGAAGCTGAGAGATTTGTCCGTCATCTGTTGTGGTTTTGCGGAATTCCTGTGAAAGCACGTCTTCTTCTTTATGCTTTAACCTTCCTCCCTCTCCCCTGGCTTGTGGAATTTGGTTTGTGTCTTTATCCATCACTTGATTTGTTGAAGATGCAACTGATGATTGATCTGAACTGTTGACTGCTGATGTCATCACTCCCTCAGACACCTGCTTTACTGTGGAGCTTTTATCTTTGATCAGATCACTGTCCTCTTGAACCACAGCTTCCGGGTCTTTCGCGCTGCTGTTTTGCACTTGGTTAGAAGCATCCGTCTCCATTTTAATGCACTGCTCCAAGCCGGATTTGCCTTCATCCTCCACACTGACCTGATGGTCTTTCTCATAGGATCTCTGGCCTGGCTCAGGTCCAGATGTCTGGGTTTCAGTGCTGCCGTCTTGCTTCTCTTCTTCAGCCATCTGTTCATCAGCTGCATCATCGAGTGAATCAAGGATTCGGTAATCGTCACCATCATCTCCCTCCTCCTCAGTCTGTTTTCCATCATCATCCTTTTTCCTTCCTTTGTCGTTGCTCACTTCTTTGGGTGTTTCATCCTTAAAATCAGCCTTCAGACTTTGGTTGGTCGACTCGAACTCCCGTTTCTGTGCAGGTGGATCCGTCTCTGATGCGGATTCTATTTTCATCTCTGACTCAACAGTTTTTGCAGCACCGCTCTCTGCTGACCCCTGGTGGTCAGACTTTGTCACGGCAGTCACTGTGGGTTTAGCTTCCACCTTGTGACTCGTCTCTGTCGACGTCTTGGCAGCTGCTGCTGATGAACGGGTGCTTCGACCTGTGGATGGAGCATGTGACCTCGCCTTGCTCAGCTGAGCTTTCAGGCCGGAGGAGACGGAACTTTCAGCAGACTGTGAAGAAGACGAGGAGGGCGAGGAGGTCTTGCTGGCAGAGGATTTGGTAGGTTTGGTGGATTCAGAGGAGTCTTTTTGCTTTTTTGGTGACACGGAGCTTGAACTAGAGGACTTGGAAGTGGGTGAGCTCTTGGAGTCTTTAGAGGACCTCTTTGACGTCTTTTTGGCAGAAGATGATGCATCCGAACCTGGCCCCCCCTTTTTGTCACTGGAGGCCTGCTTACGGGAAGAGGAGCCGTCATCGACAGCCACGTCTTCCACGTCTTCACTAATTTCATCAACAGTGACAAAGTCTTCAAAGTTGAAACTTTCTTCGTTAAAGGGCTCTGAAGACACAACGCCAGCTTGAATATCCAGAGCCTGATGGGTGGGGAAAAATGTCAGCTAAAACTCTGTTGACCTATTAATTACAAAAATCTTTCATTGATGGCGTCTGTTTTAATGAAGAACTGATAAAATTCTGTAGACAAATACTACAAATGAAGCACATTTGAATGGAAAGATTAGAAAAAGAAAAACGTTTACCTTCTCCTCTGGCGTGCCCTCTTCCTTTGCACTTACTGGGCTTTTGTTGCTTTTGCTGTTGTCCTAAAAAAAAAAAAAAAAGAATAAAAAAGGGAAAGATTCAGCTCGTCAACTTTAACAAACATCAGCGAACGTACAGATTGGGTGCAACGCAGGAGCTTTACAAAAGAAGATGAAAGCCAGCTGCAGCACAGCCTTCTTAATAGGGGTGGGACGATATGCTTTGGTGATTGTATCACGATTCTTGATAATTGCGATTCTACAAGTATTGCGATTCGATATAATCAGTAATTGCAATTTTCTTCCTCCTTAAAAAACAAACAAGTTGAATCATACACTTCTAAAATGAATGTCTTTCCCATAAGCAATGCACATCAGTCTGTGTCAGTCAGTCCAGCAGCTGACATTTATTTCAACTGAGACAAAAAGAGGTACTTAACATGTACAGCATCTTTTAAAGTTTTGGGTTACAAAATGAATTGAAATGTCCACACAGCACAAATGTGGGCTAGTTTTAACATAACTTAATGTAATGAATTGATGCAGTTTTTCCGGACACGGATATGACGTAATATAATCGAGTCAGGGGAGAAAAATTGATTTTTAAAATCATCCCATAAGAAATCATGATATGTACATGAATCGATTTTTTTTTTGTCCACCCCTATCTCTTAAGCAGTGCATTTACAGAATAATAAGAGGAAGACTTCACTTTTATATTTTCACTGTGCAAATACGGCTGCCGGGTGAGATTTAGAGTCGCACATCACCTCTTTGTCCTGGCTTGTTGTTGCGCTCCTCTGAGTGAGCCTGTGCTCGCGCAACGCCGTGGTGATTGCCCTGAAAATGTCCTCGTCAATGTGAGGAATTTCTTTTTCCTCAGACTCGTCAGGGATCCCGGGTGACGGCGCGGAGTTGGCGGCAGGGGAGACGGAAGCTGCCGCCGATCCCTCCTCCTTCACTCCTTTTCCACCCTCAGTTGGCTTGGCTGGGCGTGCGGTCATGTCGGTTCCTGGTTCCTCAACCCTCTTCGCCACTTTGTCCGTCGCCTCCGCGGCGACAGCTCCAGGGAAGATGGATCCAGCAGACATCGCAGGTGGAGCAGAGGCGGTGCTTTGTGGAGTAGGCTGTTGCCCATTTCCAGAAGGTTCAGGGAGAGAAGTCTGTGAACAGAAAGGCAACGTGCGTCAAGACACAAAAGACCCCAGTCAGGGTTTAAACGGGTTTCATCCCTGCGTGTTACATCTTTGACATAACTCTGGCTTCATTTACGTCCATTTGTTTTTCCCGGTACTTTTCAGTAATGTATCAATGTGCTCCACGTTTCCAGCAGGGCGCAGAACAATGTAACAAAAAAGGTGCCTGGGTTAACTGACTCACAATAACCAGTCTAAATTCATTTCATTATGGGCTCATGGGCTATCTCTTTACCCTACCATATGGTGGGTAAACACTAGGGGTGTGCAAAATAATCGTCATGACGATGCATCGCGATTCTAATTTTCGCTATCTACTGCATCGATTCTTGACGACAAGTATCTATTTTTATTTTTTTGGGGGGCTTTTTATGCCTTTAATGATAGGACACATGCAATTGATGCATTTCGCTGCAAGGGATGTTTGCTATATTTATTTTATTTTTTTCTGTTTTATAAAGCCTATGCACTTTTTTTTGTCTGTACTGATCATCCCTATTTTGTTATTTTAAGTTTTATAAATCCTATGCACTTTTTGTGATGAGTGTGTCCAGTAATATTTGTTTTAATGGCAATACCTCCAAAAGTTGTTTCAATAAATACAGTTATGAATGGATTTGCTTTGAGTTATGTATCAATTGAAGACACTATCCAGATCATACACAGCCAGTCAGCCACTGGTAATGGCTGTATTTTTTTTTTTAAGTATGTTCAGTGAAAATATCGCAATGCATCGCGATGCATCGCAATAATTCAAGTATCGTGATGCATTGTGATAGAATCGCATCGTGACATGTGAATCGTGACTTCTTTGCCAATACCCACCCCTAGTAAACACCACAGTAAAAGGATATAACAGACATAACATCTTTTTTTTTTTCTAAGCATGTACCCTGTTTGTTAACTTTGTAACTTTTTAAGCATGATAATCTGTACAATATTACCTCATTCCCACACATTACATTCAAATCAATTTAAAACAACAGAGAATATCTGGTCAGAAGACTAAAGAGGTCTAAAAGATTACACTTATACAAATGTATTTATATACAGTTTGATAGAACTTACTTTTAATGACTTGCTGGTTTCCACCTGGACACAGCCTGTTAAGGAGATTTTTAAAAAGAGTGAAAGGCGTTAAATGAATTACGATCCGGCACAGAGTTTGACAACCCCAGGAAAGATTTCATGCCCTTCTTACTGGTTTTATCATGTTGCTGGTGCTTTTCCGTCTTCTCCCCGACTGTTGGAGGGTCGACGGCGGCGGCGGGTGACAATGTGGGCTTGGCTGAAACGCCGCCGACAGCTTTCAATGGATCCTGCTGGGTCTTCGCGGCAGTCACAGGATCTTCAGGGCAGAAAAATTCAATGGACAGAACTGGGTCAGAAACTGTAACATGTGGCTGAATTGAGAAACAAGAGTAACCGATGTGTGGATGACTGAATGCCACTGATTTAACAGGCCGATAGAGCCATTAATGTTGAGCGTCTCAAGTCTGAAAAGGGTTTGAAGCATGAAGGAATCATGTATTTCTACACTGACAGTTTTCAGAACTTTGCCTCGCGACACCACCCAAATTTCCTGACAGTCGCACACAAAAACTGAAACGGTACCTTCTGTCTGCTTACCTTTTTGCTTTGTTTTGGTCTCCTGCCCTGCGACTGTCTGCTCTGCCTTCAGAGCAGCTTCAGCTGAGCTTCCTGCAGCCTGCTGCTGATTTTGATGTTTCGTCTTGGTCTCCGGTTCTTGTGAAGTGGATTCCGGATGTGGCATTCGACTTTGTTGGGCCTGTGCTGAGGTTTCCTGAGTTCTGGAGGTGGCCTGCGGTGACTGAGGTGGATCGGCAGAAGATTCCGATGGTGCAGTCTGGACTGTGCAGGTTGGGGTATGACCATCACAGACTTTAGTTGGTAAGATCTTTGTACCAATCATCTTTTCCCCTTTGCTCTCGGTAGCTTGTTGCATTCTAGGTGAATCAGCAGGTGGTGTACTGGTTGATGGATGACTGTCGCTGGGTTTATCTGGTAAGGCCTCTGCATCCGTCAGCTTTTGCTCTTTGGCCTCAGCAGAACTATCAACTTCCATGGGCTCCGCCGCTCCCGTTTCCCCAAGCTCCAGCCGTTTGTCGTCTTTAATTTCTTCTGCCTCAACATCAGCTATGGCAGATTCTGCCTGTTGCTTCACATCAAAGAGTTTCTCGTCTTTCAGCTCAACAACCTCGCCTGTGTCTCCAGGCACCGGCGCAGATCCTTCAGTCTTTGCTTCCAAAATTTTGGACTGGATTTTCTCTGCAGCATCCGGCTGATTTTCTGAATCCGAGGAGCCCAGCGGCTCTTGTTTCACCTTTGCCTCGGTCTCCTTCGCCACTTCCTCTTTCACGGCTTTGGCTGTAGTCGAATTCTTTGCTGTAGTCGAATTCTTTGCTTCAGTCTTATGTTCCTGTCTAGTTTCCGCTTTGGTAGCTTTGGTTCCTTTGCCTTTAAGCGGTTCTGAAACACTCACATTTGAAGGTCGATCAGCTTTTTCTTTAGATGCCACGTTGGTTTTTTTAGCGCTGCCTTTAGGACTTTCAAGAGGTGTGGTTTGCTTAGAGTCCCCGGTTTTAAGCTTCTTTTGTGGACTCTTTAACTCCTTAGCTCCGGAGAGCTCTGAAGCTTCTTTCTTCACTTCACCAGACTTCCCACCACCTCGACCGGCCACACTGTCAGCTTTCACGGTTTTTACCGTCGGTTTGGTTGTGGCATGTTTCGCTTTGGAGACCAGGACTTTTGCTTTTGTCACAATTTTCCCCGTTGTGTTTTTCTTGGCCGCAGAAGTTAAAGATGAAGGCGCTTTGACTTTTCCAGTGGAAGTGGCTTTGCTGGTTTGGGCCGCAGAGACACCGGGGTTTGTGGACTTCCTGTAAAGGAGCGAATCATCAAATTGGCTTCATTTAGAGAAGAAGCTGCACATCTGAAGGCTGTTTTAACCTTTTAACAAAGAAATCATATTCTTTTCTTTGACGCAAGGGCATTCCCCCCCCCCCCCCCCCCCCACAACGAAGGCATAAAATGGACTCTCAGCATTTCGAAAAACAAGATAACATCTCCACCAAAGTGTGGAACATGTACTCACTGCTGTGGAGGCTTCTTCTGCTCCTTTGTAGAGGTCGGCTGAGGCTTCTTAGAGACAGCACCCTGCGTAACAAAAGCTGCTTTGAACCAATTTGATCGGAAACAGCGCGACCGCATCGCAGCACCCAAAATGAATATTTCACTGTATATTATCACATATTTAGCGCGCAATACCTTCTCTCTGGCGACAGTGATCAACACTCCTTTCGCTTTAATGGATTTCTTGTTCCTCAATTTCTCGGCGTCTTCCGCTCTCTCAAAACACACGACTGCCTGCACGTGCACAAATTAAAAGAACACACAACTGCCAATCAGTACAGCCATAAGACCCAAAGCTTAAAATGTTAAAAGCTCAACACCGTGTGTTTTAGAAATGAAAAAATAAATGATACCAAACATTAAAAAAATAAAGCACTTTTTAAATGATCCCGAATCAAAACCTCACAGACCAAGAAGACCATCAAATCATTTGAAAAATAATATAATAAGCTTTGGGACTACACGGTTAGAGGCGATTGAACACCACAGAATTACACATTTCCACTGAACTGCACGTATCCTGCATGGAACCAATCTTCTGACATCTTCCAAGTAGATAAAACTCTTAAAGGACAATTTCGGTCGTTTACAACATCCAGCTGTATTGCCCAATCTACCCATGATTTAGCCATAGCAAAGACGCAAAAAAATGTCATCCGACCCTGACAGTGTTGCTTGCACGGAGATTTCGGACTGACAACATAGCCATGGGGGCATCGATTTATATTGTGTTTTAAACGCTATTTTTATACCTCTTCTACAGCTCCAAACAACATAACACTTACGTGGTAGTGAGTAGAGGGTCCCTAAAGCCAAACTGAAGTGTCCCGAGGTCTTCATGTGGTCGGATATAGAGTCCAGAATGAATTTAATCAAGCCGGTCTGCTCTCAATCAGAGCCTCTTCCGTCAACAGGAGGCTATCTCACGCGAGACGTCACGTGAGTCCGTAGTTGATTGCCGAGTGTGGAGTGACTCGCTCTGGAAAGTCACAATTTCGTTGCCGTTCTTTTTACAAACATAGTCCAGTATTTCTTTCGAAAGGGAATTGAAGTTGTATGCAACAGCAAAGCCTAGCTTACTAACAGGTTGGAATTTTGAAATGTCACGTGACGTGATGTCTCGCGTGAGATAGCCTCATGTTGACGGAAGAGGCACTGATTGAGAGCAGACCGGCTTGATTAAATTCATTCTGGACTCTATATCCGACCACATGAAGACCTCGGGACACTTCGGTTTGGCTTTAGGGAACCTCTACTCACTACCACGTAAGTGTCATGTTGTTTGGAGCTCTAGAAGAGGTATAAAAATAGCGTTTAAAACACAATATAAATCGATGCCCCCATGGGTATGTTGTCAGTCCGAAATCTCCGTGCAAGCAACACTGTCAGGGTCGGATGACATTTTTTTGCGTCTTTGCTATGGCTAAATCATGGGTAGATTGGGCAATACAGCTGGATGTTGTAAACGACCGAAATTGTCCTTTAACAGCGGTTAATCGTAGGACCCTGCAGTTAATCGCAATAATCCCCATTTGATCTAGAATTTGTTTCATTTTGTGCGTTGTTGGGAAAATAACGTTTCAAATCCTTCCAAATGAGAGTTTTCAGTGCAAAAAGGCTCGATTCAAATGTGGCATCACTCCCGACAGCCAAGCTTCTACCATAAAGAAGGCGGGTGACGTTTTGTGGAAGCTGAGAAATGTGTCCAGACAGAGGTGGTTAAGTGACTCATTCACCTAATCGAGTGTCAAGAAGGGCTCAGGTTTCAGAATAACTCATTCAATATGGCTGCTCTTTTCTTTCTTTTTTGAAACAGCAATAAAGTGAGAGTGAGCTCCTCACATGGTTAACCAAACATCCCTCCATTCCTTCTAGACGCACAGAAAATAGTCATCAGCTTGTTTCTTTGGATGAATTCACAACAGCCCAACAAATGAAGGAGTAGATACTATGTGCTTGCGTGACAACCACATTCACAGCAAACATTCTCTCGCCCTACGTACCTCTAGCCTGGACCTGAACACCACCACTGATTTGGTTTTTCCAAAATGGCCCACAGCGGCACCCACGTCTTTGTGAGAGAGAGAGCTGTAAATTCCTTTAAGCCTCACCATGGTTGGAGGTGAGGGTTTGACCGGCTGTGCAAACGGAAAATAAAAAAAAACGTTAAAAGAGTCTGCGTTCAATAAAGGGTTAGGAGGGAAAACATCTTTAAAAGGGACCAAAGAAAGAAGCGCCCCCCGCTGATACAAAGCGTTGCCACATTTACAGAACAGATTTACTCCACACCCACCTTCGGTGGCTTTGCGGTGGAGCTCATCGCGGGCTTTTGAAGGCTGGGCTTCGCCTTAGCGGTCTTTGCAGTCCCAGCCTTCTTGGCCACGTTAGCGGATGAAGACGAGGTAGCAGAGGGCGCCGATGATGTCGATGTTGATTTCATCTTAGCGAGCTCTGCCAGTAACGCAGGAGCCAGAGTCTTAACCATGGCCTCGAGGTTAGACTGTTTCGACAGAGACTGGGCCGCTAACGGGACAAAGAAGGGGAAGACTGTCTGAACAAGTTTCTCTGCTCGTTGAGCTTCTCAAGAAGAAATGTTAAATACGCAAACACTTACTGAACACAATTTAGTCTTTTTTTGGTCATTTTTTAAAGAAATAAAATCCAAAGTGTCTGCGTCGAGGCTGGCTTATTTTATCTTTCACAGCAGTAAGCTGAACACGATGTGGACATATTAACTATCATTAACTGTGGGTATAGCTACTGTGTATTTACCACTTCTACTCTTAAATATCGGAAGTTGTGAAATGTTTGTCATCAGTCAAACCTGATGTTTCCAGCAGCCTCTTGGCCAGTCTCTCTGCGCTGTTCGACCTCTTGCGTTGAGGCAGTGACCTCTCAGCGGATGGTCGTCTCTCGTGGCTTCTCGACGGCGCTGGCCGTCTGTCGTCTCCTCTCCTCGGTGGCTCGCGGCGCTCACGGCTCCTTGCCGGCGAAGAACGTTTCTCATCTCTCCTCCTGGGTGAGGGTCGTCTCTGGGGACTCTTGGAACGTGATCTATGATGAGAAGAGGCAGTTCGCTCATATCGTGGAGACAAAGAATGAGGCTGGGACCTAAAGGAAATAACCAACTCATTCAAGATCATTTCAAATGGAGAAGAGGTTAAATAAACTCAAAGAGGTAAAATAGACAAATGCTGATGTTTATTCATCAATTAGGACTTCAGTGTTCACGGACCTGCGAGTGTGTCTTGAGGTTTGTGGCGACCACGATCTACTACTATGTCTCTCTCTTCTACCCTCTGAGGCGTAGTAGTTGCGTGGACTGCGTGAGCGAGAACGGCTTCTTCGTTGCTCTCTTCTACCCTCCGAGCCACAGTGGTAGCGTGGACTGCGCGAGCGAGAAAGGCTACTTCGTTTCTCTCTTCTACCCTCCGAGCCACAGTGGTAGCGTGGACTGCGCGAGCGAGAAAGGCTACTTCGTTTCTCTCTTCTACCCTCCGAGCCACAGTGGTAGCGTGGACTGCGTGAGCGAGAACAGCTGTCACGCTTCTCCCTCCTGTCCTCCGATCCACGCTGGCAGTGTCGACTTGGCAGGAGGGAAGCGCTCTTGCGTCCGGCTGTCTGTTGACGATTCTGGGAAGTCTGGGCAGAAGCTGAGGGCTGGACATCTTTACCCGGCGCGCTAAAAACAGCAGTGACCAAGAGAAGCAGAGTTGAATGACAGAAAAGGAAAACTCGCAAAGCTCACAAGTCGGCCTAAAGCTGCCAGTGCGATCCATCTGCCAGGGTCAATTCTCTGAAGACCAAATAAAACATTTACCTCTGCAACGGAAGTATCTCACCATCCCACTCTGGGTATCTGTGGAGGAAAAAATAAAATAAAAAAAATCAAAACATATCAATTAAAAATACTAAAGGGGTTGCATTTTGACAAAGCCATTTCTGCATTAAGAAAGAAACAACAACACAGGAGGTACCTTGAATAACTGATTCCTAAGTTTTAAGTCTTCTCAACGAGCTCTAAAAATAAAAAAGGTAGGTTCTTCAAGGAAGAAGAATCCTGCGTCAGACGCAGCGATGTCCATAGTTATGAATGGCTTGTGGGTACTAGAACAACTACTACCTTATAATGCAGAAATACATCCATGTAACACTTTAAAAAGAATGAAAAGTCTCACTGTGTGCGGAGATGTCTGCAGTTCTCAAGGTGAAGGCTGGAATTCTGGTGGGTGATCCATTCCTAGTAGCAATGAAATGAAAACAAAACTGTCAAGCGAGATTAGACAAGTTTAGATTGTGCTTATACAACAAGTCGCTCATCACCCAAGGGTGATAAGTACTTAAGAAGCGGAAGCCGGTGTGTGTCTGCTCGACTGGATTTTTTGCTTGAGTATGATAGTTGCTTGTGTTCTGTAGGATTTTTCGCAGTGGCAAACAAAAATACAATCTTTGGTTTGGCTCAAACGAAAAAAAGAAAGAAAGAAAACTCTTCCAGGTCACAAGATGCATTACTCTTACGACGATTAAAAAACAATTTCAAGACTGAAAAACGGGCATCTTCCATCATCTACCGAATCACTTGCTCTTTAGATTGCATGCTCTTCCACGTCAAGTTCATCGTTTCCACTTTCAGGGACTGCTTGAAAAATTTGCTTCACGTCTTTACGGTCAAATTACATTTAAGTCACATATTTCCACCTTTAATTACAAATAAAACATCTTTGAAGGGTATCACACCATTCTGGTAACCATATTCAGTTTGGGTCACATTAATGTTTGTGACCCTGGGTTTTACAATCGCTTCCCACCCCCGAAATACAAAAAGTTTCACTACCATAACTGTGTACTGAATACCGATCCAATAAAAGAAGAATTTCCCAAAAATAAAACCAGGCTTAGAAGTATCCTCGCGAGAGCCTTTTGAATACAAAAACTAGAAAAATGATTCTAAATTAAATAAAATGTAAAAATGATATTTTACAATAAATGAAGAAATGTGTCAAACAGGTAAACAAAGTGCCGTTTTTCCACTCACCTTCATACAGGTACATTGCCAGTTACAAAGCAAACAGGCATGAGGAAATACTCTTGGTGAGGCCGCAGCATAGTCCTGCAACATGGCTGGTGTTGGCATGCGCTTGGAAACATTCACATTTCTTGGCATCTCATTGTTCGGAGATGTCATCGGTGTACGAGGGGAGTAGTCCTTCTGGCTGGAGATTGGCCGAGTTGGAGTTGGAGGAACACCAGCGATCCCAGGGATGACAGACGGCAGAGGGAGCAGCTTTGCAGGTGGTAAAAGTCTCGGCTGCAAAGGCTGTCCCGATTGCAACGGCTGCTTTAGGTGGTGCTGCACTTGCTGCTGTCGACTCTGCTGCTGTTGCTGCACTTGCTGCTGTCGACTCTGCTGCTGTTGCTGCACTTGCTGCTGTCGACTCTGCTGCTGCTGCTGCACTTGCTGCTGCTGTCGACTCTGCTGCTGCTGCTGCACTTGCTGCTGCTGTCGACTCTGCTGCTGCTGCACTTGCTGCTGCTGTCGACTCTGCTGCTGCTGCACTTGCTGCTGCTGTCGACTCTGCTGCTGCTGCACTTGCTGCTGCTGTCGACTCTGCTGCTGCTGCACTTGCTGCTGCGGTGGTTGTTGTTTTATCATCTGCTGTTGGGTCTGCTGCTGTTTCATCTGCTCAGCAACTTTTGGCGCTTGCCCTTGAGTTTTAGCCTTAGTATTGCTGGAACTGCTGTCATTGCTGCCAATAAGAACAAGGCCGGGACGGCCTGGATGAACACCACGGAACAGAGTACACGGTGGTTGGGTTTTTGAGGTCAACTGGCGATCTGGCTCTGTTGGTTTTAAAGGAAGAGATTCGGAAATGAGACGTCTTGCGTCCGTGTCCGTCTTTGGTATAGAGAAATTGGTGAAGACTGATGACTGTGAAGTCTGGTTCATTTGAGTCTGCAATCTTTTAGCTGGGTCACTGCTTGGAGGAACCACAGGGCTTCTCATTGAGCCAAAACTGGTGACAGAACTCATCTGGTCATGTGAGGGAATTGAGGTACTGCTTTTCATCTCTTTTGTACTTCTTTGCAGTGGTTCTCTACTGTGGCTGCTGCTACTGAAAGTGTTCATCAGCAATATACCACTACTCCCCCCACTGTTAGCTGTACTGCCAATAGTCCTTCCAATCTCATTTCCTACCCCTGCGGTGTATTTTCCTGTATGACCATAGTCAATCACTTGACTTGGTTTAAGAATAGCTGATGACATCTCATCTGGGTGCATCCCTGCCCCTATAGTGGTATTCAATCTGTCCATCTCACTCACACTTGTGGTGGGTTGAGGTTTAGAATAGGGTACTGAGTGGCCTGCAGTTGTAACTCTCTTTACCTTCTGAATGCGGATTTGCCTCAAGATAAAAGGCAGGTTATCAGGGGTTATTTGGTCTTCTGGGTACGAAATGAGATGTTCTAAGTCCTCCTTTTCAAGTCCAAAGTGTAGAAGGATGTTGGAGGCCGATTCTGACGTGTACTTGGGGCGCCCGGACTCTTTTGGGGGTGCGGATTTGTCTTGCATCGGATCATCAAAGTCTCCTAAACCTGGAATGGGCAGCATATCGCGTTGTCCTTCACTGGAGGCCTTAAACCTACCGTCACCACTGCTTGCGTAGCCAGATGAAGCGGGTGGATACATTTTTGAAGAATGATCCTCAGAGGACTTTTTGTAGATTGGCAACCAGTCCAAGGAGCTACTGCCACCTTCAACTTCAGAAGGTCTGTGTCCTTGAGAGGGCGTGGATGTCAAATAAGATGTCATTCCTGTGCTGGAGGAAGGAAACTCTTCTCTTTGAGGGCCAGTAAAGCGAGTGCCCTGGCCTACAGGCTGATGCCTCACTTCCTCCCTGGCTCTGCTAATATGCATGTCTACAGACCTCTCTATGTCAGCATCCACTGTGGCCCTACTCCTTTCAGGTCTGTAGCTTATTGGCAGAGTTAGAAGTGATGGTATCTTTTCCCCGGTGTTCCCAAGAGTCACAGAAGAAGCTCCAGAAGAGCTAAAGCCGGGTCCAGGTCCAAGGTGAGGCGTTGTCTTTCGGGGGTCTCTCTCTGGTGGTCCACTGGAGTGTCCATATTGACCTTGCGAGGAACTCTGTTTGCCCGGGACATAGGGGTTATACAGGGGATGGGACATGGTGTTGGCGATCTTCAGGACGTTCAGGAGGTTGATGGCCACAGCAGTTGGTGATGGTGCTGTTGTGGCTATGTGCGGAACAGGTGTGCTGGAGTTTGCAGTCAAGGTCGCAGCTCGGCCACCAACAGCGAGAACATTGTTCATCTGCGTCAGAGCGAGCTGGGCTTTCAGTTGAGCAAGCTGCAAAGATGCTGCATGCCCTCGAATCAGCAGCGAGTTCCCTGGAAGCCCTCCAAGGAGGGGACTCGTTAGAGGCCCGTGAGCAGGAGAAGAAGTGCAATGCTCCGATAGCAAAGAAAAGCTGAAAATTTAAAAAAAAAAAAAAAACAACAACAACAACAAAGAAATGGGGTTATTGAGTGGGACTGGACTTCTTGGAGGTGAAAAATCCATCAACTGGAAGGTCCCTCTCAATTTGCCCACTGAGATCGCCTGCCAGCTACACATTCCATCAATATAAATTCCAGGTCTTCGCTAGCAAGAAAGAACAGAGGAGGTAAAAACATCAAAGGAGTGACAAAAAGACAAAACAGCGTCATAGAAGTTAATAAGGTATATTCAGAGACAAATTAATTTATTTCCTGGGCATAGCAGATAGAACATGTATATAACAACTGAAAACAAAGTGCGTGGGAAACATGAAGTTCCTGTTCAGACTGCAGCATTCTTTCAGATTAAGATTACTTCTGAGAGTTTATTCCTCTCATGCTACAAGTGAATATGAAGTTCTGTTAGAATTAGTTTAAGGGTTGCAAAACCCTTTAAATTCTGTTAAAAATATTTCTGCATCATTTGATGGTACTTCACCCTCCATCCATCATGAGACTTGTTGGAGTAGTTGTAAGCACATAGGCAATAGCAGAGGATACGACACATGATCCCGCATCTTAAAATAAATCTGAAGTAAATACAAGTTTTAACTACAACTGTACAGCTCCTCTGGCACAGAGATTATTAAAAGTAGCAGTGGGCTAAACAAACTGACAAATGATGCTGCTTAGCCATCATTTTAAATAAACTAGTTTGAAATAACGGTTCAACACGATGAAGCAAGCCCGGCTCATTATGTTAACTGCCTGTCACCTCAACTCCCCATGTATTTGGTAATCAAGATCAATCTGGTGGATGAAACAGTCCAAACGAGGTTTCCATGGGTGATCGTCATGAAGAATTGTGGAGTGCCCCTCTTCGTCTCTGGATGGTCACGAGTCTCCTCCAGGCTGCTCGTCAGCTCACTCTCAGTCCGGCAGCTGCCATTTAGAAATAAAGCCATGGAGTCTGAGCAGGTCACCACAGGAGCTGGTCCTCCATCAGCTGGGCTTCTTGTAGCCTCGGCCACCACTTGTAGACTTTGCTGCATGGACGTGGGGCAGCTGGAGGGGGCTTCAAGCTCATAAACAACTTTATTCTTTCCATATTTTGTTCAGAAAAAAAAAAAGATAAATCTAAAGACAAGTTTGCTTCTTATAAGTTGAACAAATACAGGAAGAAACATCCATGGGTAATCGTGTCAAATAATCATGATTTCAATAGTGGCCAAAATAAATACGCTCATAATTGGCCTCGAGTAAAAAGGGTGCAACATCACTTGGAACTACTCATTTGTTTGATTTATGACAATCCTTTAAACTATATCAAATAAAAGAACAATTATATTACAAGGTTCTTCCCACATACGTTGTTGGATGTATTATGATACATACCATACAGCTGAAATGGACCGTTTGGGACATTTCGCTTTGGCACACATATGACAACAACAAACGAGCACGAAACATGAAAAATGCTGCTTGAGTGGGTGAATTTTCCTCGCGTTCCATCCAGTAGCAGTCTGTGGGGGCCTGATCTATCGTGTGCTGGGCTTAGCTGGGCAGCACTGAGAAGACACACTGGTGGCTGGTGGACAAGAGAGCTGGCATCAACGGCAGCGTGGAGCTACTCAAGGGGACAGTGGAAGAGAGGAGTATCCCGGGCAGGCTGCTTCCTATCATGGATCAGGATGAGGAGTCCACACCGTAGCAGGATGCTGTCACTGGGCCGCAGTACGTACACACCTCAGGGGCGGGGGAGGGAGTCGAGAACCCGGCTTGATGCCGTTTTATCGTGTAATGTATCAGGGGCTATATTACCCCTTTTGCGCTGAGGAATTAAGTATCTACGGCAACAACATTCCCCGTATGTACAATATCAAAAAGTTTTTAGTGTTTAAAAAGCAAAGCGAGCTGTATCTCACAAACCGTTTACTATGGGTTTTGTGAAACGGTTTAGTCAGTGTTAAATTTCCAGTGCATCTTATTACACTAGCAGCTGAATACATTTCTTCAGTATTATTAAACATCTTTTTTTAATATCACCGTCATGTATCGAAAAAAAAAATACGTCCGTCAACGTTTGCTTCTCCGAGGCCTGTTGCCATTAACGCGGTCACAAGTTAACAAACACCGAAAAGACCGACTTCGACTCAAAGTTCTTCGTTTGACATCTTTATAACGACTTTGTGTTACATACCAGTCGTTATTTGTGGATGTCCTCGGGTCCTGATGAACTCATACGTCTTCGGTTGATGAAAGCATTGTTTTAGCCTCCTGCTTGTTAGCACTTCGGTGACTAGCAGTAGAGTCAACGGGAAACGGAACTGCGACGTCAAAGTAAGAGACTTCCGGTTTTGGTGCCTTCAGATTTAAAGCACGGACTTTAAAAGGAAATTAGGCACTATAGTTTACATTCAGTGGCGTAAAAAATACTCCATCTTTCAATACAAAAGTTTTATGTATCAAGACATGATAGAAAGCCATCTAGCCCTACCCAGGTCTTAACTATAGCTAGATACAACCTCAGATGAAGAGCAACACATGACATATTGCTCTGTGTCATTATTAATTGAACTAAAACTAACCCAAACGTCAGAACCAGTGTGAGCACTGTGAGCACCTCTATAAAAACAGAGGTTTTGTCAGTTTGCTTGTCTAGATTATCCAGGTGTGCATTAACACAGTGCTAAGGAGGAAAGACAGCCATGTTTACAGAGGAGCAATGGTTGCTGCCCGTCAATCTGTGCGGGATTACAAAAATATTTCCAAGCAATTTGGAGTCCGCCATTCGACAGTTGGAAAGACAGTCCAGACAGTTGTCAATCTTCCCAGGAGTGGATTTTCCAGCAAGTTCACCCTAAGGTCATGTCTTGTTTGGAAGGGTTGGCATGCGAAAGTTTCCTTCTTAAAAGAACACAACAGCACACATCAGTTTTATCTGAACAAACCTGAAAAACCTCTACTCTGTATACCAAAGTATTCTAGAGTAAAATGTGAGGCCATCTGTCCGACAATGGTACCCTAAATATCTCATACCAACTGTCAAGCACGGTGGTGGAGGGATTGTGAATTGAGATTGTTTCGTAGTTACATAATCCAGGCACCTTGCAGTCAAATGTGAGACCATCTGTTTGACAGCTAAAAGTTGGCTGGGTCACGCAGCAGGACAATGATCCGAGCATGAGCCGATTCCGAGCATAGCAGCAGATCTACAGCAGAATGGCTGAAAAACAAACCTCAAATTTCTTCACAACAACACGAAAGACTAGTAACATCATACAGAAAACAGTTACTTCAAGTATTTTCTGCCAAAGATTAATCTACAACTCACTGAATCATGGGCTCTAAATAGTTTTTGACACACAGCTTCAGCCAAAGAAAAAGTAAAAGGAACTTTGAAAATGACGAATAGCATTAAAAAAATGTTTGTTGGCATCTTTACATACGTCGTTATATCGAATATATTATTAGATCATTATTTCCACTTGGTGTTAAATGACTCGCAGGTGGGACCCTTCATAGGGTCACTTGTGACATTGCTGGAAGGGGCAACAAAAAGACCTGCAACCCAATTTTCAAGTCAATTTCAAACTTTCAACATCAGACGTATTAAGTGTCATACAGTGAGATCTTGTATAGGTACTAGCTGAGTAATTGTATTTAGTTGTTTTAATTGATCCTCAACTTGTTATAGGGGGATTTAAGATTTTTATTTTCATTCTAAGAATTGAGAATTATCAATTTCTCAACATAACTTGAGGTGTTGCACTGCACTCAGTGTTTTAACTGATCATTTTCTTCAATAACTGAGAAGAGAATGAGCAGTTCAACTGATATTAAAGAAAAAGCCTTACACTGCGACGATGGGGCTTCACTTAACTTAAAATCTACAAGAAGAGAAATAATTATACTCTAGACTTTTTTTTTGTTTTGTTTGGTCTCCACCAACAGCCGGGGGAATTATGTGGGTTTTTCCAACTAAAAAAGTTTGATCTGAGCAATTTGGCCAAGAATCTTAAACAAACAAAAAGTGAATATTTATATGAATATTGCATAAATTGGGCATTTTGAGTAGCCAATAGTAGTAATAGTAATTTTCTTTCTATATGTATTTTAGTTTGGCCTGATTTACTCTTGTATACGCACAAGATAATAAATCATATTATGACGTTTTAGAATTAGTAAATCATATATTAAACTATATCTTAAAAATTAATGACAGAAATTATTTCACACATTTCTGGTGAACTATGCCCTCCCCTGAGTGGCCACCATCAGTCTGACATGTTTATTGTGACTTACACCTGACTTTATATCAGATAATGTTACATAAGCCGTAAGGAGAAAGCGATAAGGAAATAAAGGTACAAATCAGCGAATATTTCCTTGAGTTTGTCGTGTCATCCCCCATAATGTTGCTAAGTTTGTCTAGTTTCTAAGTGTGGCCATACTGCCCAGCAGATCATGCTCCAAAGCACTTCCAGATTCCTCAGATGGATTTAGCAACACACAACCAGAGACGTTCCGTGCTCAGAGCCAGCATATGAGCTTGAAGTCTTTTGATAATGAGCGGCTATTGACTTTACAGACTGTTGAGTCAACAGTTTATCAAAAGGTGATGATGAATAGTTTCATTAAAGGATCACTTTCTGTTATGTATTGAGGCAAATTACTAATACATCCCCCTTTATCCCCTCCCCTGGACCACAAGGCTTAGCACCTGACCATGACAACAGCTGACTGGCAGAACTCCGACAGTGTGCGTTTGTGTGTGTCTGGCAGGAGAGGCTGAGCCGAAAGAGGTTCAGTTTTATTTTCAGCTGTCATCACTACCCCTGATGGAAGTCTCATGGCGGTGACCTCACCACAGAACACACTCACGCATAGATGTTCAGGCATGCGAGGAAAGAAAAATATGTTTTGCGTGTTAACTGTTAAACACACACATTCCTGCTCAACACAACTTTTCCCAGTATGATCTAACCATCATGTGTCCACTGTTCTGATTTAGCATTTAGTTAGTGTCTTTCTGGTGCACTGAAAATAACGGATAATAATTTTCAGTTGCTTTTTTAATTATATATTCATATATATATACATATATGAATATATAGTGTTGTGTAATGACATGCTTTTTTTCTATTTAACATTTATGATATAATTTTGTCTACTTTGTCAACTAAGTACACACCTCTCCCAATGAGGAAAGTGACTGGTATACACACTTTTTTATTTATTTATATATATATAAATTTTTTTTATACATCCCTTTTGAACAATATTTTAAAGGAAAATTTGATTTCTAAGCCACTCCCTGTACAAGTGGCTATACCTGAAATAAATAATTCCGATATGGCTCTATAATTTTGGGATTTCTCACTTCAGTAAATTCACCTTCCCCAAAATGAAAAAAAAAAAAAAAAAAATAATAATAATAATAATAATAATTCAGGGGGGGGGGTTCAAGGGAATGGCACACAAGTGGTTAAGTTAACAAATAAAAGGTGCACTACATAGGCACTGTGGAAAAAGTTCTTTTTGACTTTTAAAAAAAAAAAAAATTATAGTAAACCCTCTCTTTTCAATGTGCATTCCAACTTTTTTTCTACTTGCTAACATTTCTACTTCTTATCCGTGTCTGCGTATGAATCTGCAGCATGTGCTTTCCGTGCCCATCAGACAAGGTCAAATTTTCTCTCTTGATCTGAGCGGTTCTGACTACGAGTAACCCAACCCCAGATCAGTGACGACAGTCAAGGGACTGCCGCCAAGTTGGACGAGGAATGTGAAATTGGTATCCGTCTTCAGCCCATGGTATCTTTTCAGAAAAAAAACATGGCTCCTTTTTTCCCTCACCATTGTGATTTACAGAGCAACGCTCTACGGTTTCAACATGAGGGCTCATGAGATGTTGATAAAACTGTCACAAAGAGTCTGTTTTCCTGAAAATTGAATCCTGTTTAAGTGAACATGATGGTCTTGTTTAACATTATGACTCCCCATTAGAATGTCCTGTCCTGTCATAATCTTTTTGTTTTTTCAACCATTTGAATGTTACATTTTTCAGGACACCGTCTTGTACTATGGTTCTCATCTGTTCCCCTCAGCATGTCAAGTCAAACGTGCCCCTTTGCTTAGGGAACAGTTATGTCTTTTGTGTAAATCCAAACCTTTTAAATACAAGAACAATGCTTTGGTCCCGCTAACTTGTTGTGCCCTTGGAGATTATAAAAGTTATCTTTCCATCTACCAACACTGTACAGATATTCTTGCCAATGTGAGCAGTGATGTCGTCAAACCCCTAATCATCACTCCTTTCAGCTGCCAGCCCTCACCCTGCATGCCCCTCCTTTGACTGACGGCTCCCAAATCATGAGATATGGGTGTGCAGTTACCTCAGCAGTTTTAGGGAGTCCCTGCCCCTCTGCGACATGCCTAACAACAGACAGATGGGTTTAACCTGTCACGCAGAGGGGACATGGAGTCCACATGGCAACTCGAACCACGCAAACCCTGCTGCTACACATGTCGGGGTCGTAAATCTCTCTGCATCTTAGGAATTTTATCATTGACGATGACAGCGATTTGAAGAATATCTGTTATTTATTTCATATTTCAAATAGGAAGAAATAGTCGGTAATGCGGAGCTATATCTAACCTGTAACCTATAGCTGTTGTGTAAATCAATGCTCTGAAAGCCGCAGCCATCCTCTGAGGCCTAGTTAGCAGAGGGTCCAATGAGCGTTGATGAAAATAAATCATTGCCGGCTCAGACAGAAAGCTGCACTCAACACCATGAGGTCAGCACATGCATGTCTTGACAGAAGGAAACAGATTCTTTTTTTAACTGAGTAGGCAGGGATGGCAAAGTATCTACAGTGGCACCGTTGACGCAATTAATTAATTTATTTCTTCATATTTATTTTCCTTTTGAATTTATTTCAAGATGATAAATTCTTCTGAGAACATTTCTCCGGACGGAAAAAGCCTCCTTTTTTTAAAAAAAAAGAAAATTGAAATGGAGAAAACCATGAATATATTCAAGTGCTGAAGTCGTGTCCAAGTGCAGTTTATAGCCCTTGATTTTATTACTCAACTCCAGTCACAAAATTGCAGCTCCAGTACTATGAGCAGCAGCTGTTCAAATATAAGTAACAGCCCAAGTGTCGGTAAGGTGGAATTTTCTGCATTACTACATAATGTACTTCTTACAAGCTGTTGTTCAATCTCTACTCCAACAAACAGCCAAATGACTACAGCCACTCATCATAGGAGCCAACTCAACCAGCTAACAAAGCTAAAGTTAGCTTTCTAGTACAAAAGATGACTTGATTGGTTCCTTTCTCTGGAAAAAAACTTGGTAGCATGGGCACGAGGATGCAATGGTTCAAGCTATATGTGACTCTGGAAGCAGTTCTTGAGGAAGAGGATTTGCTTCCCAGTGTGCAGCTTGGCTTTAGCAGAGCTCTCAATGTGCATGCAACGCACTGAGCGAGCACCATTAAAAACGTGTCTGTGTCCACATGATGATCCAAAAAGCCACATGGTGCCATTTCAAGGACATGTTAGATCAGCTTTTTTCCAGTGTTTTATGGATGCAGTATCAGTAGGTGTACACTGTGATATATCAAATGCCTAAAACTCAGTTTTTCCTGTTCACACATCAGCACTGCTAAATGAGCTTGGGAAGGTCTTCACCCTGGAAGGAGTTTTCCATAAGAGTCACCTTTCAGTGACTTTGCACTGTGTTTACATGCGGACGTGTTTATGGGAGGATTGGCCGTTTGGATGCACTGTGGGTTGGTAGATGGAATGCGTTGGTCAGCCGTTCAATCCGCATCCACTATTCAGGGTGTCCTTGGTTAAGATACTTTACCTTATATATTGCCCCTGGTGCGTTCTTTGGTGTGTTTTAGTACACTACAATGTGATCAGTATAAAATGTGCAAACAAATGCGTGTGTGTATGTGGCTCACACTGTTCACTCTGAATGAACTTTTGTGCATTGACTATTTTGAAGCCTTGAGTTTAAAGTTAGTTTTGGTTTTTTGGTTCTAGTTGTAAATTGAATTTGCTAATTATGAGTAACTTTATTTGATTAATTTCAGTGCTTTATTTAGATTAGATTTTTTGCTAATATTCTTTGTTAGTTATTTGTTTAGAATATTTTGCTAATTGGGTCACACTGGGCACCTGAGGCTTTTTATGTAGGTAGGCACCTGGAGTACCAGCATGCACCGGGGTGGGCCAATGGTTTTTTTACCAGGGAAAAGGAGAGAGCAGCACGTTTTCTTTGTTCTTTTGTTTGTTTTATTGTTTGGAAATAAATAAATCAGAAAATGCAAGAATTCATTTTTGGACATTCATCTTCTTTTGCCTGCGTTAAACCACATCCCCATGGTGCATCAGTGGTCTTTTGATTTTGTTTGGTTTAAGTTTAATTTGTTTTTTATGGACAAATGGCCACTACAATCAAGGATCTGAGAGAGGCGCAGAGGACACAGTGCAAGACCACCATGCCACATGTTTGTTCATGAAGTAGCCACAGGCAGCCCTTGATAACTCTATGACTTTGTTCTCAAACAAGCCTTCACAGAGAAACCATTAGATCCTCAAAAGGCAGATTATGTGTGAGCACTGAGACAATCTGTCAGCTGGACATCTCTAATGTGTCCTGTCTGACTTCACGGGGGGCTAGAATGAGATGGGCAGCGGAAAATGACAGTGATACTGCATCAGTGCGTTTGTGTGGGACCAGTTTGAGTTACATCATCACACTGCGGCTTCACTTACAGCTGAGACTTTTCATCACATCAAGGTGGCATCATGTCTCAGACACGCTCACTCACTTGAAACTGTATCTACGGATATAGTAAACTATCCCCATGACATTTACTATTTTAAGATTAAAAATATTAATGTACCAAAGATGTCAAATCAGTGTTTTCTAATTCCACAACTTGCTGATAGTGATTAATACTTGTTTCCGTAAATTTATTTTTTACTCAAGATTCCATCAAAAAAGATATTTTTCTAACCACAAAGCTTAAAGGGAGTCTGTAGCTCCCCTTTTTGTAAAGATCTCTTTTATGCTATGACGTCCTGTCCAGAGTTATCACACTTAACAACCCGATTCTGAGCCTGGACTTCTTGGTTGACCCAGAAAATGTTTTCACAATTGGATGAACAAATGGAGCCGAATGCAAAGTGACCGGCTCGTCAGGAGATTGCCGAGCTGCATGGATTTAGAAAGAACGATCTTCGGTACAGGGAATTTCCCAAATGCCTTTCTGCGACAGGAGAGTTCTCACTTTTTAATGTCTCATTAGTGACATTAACACACATGGACAGTGTGGGGACAAGGGAAGCGATACGTGTGTTTTCTTTCTTTCTTTTTAAATAAACTTTTGTAATGTCACAAAAATAATTATATAAGCATGGTTCTATTAAGTCATCTTCTCTAAGACCAAACCAAAGCTTCTGCCTTCATAGAGGTGCTCGCACTTGCCGATGATCAATGGATAAAGTGCATTTGATCGGCAGCTCCTTACCCTCTCTTTTCTTGTGGAAGCAGTCAGGGTGCTTCTGCATTTTGGCTTAATTTTTGTTCCATAACCTCAGAGATAAAGTAGGGAGTGTTTCCTTTTTCAAGTGACTGTATATTAAGCCAAGGTGGGCTTTTTTCCTAAATGTAATCTAAACAAAACCATTAAAAACAGCTCAGACAGGCTATGAAAAGATCCCACTCATCGTGACCATGTTAGGCAACGTTTAACATTTTTTGTCTCCGCTGAGTTTAGTTTCTACCGTTCCTCATCTGTCACATCGTCCTATCATTATTATTAGGCTGTTCTAATGTTGTCTGTGCACCACTCCCATCAAACATAGAACAAATCGATCAGCTGACCAAAAAAAAAAAAAAACTTTTTTTTTTCTGGCTCTCATCTGTGATGCTAAATTTATGCCCGTGTAAAATCAGGTGGGCCGCGTGGAGATCAACTGGAACGCCGTGTTAAAGTGTTAACGGTCGACAGGTGGCAGAGAGCAAAGCGACCGGGGAACAGTACACTGAAAAACAATGGTGTTAACCTCAGGAAGAGTTTGCGTTTATTAAACAGAAACACTGATAAGATCATAAAGGTAGTAACAATAATCAGAATAATGAGCAACGTTAAAAAGAGGAGACACCCAAGATGGGACTAAAAGAGGCAGCTGAATGTTCGCGGCCACCTGTTCAATCACAGCCGCCGCACTGCAAAACTGAAACCCTCTTAAAACATTTACGAGGTGTTTGGTCATATGGGGAGTGGGTAGGCTAAATAAATGAGACAATGACGTTTCAAGGTCAGTGCGTTTTTAAGCTGAAGGAGATTCCAGTCTCCTGAGTCTTTCTTGGGTTTCTTCTTGTATCATATTATTCATCATGAGAGCTACTCTGTGATTGGGCAACGATGGATTCACACAACTTTGGCTGTTTCATCACTTAGTAGCTAGAATATGCAGTTCTCTATGCGTTGGCACTTGGCCAAATTTCAGGATGTATTTAGTCAATGTTTTGACAATGTGATGTGAAGAAGATGTTTTATACATATACATTAGATTAGGATGTACAGGGGGAGGTATTCCACACATGTGCACCATGCATCAAGTATGTGTCCCAGTCCACACAGTCACTACAAATTGTTCAGTAATCGGCACACAACTTCATCTACACCCTCTCGTGATGACATTTATGTCAAGCTGACCATATCCGTCTCCCACATCCTTGTAGTGGCTCTTCTTTGAGCAATAGGTCTACTTTTGCACACACAAAAAAAGTCTCTAATAGTTGTGACTGATCACAATTTACTCCCAGTTTCTCCATAACAGAATCCTATGTATTCACACAGATATGTATTCATACAGAGTGGTAATGAGGAGTACAAAAAAAGGCATCGAATCACAGCTGTTGTAAAACTTGAGATACAGACGAGGAAGGTGTTGAGATAAATAAAGTGTACGTACTTTTACCAAACACACATACAGACACGCGCATAAACACTACTATATCCAGCCGTCTATCCAGAGCAACAGAGCTCAGAGTAAGGCCTTGCTTCAAACCATAGCTATTTCACACCTGTCATGAATTGGACTCTTTCGCTCAAAGAGCTGTTAATCTTGTCCTCTGTCCACCATTACCTTGTCCACGTATCACAATAAAATTGTCCCCATCTCTCTCGATCCTTCTCTCTATTGTGGTCACACATAATGAGGTGTTTTTTTTTTGGTGGTTACTCCTTTAATAATATCATCCCACCAGAGCCCAGCCAAGACCTTAGGGGGCTTAGAGGCATGGATAGTGACCATGCACAGGAACACGATCACAGTATTTAAGGCCTCGCCAGTGTTAGCTGTCTGGGAAAACTATTAAAAATTGTTTTCAGACTCACGCTTCACTTCAAGACTTTACACTGACATGGATATTAGTACTTCCAATTAAAGCCTTTTTTAATTTGTCAGTGTTGTCAGTTGACTATTCTTAAACCACCACTTTTGCAATTTGAATATATATATATATATATATAGCAAATCCTCTTCCTCAAGAACTGCTTCCAGTCACATATATATATATCCGGATATATCCTGATATATCCGGATATCCTGATAAAGGAGACTTCCTTTTGTGTGCAATGCTTATTCAGATGACGACCAAGTGTTTTCGGATTTAGTTTTGGACAATATGCGCCGAATCTTTTCCAGAGCCTGTACCTAAGTGTAACTCCGTCCACACGCGGACCACAAACAGAGACGGAAAGCTTCCGTTAACAGATTCTGCGTATTCGCGTGTAGACTTGTTGTAATATTCTTAATCCCAGTTACTTCTTCCAGGTTTAAATCTGGTTGGAATGAAATGGTACACAAATGAACTAGAAACCGAAAATATAAATCTCACGAGGAAATATCTTGTTTTTATTCTGTTTAGCAAAACTGAACAACACTTTGGTGTCCGTGTAATGGTTAAAAGTGCAGTTTTAGTGCGTGTTTAAACTCAAAACAGTTGTTTTTGAAAACAAAAAAATGCTATATATTCAAAACAGCAAACATGAAGCACTTATTTAGGGGTACTTCTTAACTTCACAGCTGAGGAAAACTTGTAAAGCCTTGGATTTAGATAGATGAAACACAGCATACAAACATAGTCCAGTTAACGTGCTTTTGTTGTATTGTTTTGCTGTAGGGTGGGGCTGCTAAAGGTTAACACCAGCGGACTATTTCGCATGACTGCTCCATATGAGAGCAAGGCCCAACAATGTAGACTCCATAAGAACAACCAAACAGGTCTGAAACCGTTCTGGTCAGTTTATCTCACAACATTTGGAACAAATAAGACAAAATTTGATGCCTTTTCTTACAAGTGGCATATACTGTCCTCAGGAAATCAAACCATTCATTTTCCAAAGCTTAGAAGCAAAACTTTGATAGAATCCTAAACAAAGGTCTCTGGAAAAAAAAAAGTCTTAAATGCTACTGATGGCATTTTAATTGTGTTACTGCACTGACTCAAGCCCCAGCATTGCTTCAAAAGACATGAAAGAGAAGGATATCTAAATGATGAAAGAATGTTCGCATTTGGTACTGAGCACTTCTTAATCCCCTTCACCTTGCTAACTTGGTCACATTTGAAATAGGAGCAAAGCAAAAATGTACTTAAATGTCCTGCAAAGACAGGACTCGTCACTCGGTAAGCCAGAGAAGGGAGATTTTAAACATTCAGCAGACGTTGTGAGATGGTCTGTTTGAAGCATCTCAAACCAAGTAGTTTCCCATGCCTAAACCTAACCGGACGGCTAGTGAAGGCAGAAGTGAGCAGCAACTGAAAACAAACATAAAACCCCCTTTTTTTCCCAGCTAATGTAAGCCTTTTAAAGCTGGTAATTGCAACTTTCATGATAGTTTTGCTAAATGCCATTAGACTGTATTTCCGTGTACAGATATTTTCATGTCGGATGGATGGATGGATGGATAGAAAAACATAGCAGTGTTTCATGTTCCTCTCGTCAATCTTTGGATTACGTGATGACTATGTGGCGAGTTAGGAGCCGGGAGACTTAAAGCAACTTTTGACACATTATTTTTGTTTGTCCTCCGACTCATTACCATCACAAATGACTGAGTGGGTGATGCTAAAGGTTCACACACACAACTGTGGTGATAATGCAAAAAGGTTGCATGCATTGCTGCATTTTTCTGTTGCAATGACAAAAAAAATATTTCAGTTCTCACCGGTGTGCCGGACTGAAGGTGTTGCTGTTGGATGAGATGTGGCTTGTTTTTCCCGCATCAAAGTTCCAGGTTTTGCTTGTACTGGTCTTTGACGTCTTGCTCTGCTGCGGAGAACCAGGGACCTTCTTTTCCTCCAACATGACCAAAAACACCCACCCACACAGAAGCAAACAAGCACTCACACAAACTTTAGGATTGTCTGCTTATTCCCATCCATAATTGTCACACTCACACATTTTTTTTGCTATCAGTTCTTTTTAAAATCTGGAGCAGATGTTTAAGCTCTAAGACTGAATAAATCCAATCATAACAATATGGATAAGTAAAAAGAAAAAGAAAAAAAGAATCATTCCACAGGTACAAAGAAAAAGTGAGTATTTTTTTTTTTTTGGTTCATTAAATTCAAAGTTTAATCTACTTGCATTTCCATAGGAATAAATTCCTGAAGAAGAATCTCCCCCAAAAAATGTCAGCCAGTATAGTTGAAAATAAGCAATTGATTTAAAAAGCAGCTCATCTCTTAAACGCAATGTTCTCCAGCGGCTCGACAGTTTGGAATTTTAGGTGTCCAAAATCCTGGGTGTCGCACAAGTTGAGCATTCCGGCGTTCGGAGGGCTCAAGCCAGCTCAGCAGGATTTGAGCCACAAGCGACTGAAAGGCGAATCCAGAGGAAGGCTGTAGTGCACTACACTACACCCTCTCTGAGCCGGCAGCTGGGGTGGGGGGTGGGTGGGGGGGACTGGAAGAGACGGGGAGAAGAAAGCAGAGAAGGACGGTCTTGGAAAACTGAGCGATGGGAAGTAATATAGACCAGCTATGCTAAAAATAGACATGTTCTAGGTCTTATTTGAACCTTTTTAATGCTTGAAAAAAATGACTGTAAAAATATCTTTATACAAAAATCTATCAGTAAAAATAATTAATGAATAAAAATACAGTTTCAATGACCCATTAGTATTAGCCACACTTTGTAGACTGTTCAGGAAATATTGCTTTAATTTCTTTATTGACATGTTCACTCATTCAGATCCTTTTGATTTTGTTTAAATCAAAAGGATCAAAAGGGTAGTATTTGGAGAACTGGAAATAAAGCTGTGACAGACATGCGTGGCTTGTGCTTTACTTACCATCCACAGAAGAAAACAGAAGTGAAGGCTTGCATACTTCATCCCAACACCAAGCTAAAGACGCAGGACATTTGGGCATATCGTCATACAAGTCTGCCGTGAAGAGAAGACTTCACAAAAGTAAATTTAAGAAGCTCACCGCTGTGCGTACGCCATTTGTGAGCCTCAAGAACACAAGATTTGATTTTCGGAAAGAAAGAAAAGAAGTATAAAACAAGCCAGTTTAGTTGAGGAGCAGCATTCTTTAGATAGACCAAATCAATGTCAACCTGTACCAGAATGACAGAGAGAAAAGGTGCATGTTTAGATTTAGAATCTACAAGATTTGTAACACAAGTGGAGACAGTGTGATGGATGTGGACGGCTTCCAGCGGCTCCATTACTGTGACAGAAGACAGAGGCAGGTGTATGAAGTCTGAAGTGTAGTAGAGCATATCGTCTGTTCTGGTTTGGGCTGATGGAACAAAGCTCCACTGAATGGTGCAGACCGACAGTGATCCAAAAAAAAAAAAATCACTCTGTGAAAGCAACACTGAAATTTAAAGCCGTATGGATATAGCAAAGGCAGCGAGGGGAGAGCGCCAAACATTTTGACTCGTTTGTAAGAAATCTCCAACTGGGTTACCCAGTTAAATGCATCTACTGTTGGGGAAAATATGTTTTATTTTGTTTCTTTTTCCAAATGTGACATTTTGTGGTGTAAACCCTAAATCAGAGGTCTTCAACAGGGGGTCCGCGGAGGTACTGCAGGGGGGGGGGGGGGGGGGGGGGGTCGCGAAATCTTTTGTTGATTAGACGATTTTTAACTTTTTTTTTCAAAACAGTTTTTTCTCACAAATTGTGTGCAAACGTGTGCCAAGCACAGATGGTTTGAGGATTCATTGTCCCATCTACATGAATGTTGAAGGTTAAAATCTGTGGATTATTTGAATAGCTCAGTTTTGTATGCAAGATGTTTGTTTATAAATGGCAGTGGCACGGCCACCCTGTACCTTGCACATGTTTAAAATAAAAACATGAATCTATTAACCTGTGTATTATTTGAATAGCTTAGTATTGAATGTACAATAACAGAGTAGCTATGTTTACACACGGCACTAGGCCCTGTTAAATATAAAACACAATTGTATGCCATATAAATAGTAGGGGGGGGGGGGGTCCCTGCTCCAACTCTCCATCAGTTTGGGGGTCCCTGGCCTGAAAAACGTTGAAGAACCCTGCCCTAAATGAATCAATCCAACCGTTTGTGGTAACAGAAAAAAAGACGCACTTTGCCTTTTTTTTCCAAATATGAATACTTTCAGTATTTGTTTATAACACACATTTTTATTTTTTCTCTGGCATTAAAGGAAGAAAAAAGAAACAACTTAGAATCGGACACATCATTACCTTTGACAGTTTAAACAGCATAAAAACACATACACGAGCAAACGTGAGCAAAGTGTGGAAACCTGACTCTGTGTAGCAGCAGAAACACTTCCATTCAGAGCCTTCAGGTTGATGACATGATACGTCCCTTTTCAGTAAATTAGTAGGACTCACACCCAGAATGTAGTGTTCAAGCTTCAGCTCCAAGATACAACATACAGTAAACACTTAGTCACGTCCTCCCGACTGCTGACCTCTTGTGGTTATAAGAGGCAAGTTCATTCCAAGTTAACCAACAACTTGCACATTTAATGCAAATGTGTGAAAAACAAGGAGTAAGCCTAAGAATGTTCTCCTTTTTTTTTTCCTTTGGTTCTTCCATTTTAAAGATTCAGAAGCAAGTGGACAAACTAACACAGTTATAAGTACGAGTTTCGTTTCTAATACTCTGATGCCGATCAGGGAGTGCCTCAAAGTCACGACCCTACAAATATCACCAAATGTTAATTTTGCGTTCAGTAAAATGCTTTTTTTTTTTTTGATTTCCATTAAATGTAACCAATGAGAGCAGACCGGCCTCCTATACGTACTTGTATATGTAAATTGGGTTCCGTTAAAGGGTAAAACGCACCGGCACGGCGAGGCCAGTAGGAGTGCAGAGGGGCGCAAACAGCACTGAGAATCCCGCTATGTGTCCTTGATGTTAAACCTTGGGTGATATCGTGCGAGGACAAAACACCAAAATCTGTCACACAAAACAAATAAATGAAAGCAAGAGGCACATTTGAGTCGGAGAACTTTGTTAAAATCATCACTTTGTCTCACAATATACAGAAGAAAGTTCCTTCCACCAGAATACAGTCACAGAGACATACAAGTACTCCGGTACAGTGTAGTGCAACATATTTCACAGTCAGCAGGTACTTACATTGATTAGCCACAAGGGGGAAGCAGAAGCTCTGACAAGTCTGTAAATAGTCAACATTCACTCAAAAATATTTACACTTTCACAGGAATACGCTCGATTAGGGTTCTACTTGTGTTTCAGAAAATGTGGGCTTGATTTCTAACGTCGCAATTCCCCGCGTGTGCTTATCGGTGATTTCCATCGAAGGTTCAAATGGAAAATGCACGAGATCAGCAAGTTATCAGGAGTTCATTGTGGCAGTTTGTTCTCACTAAAACTGAACCGACGTCTCATTTGGTGAAACCAGAACTTTTGAGTTGAGTCGATATAAATAACTAACGGAAACAAATAGCCGGACACGAGGAGAGAAAAAAAAAAAAAATGCGGCAAAATGATCTCAATGTTACCTCATTAACTCATTAATTTTTTTTTTTTTTTTTTTAAAGCTGCTATATAACATTTCCCAATGTAAATCCTTCATTCACTCAAAAGGACACTTCCCTCAGAGTATTTATGCAATCTACAAGCTTCCGACAGTTAGCTCGTTGCCTTACTTCATCTTATCAACTCATTACAATCACATTTTACATTTTAATCACACACTTTATACCGAACACGGACCTTCCGGTTGAAATAAAACATTTACAGCATAGTTAATCTTCATCATCCACCAGTAAACTTGTTTTTTTGTTGTTGTTTTTTTTTTAAATAAACAATGCCTTCAAAATGAAACGTGTGTGCTTCTTTGAGTGCATTTCTTTATTGATATGTCCCATTAGGTTCGATGAGGTAATTGGGATGTCCGTAGTGCTTGCTGAGAAGTAGAGAACTGTTGCTTTTTCAGGAACTGATATTTTGGTCACATCTGCAGTATCTACAATGCCGGCTGATTATTTATAATTAATAACAGTTATGTGAGACGGTGTTGAGAGTTTCATGAATATCATTTCTAGGATACACTTCGCTTAGCTCTGTCCAAAGACCACGGAAAATAAAAAGGGCACGTAAAAAAAACCTGTTATTTTGAATGCAAGTGTGCATAACTCTGTTATCGCGCACACACGTCAGCGCGAGTGGCCAACTCAAGCAAACGATGCGACAGCACACTTTCCCAAATATCAAAGTAACCGTTTTTTTTTTTTAAAAAGGGAAGTAATATTTACTTCTTTTTGACTTGTTTCTGATCCATTTCTAAGTAAATGTATGAAATTGTGGTTTAAAAAAAAAAAAAAAAAAATCCATTATCCCATTTTCTGCTGCTCGGTTTTCACAGCCGCCACGATCCTTTTCGCAGTTTGGTTTGAGCAAATAGCGAAACCGAGGCCCCCACCTCACCGTGCTAATGCCAAACAAAACCTGACGTTTTCACGAAGCTTTTCATTTTAACGTACGAGTTCCGGAGGAAACACTGGGAGCACAGGAAACTCCAAACTGCACAATCCGTCTTTGAAACGTCAGGTTAATCCAACACAGAGGAAAACTGCTGTTTTGCCCTTTTTCTCTCTTCAAACGACTTTGTGACCAGTTCAAGATAATAAATAGAAGATACCGACAAAAATTGAATGACTTCCCCACTGTGTTTTTGGGTGACTCTTTTATATTTCTAATCCAGTTTGGCATAAATGTGGTATTTTTGAACATGTTGAATCATCGTTACTCAGACTGTACATCTACAAATCCCTCCATCCTCTCACTTCCTGTATTTATTTTTTCCCCTCACGTCAGCAACGAGTCTCACAGATCGTTCACCGCTTTTCCTTTTGACCTCCTCCTCACCTTCTCTCCTCCTTTCTTCCCTCCTCTCAGTCCCTTATTCTTTACGTGACGCTGGATATGGGGTCGCTGATTTTCAGACACCTCCAGTAGATGGTTCTTAACAAGGTGAACAGCGCAAAGAGAATCAGCAGCACCCACGACGCATAGATCCCTTTCGAGTGCTGGGCGGGCTTCCAGGTACCAACCTGAAAACACACACACCGGTTGGGTTACAACCTGAGAGCTGGGTGACAAAATACACACGACTGCGTTTTGAAGACTCGCAGACGACAAAGTTAAACCCCCTTCTTTAATTATCAATTGATCAGCTGCGCTCATCATCTCATCAAGATTCATCTTTTTGTTCCCATTTCTTTAGATGCATCTATGATAAACACCAAAGATAAAAGTGTGACAGACATAAAATGGCATTTTTGCACCAACAAGCGGATTTCCCAGAGAGTTATTATCTGAGAATGTGGCATATATTAACACAGGTTGCGTTGCACAAATTTGAGGAAACGGGACAAGCGCAGGACAAAAGAAGTCACAGACCTGGGAAAACTAAATGTATTCAGCAGATGAACAGGGTCTGAAAGTGACATCAATAAAAAATAGGAAAACAATTGGTGCTCATACCACATGTTGACTTTCAGGCTAGTTAAAATTGTACAAACTCTGTTTCTGCCTGACACACTGCATTGCCATTTACGTTTGCACACGTTTCACCAATCATGCAATCTTTATCCAAGACCAGCTTCTTACCCAAACCACCTTTTTTTAATTTAAAAATCAAAGTGTGAACTGTATTAGGGGGTTAATAATGCTGTAAAAAGCATGTCACTGCTCCGGACGGGGCCAATCGAAAACATCTAAACCCTTAAAAACTTCAAAGTAGGGAGGTTCGACACTGTGTCACTTTTGCAACAGACAGCGCTGTGAAGTGGGTGGCAACACAAACATTCTACAGTTAAAGAAATAAAGTGACACAGCAAATAACCATCTGTTAACAGAAGTGATGCTGCGAGGTTTGAGTTGTTTTAGATGGGGGGGAAAAGTTCAGTGGACTCGTTCTGAGCGGCTATCAGCTCACCGCCCCCGTTAAAATTCCTCCCAGAGTGTTCCGACTCCAACTGCCGTCACTGTGAGCATGCTTACATTACACTAGCCAAAAAAAAAAGAATGATTGCGTTAGTCTGACCAAAACCACACTTTTAAAATTCTCATACGACTTTCACACAACTGCTGAGTACTGTAGGCCCGAGAGACACGTCAAAATGTGCACAGACGCAATGACGCGTTGAACACTTTTTCATTCATCCAAACTCCTGACATGTTTAATGCACAATCAAGGTACTCTGCGAATGCTCTATATGACTAATGGTGTTTAATGTGTGCGTTCAAGTGATCTAGTTTCTATCCGTTGTTTTACATCATACAAAAAAATACCAGAGGCTTCCATTTACCAGGAGTGCTAAGTGATATGCTGAGCTGAACAGCAAAATGCTTCACCTGCGACAAACGGTCAAGGTAAATAAACCCACTGCATTTGTTAGCCTCCGCATTGTACTTAGGCTTTAAAAATGCACCTTGCTTGTTACACCGCGGCATCCATTTCCAATTTACAGCATATTTTTTTTGTCTTGAAGCCTATTGAATGAATTAATCATTAATTGCACAACTTCACACGAAGGTACACACCACGAGTCCTGCTGTGGAGGCCGCAAAGACGACGAACAGCAGGAAACACAGCCAGCTCCTCCTCCTGGGGTACCGCCGGCCAATCGAGGAGCTGATGAGCAAATCGAGAGCAACATGAACAACTGTGTCACAAGGCAAAGCAAAAGACACACACATCTGTTTAACTCTCCCATGCAGGCGGAAAGAACTGCAGAGATGCTTACACTTTGCGGCAGTGCGGACATCGAGCCAGGGTCCGGTCTGAAAACTCTGTCCACTGAAAGAGAAAGCGGAAATGAAAAGTCACCGTGTGTGTGTGTGTGTGTGTGTGTGTGTGTTTGTGTGTGTCTGTGAGAGAGAGAGAAACTGTTTCTGTTAAATCACAGAAAGGTACACAACTGAAAATAAGTAGGTCAAATTCGTGTTGTCAGATGGAGTGTGTGAGCCATTAGTGGGTTTCTGAGTGTGTGTTTGTTACCAGGAATGTATTGGAGCAGTGCCCACAGATGACTCTGATGCCAACAGGTTGATGCTGTGGTTCAGGACTGTCTCTGCCAATGTGGACTGGTCCAAGGTTGATGATGCGTTTACTGCCATTCAAAGAAAAAGAAAAAAAACAAAACTTAAGAGTAATTACAGATCATATCACAAAAACTGTATTATTTCTAAACAGAACCAACACCGTCTCATGACTGCGTGCCATCGACACAGGCGGCGTGATTACGAGCCACAGCTGACACGGCTGAAATCCGATCCCACACTTGTTTCTTCTGATTACCAGTAAGGCCTTGGACAGGCGATCCTCTGCGATGTGACTTTGCAGATCAGGAGACAGTTACACGGACAGCGAACGTACTTCTTTCCAACGGGAGCGTTCTTAATCGGCTATGGCCAGAAAAGTGAGGATATTGAAAAAGACAAAAAAAAAAGAAAGAAGAAGAAATAAATCATTTGTTGGTGCGAACTTTCACCACTTCAAGATTACGACACTGTGTCTGAGCTCTAAAGGGGGATTAGCAGTCTGTCTTTAAGATAAGAAGCTCAAGCTGTTGATAAAATACCCTTAGAACATCTGAATCTGCCACAACAGGACAACTACACGTACTCACCGTAGCCTCATTGCAGATGCTGCACTTCACCACATGCTGGTGCGTTTTGCCCTCCACAGATATGGCGCTCTGACAGACCCGGCAGCTGATGACCGGGGCGCTGCTGCTGTCCGGGCTGCCCTGTGGGGAGTACGGAGGCGGAGGTTCTCCGGGCGCCACTGAACTAGGGAACGGTGCAAAACCTGCAAGGCGGGACGACAAGGAGGAAGGGACCGAGTTTCATTTTAAGATTTCCCACCGGTGCTAGAGAAACGTTGACGTCTTTTCCTTCGAAACAGAGTAAGAAGTTTGAAAATTGTCATTTTCACTTGACGAAAGTGACTCTTCAAGCTGGGTATCAAAGCACCGAGTAGGAGCACCGACAAAAAAAAAAGAAAAAAAAAGAAGTGTGATTTGTGGCATCAGTAAAAGCCGAAGCTCAGACTTGAGAGTTCATCAAATGCAATAAAGGAAGTGCAATAACCGAATCAGGAGGAAGCAGCACAAGGATATCAGAGAGAAAACAGAGTTTCTGAGTAGGTAAGAGCAATAAATGAATAAACAAGTCAGGCACATGCACACAAAGGCAAATCTCTTCTACATTTCGAAGTGGAAGAAGTATTTTTTTTTTTTTTAAATTTAATTTTCATTCGCCAAAGTGACTTCTTTGATTAAAACTCCAAACTACTGATGGCATGAACTGCACTAAAGCAGCTCAATCTCATATTTGGAGAGACATATGAATACTTCGTGTTTTAACCTCATAAATGACTAACGTACTTGAAATAATTAAAGTTAGAAACGTCCCCTCAAAGCTCAGGAGATTTTGTTTTAGGAAATGCAGCGTTAAACTGACCATAAGCACGTTAAAGTACGTTTGTACTTTTGAAGCCCATTTTCCGCACCAAACAGCCTTCGATCATTACTGTCACGTCACTGTGGCAGCTTGAAATCGCTGCTTATCGTCAGTGACGAAACAAAAATGTCTACTAATTGAATTTTCATGGGCTCATGTCTCTTACCGCCACAAAGGACTGCTTTCTTTATCTAAACTGCAAGCTAGCAAGCTTGCGAACAGAACAGTTCACATGTTGGCATTTTCAAGACTAAACACCGACTGAAATGGTCAAGCTTGCAGTTCAGAAACCTATTAGTAAGTCTGTATCTCTCCGACTTGAAAGCTAAGAAAACAGCAGGACATACTTTGGGGCTTCGACGGAAATCCATGCGAGCTTTCCCCGGGAGAGAAGCCGTTTGTCCCATCGTGTTGTTCGGACAGCAGTGGTGACCGTTCCCCGTCCGCCATCGCTGCCACCGGGCCCTAGCCTTTTAAAACACCCAGTAAGAGTCTCTGGAAGAGCGGGGAGTTCTTAGACCCCTGGTAGATATGTCGGAGGAGTCGGTTTGGAGATTTTAACCCCTGACCCCATAGGTTTGGGTTTCTGACACCCACATGACACGGCGAAAACACTCAGTGAATGCGGAAGCGACTCAATAAAAACATCTGTCACATGACTGTGGTTGAGTCACGCCTTTGATTGACAGCTCGCTCGGCCAATAATCTGAAGGGGGGCTTTCGAAAGTGACGTCTGCTTAGATTAGACCAAAAATGCCCAAATCATAACACTAGTCATTATGAACCTGTACCACTTTAAATAGGATGGATTCCACAATTGTTTGAAATTTTTAAAAATGTAGAATTTCTTTTTTTAATTGTTGGGCTTTCAAGCCTTGTAAGAAATCCCGGGGTTTTTTTTTGGGTGGGGGCTGCAATTGGTGAGGTTTTATTTCTTAAATGTTTTGTCAGATTAATTAGAGGAAAACATAGACATAAACAAAAACAAAAAACCAGAGTTAGTAAGTGCCATCTTCTCATTTAATTTAGATTACATCAGCCCTATATCATCACCAATAATGAATATGTGCTTGTTTTCTTGAGGCACAGTGTTTCATTGGCCCCGCACCAAACAAAAGATTTGTCCACGTGCCAACGCATTTAGAGCATGTTCTGTTAAAATGGCATGCAACAGAACAACTAGGGTTACAGTAGAAAAGTGAAATATTATTGGCAATTCGGTTAAGTTTATGTTCTGATGAAAGTTGTGTGAATGACTGCAAATTTCCCCTAAGTCATTATTCAGTGAAAATGAAAGTGAAAATTTTGCCACACAGACAATCTTTTAGAGCAAATAACAGTAGCCGAATGTATTCGTAAGGACGTAAAACTGAACAAAGTTCTTTGTTTTAACTATGTTTTTAACAAAATGCGCAGATTTTCACGAAAGATGCATTTTAATTTAATCGCTGCCTACAAAAAAAAATCGTTGAGTATTATGTTTGAGCCATCACGCCCTCCGTAGTAAATCACTGTTACGAGCACAGCAAGTCCGGGGACGAGTCTTTCAGTGAGCGCGTGCTTCATGGACTGGACGGGGCGCGGAGCCCGACGAAGAAACAAAATTCGATTCAGCATCTATTTCTGGCGAATTGTCGTCACAACTTGTCACAGACTGGGGGTATAGGAGACGACGAGTACAAGTTAGTTACACATAGAGCACCAAAGTAGAGAAACTTCCAACCGTAAAGACTCTTTTAAACTATTTTGTGCTTTAGTTACATATAAACACAAGTATTAGGAGACACGCCCCCCCCTCCATCCTGGCGCATGTCTGTTCATACCAAGTTGATAACACTTTAACACGGTCAGTACACAAAACTACGAGGAGGTGCAGGTGGAGCACGCCAAAGCTGCAGAGCAACGTAGATGAAAAGGTACGTGACGGAGCGTTTTCACTAAACCACAGAGTGAGGTTGGCTTACTTGCTGGCGGTTTGTCTCCGCATTTTAAAGTGTCACGTCGTCATTCGGCCTATCGTTAGAGCCCAGAGGTTGCGCTTCGTTCTCGGTATCATTGTAAAACCCGTAAATGACTCCAAACCACGTGGTCTACTTTTCTCGTTTTCAAACCATTAAAGAGAGACCCGACAGTCGAAATGTTGGGTGTAGTAAACTTTATTTCCTAATCCTAGTAGTTGGGGGGGCTCACAGAAAGCGCCGAGAAGGCTGGAGAGAGAGAGACCTGAAACTTTTAAGATGATAGCAACGCAGTCTGTGAATGCGGAGATGATTCACGCATGTTTCTTTTCTTTTTTTTTTTTTTTTGTTGTTACAGTCCCTTTTTCTCCCAAACAATTTCATCAGAGTTAGGAGTATTTTTTGTTACTAATTAGAGGTGGTACAAGTAAATATCTTAACACTTGCAATAATAAAAAAAAATAATTCAAAAAAATTGAGGCAGCATCAAACTGAAAAAATTTAATTGTGACACCGAAAGCCTCTTATGAAAATGCTTTAATGAAAGGAATGGCGTTTTCAAGGTTTGGAAAGTGCTTGACTTTTGGACGTAGTCCTTGAAGCTGCACTGGCATTCCTTTCACAATGAATCGCAACCCGATTCACTGGTTTGCATTTTAGATTCGGAAACAAAATGGAGCCAGATCATTTTGACTAATGCAGCACTGCCAATGTCAGCTCAACAGCCAGCAGTGTAGACGCAGCCGGTGGAAGAACGGGCATATCTTCTCTGCCACCCTTGCCATTTTTATTTACATTCTTTTTGTTGTTCAATGCATGCATCTTCAGTTTAGGGTAAGAAAGGGCACTTGCACCAACCCAAGTTATTGGTAGTGTAGTGTCAGAGCGTCGGGGACAGTGTGTCCTAGATAAGATATGCACATAGTCAAACTAAACATTTTGAGAAAAACATATTCCTCAGTACGTGTGTCCAGGGGAGGCCCACCAAATATGTATACATTATATTCTGGCTATGGGCCTGTTGATGGGGATGCGCAGCATATTCGGGGTTACCAAATATGGGAAGGTTTACCTTACTTAAGCATTTTGCTGCTCTGTTATGAGACTGAGTTGATCCTAAGTTAGATTTTGCTCTTAAACCAAGCTTTTAAGGCTGCTCAGCTTCTGGGATCTCCACAACATAAACATAAACATCTAATCCCCAGCGCTTCCTCTAAAATCATTTTCTTTGTAAACTTATGAATGTGTACGTAACCAGCTCACACACACTAAGTTGGCAGTCAAAGGGCCTCTCTTTTCTTCCTTCTCTATATTATTATTCTCTGTGAGGACATTCTGCTCTGTGGGGACATGCACACTAAATCAGAACATCTTTCTTTGCTCTCCCACTTTCTTTTTCTTGCTTTTCCACTCTCCTTTGAGAGTGGGAGACTGTGAGGAGACAATGCAGCTGTATTGTAGAATTACAGATTGATGCATCAATCTGTAATACGGACCTGGTTGGCGATTTAAAATATTCCTGTGTTCGACCAAGTCTGTGTCAGCAGAGTTCTCCATCCACCAACTACACATCAGCTGTTTAAAGGCGACCATCCCTCATACACCACAGTAGTTTGATTCTCAAATAACTTTTCATGCATGTTTATTAAAAGGCTCAAGAAGCTGACGGACTTGCTTCCTCAAAGACTAATGTCCTCACACGTCCCATTTTCACCAAAGAATTGATTGGGATTCAAGTTATATTGGAGGGCAAGCGCACCGAAAGACAATTCAAAAACAAACAAAAAAAATAATTCCACTTTGCTTTACTTCATCACCCTACTGTAGAATGTTACAGCAAAACATCATTTGGTTCATTATTGCACAACTTAACTGATTCCATGTGTTGAGGAACTGAAATTCAATTTTTTTGTTGTTATATGCAAAGTATTACCACAGTCTGGTGCTGAGAAATCTCAAAACCAATCCTTAAAAAGTGCTTGAAAAGGATTGAATTTCTCTTTAACTCTTTGCAAAAGTCTTGAGCCACCTCTTCTTCTTTTGTTTGGCCTCCAAGCAGCAATACTTTCTTGTAATCTTTTAAAGTGGTCTTGAGCAACAGTTCTTCAGGCTTTCTGAATGTGTTTTAGATTTCTTTCTGGAATTTTTTTTCTTTCTTTTGGCCTTTTTTAAGTCACTTAACTTTGACGTACAAATCATTTATAGATAAGGCAACCACACTTTGTTGATAACAGACTGTCACAAAAACACCAAATTGGTTCCCATTTCTTTGGTTTGTGATGACCAAAGCTCTATTAGCTGAGAACGTGGCATATTTCAGCATGGTGAGCAGTTTGTCCTTAAAAGAATTTGAGGAAACTTTGTGGAAATTTTCAATAAATAGAGGACAGACAAAGTGGCAGGTCTAACTACTGTAGATGATCAGTGTCTGAAAATGATGTTCAGAAGGGGAAGGGGGGGGGCTTTCTCATACAGGAAGTGAGAGATGCATCCGGACCTTAAGTTGAATGTAAATCCACATCTTCTGTTGGGCGAGCAGTAAATGTTTCATTTGATGAGTACCAGGGAGAAAAGGCTGAGGTATGCCAAATGACACAAAAACTGGGCTGAAAATCAGTGGGAGCAGGTCTTATGCAGGGATAAATCCTCCCCAGTGCCTGGACCTCAACATTACTGAAAGCAAGGCCTTTTCACTCATGCCTCCCCAGCTGGGACCGATGTGCTTTTGTTGTTATGATTGGTGGAGGATGACACACCTTTGTGCCAACAAAGCAAGGTGGTAACAGGTGAGGGGTGCAAAAAGCAGCCAACATCTCAAGAAGAGAGGACTATATCTGAAGACTACTTAAAGAAATTACAAGAACGGCTTCAGGCTGTGTTGAAGACAAAAGGTGGTCGTACCAAATGCTGACATTCAAGCTCATTTTCAAGCTAAAAGTGTACAAACTGTGTTTTACACTTTTATGCTTGTACCTTTTTGATAAATCTGACCTCTTTCCTGTTTTCCTGACCATGTATAAAGAAACCAAGTGATATCGTTAGGCACAGAGAGATACAGGAAACCTATGACCCATCTGTCTTCAGGGATAAAAACGGTAGTAGCCATGGTGATGCAGACCCCAGCTAAATGCAACAGAGCAGACAGCTCAGGCTAGGGCTGTCGAGGTAACCCCAAAAAGGAAATATCGCGATATGAAGAAGCCCACCGCGATTCATGATGGGCCACCGCCATCACCCCACGTCACCTGATCTCACCACAACACACATTGAGAAGGAGACAATGGCAGTTGCACTGGTATCAAAACTAAATGTTACTTCGCCCCTTTGCTAGCATTTCAGCTTTCAGCCAAATGAAAAGGGGGAACCAGCCAATTTAAATGAGGCAATCTGTAAAATCTGCAAAACGGTTAAAGTAAAACGAGTTTACGGGCTCACCTAGCAAGCTACCATCCAGCTATTGAGGCGAGGTTGCCGCGGCCTCCTGCCACACAGTCACGGAGCAGCTCGTGTCGGGGCTAGCCGACAGCTTGGAGTCGACGAAGCCTTTGCTCGATTCGCCAAGTGCAGCAGAGACGGTGACAGACATAAACGCCTAACAGGCGCTGTTACACGGTATCTGGTTGACCTGCTGAAGTCACGGACAAGCACGTTAGCAACCGTCCCGAAGAGAACCGACCTACCTGCGCTCACTTCCTCACTCGCTACCTGCAGGAGGAGCCCATCGACCCTAATGAAAACCCCCTGGCATGGTGGTGCAACAACCAGAAGAGATTTCCCCTTGCTCTCCACAGTCGCACGCAAGTACATGTGCGCAACAAGCGCAACCATCGGAGAGGGTTTTCATAAGTGTGTTGTTATTCATGTACATAACTTTGTTTCAGCCACGGCTGTTTTTAAAAGACTAAGTAATTTAGTAATCAACAAACGAATTTGCTAGATAGATAGATTAAAAAAAGGATGGTGCAATAATATCACATACCGCGATATTGAGCCGCCCTGACTCACCGCAGGGGGAATTCCTCAACCGCGACAGCCCTAGCTCAGGCGTTGATTCTCAAAGCGGTTCTAAGCGCTGTAATTATCAAAGCTGTGAACAATGGTTTCTTAAGAGGATATCTGAAGCCTAAGTCGATGCACTGCAGATCACGTGAGGAGGAGTTAGGGAGGAGGTGAAAATGATTGCTCAATTATGCTGCAATGAAAACTGTTTCACATTGAACTCTGAAGGTATCCTTTTAACCAGGTGACGAGAGTCTGAACCAATTTGACACTGGTGGAGATTTCTCATCCATAAGGTTAGTTCGATTATCGCAGAGTCTTTTAGCAGTAAAGATGGGAGGAGGTTCATATGGCAGACTGCACAGGGAAAGCTACTGTGGTATCAAATTGTAGGTCTATGGCTGATTGGCTTGTCATTGCTCAAACCTTATCAGATTCTGCAGCGCTCTTTCCTTCAATGCACAGAATAATTTGTCTCATACTGCACAGATTACAGCGGCCATGGCTTTCACAGTAAAGCCCTATTCGGACGGGACTAGTTTAATGGGGGGACCTGGGGTGAAGTAATAATAACGGGGAAATCTAGTCCCGTCCGAACGCGCCATGTCAGTAAAGATAGCGGAGTATGTCGGTAAACTTTGCCGAGAATTCTACCTCCTGTGAAACGGTCCGGAGTATCTACCGTAGGTAATACTAATCCCGTGCGAATGCGACCTTCGGTAATAAGTACGGAATATGTCGTCACATCCTTTTAAAGAGAGAAACAATTAGGTGTGTCTGTTTGCAAACATGGAGGTTCTGGATGAAGCGCTGCTTGCAAGCACGCATGGTCGGCGCCATGTCTGTTTACAGATGGGGTTTACGGAAGTGAAATGAAGACGTGCAGCATCCAGGATGTGACGGTTGTGCGTAACCAACAACTCCTCCCATGTTAGATGAATAGTACAGGGATTTCTTGTCCCGTCCAAATTGGTCATTTCTTCTCCCTGGCGTCGTCTGGTTAAACAACATTACCATACGTCCCCCCATTGAACTAGTCCCGTCCGAATAGGGCTTAAGAGTCCAGCTGTCAACATAATATTTAATGGGTGCTGAGTCCTCTTTATTCTCTTTAAATGAGGAAAGGAGAGAAGTCGGTCCAACTGGTTTGACTCACCTGCTCAGCGTGAATCATTCTCTTGTTTAATCAACACCTGCTGCTTGAACTTCTGACGTTGGGGATTTCTTTTTTTCTCAAACAAGTTTATTTTTCATCCATTCAGAGATTTTTGAGGCAGATGGCGTCCAGTCCCACAGCCTGTAATCACAGCTCCAGCTGTATATGTAATTACTTTACACCACTCTATTTAAAAAAATAAATAAATAAATAAAAAATATTAGAGATATTAGACTACTTTTTGTCTAGCCATCATTAACAAATGGTGTCAAAGTAAGTCTGGGATTCTCAGACGTACTGTGACAAAACTAGGAAAAAGATTTTCTCCTTCCTCAACGGCGACTTGTTTCAGGAAGGCCACGAAGATGCAAATGTTCATGTTAAGGATTATAAATACCTCTTCAAACCTCATTCCCACATTCATCAGTCATGAAGCCTTCTGAGCGGCTGAACGTGACCCTGAAGATTAGAATAATTGATAAGACCCTTGAGAATAAACCCTAAAGAAGTGTTTGTTTGTTTATGCACAACAGTCCTCTGTAACAGTTTTGAATTCAGAATAATCATGCATGCTCTGTATGCAACCTTGGTTAGACATCTGTTGGCTATCTCTGGGAATGGTTATCATATATACCCTGTGCAGGGTGACGGACGAGGGTGCGCTCTCAGGATGGCTTTGGGAGGACAAGACGGAGAAGCACAGGTGGTGACCATGAAGTAAGATAAAAAAAAAGCTATTAAGATAGTGGTCAAGGTCTATCCTCAGGTGACAGACACTCATGCTGATACCTTTTTAGGGGAAAAAAAAAAAAGCAAGTTGTAATAGTACAGTATAAAGTCGCGGGCAGTCATAAAATAACAAGGAGAAGAGGTGGAGACTGGGGAGGAGCCACATAGAGTATAAAACACAAAGCCCAGAGGAAGCTAGTCAGTCAGCCCAGGGGTCGTCTCATCACATGTCTGGCCTGTAATTCTGATATTGGCAAAAATAAATCCATCCTGCTTGCCCTTTTCTATCTACGGAAAGTCATTTTTGCCTCGCTTTCGTCTCCCGATCCTACATTTACCACTGATGCAACTAAACAACTTTTTTTTTTTCATTTAGTATTTTTTAACTTGAATAGTTCCTGAGAGCCAAACTGACTGACGTGACCAGAGAAATTATTGACCCACCACGAGATGGCTGTTTTTATTCGATCGAAAAAAATAGGAAAACTAAGAACTGCTCGTGTGGCTGCTAGAAGGAAGGATCAAGACCCTGTTTGAAAGCAACATTTGAAAGAAGATTTAACAGACTCTGGAGGCCAATGTAACGTTCTGCACAAATATCATCTAATGAAAAAAACCTTACTGGCAGTCTCATCACAAAATTGAACATCTGCAAATGAACATCTTGGGGAAGTCTGATGCACTTTGGAAACAAGTCCATGAAATGAAGATGATTTGGCTGCAGTGAGCAGAGTTACCTCCAGAGAAAAAGGGTGCTGAATTTCCAGAAAAGCTGACATGGGGAGCAAGACCCCATCATGCTTTGTGCTTGTGTTGAAGTCAGGGGCAAGGTTAACCTTCTTTTTTGTATGTGTCAAGGCAGCTGCACAGTGTATTTTTTTTTTTTTTTTTTTTTTGTTAGCTGTCTGCATGCCTTCACTGCAGACCACACTCTGCAACAGGCATCTGATGATCCTGGCTTTGACATCATAGCAGTGGAGATGCTTGTGCTTTCTGCTGCTTTATTCAGAAGTCATTGCCCACAAAATTAAAGTAAATGTTTGAACTGACAGTACGGAGGCTTCTCAACAAGAGTGTGTGACAACAGAAATCCCAAAGGACAGGATTGTCAGGTTTTTGGCCTATGACAGCTTTGTCGGATGTTGGGGGAACTTGGCTGACAAGAACGCAATGAGTCAGTTTTATGAGTGGTTCCTTAACATATGCTCATTAACTTAGGGATAGTATGTTTTGGGAGAAGCCAGATCTGATTGATACTGCACGACCTTTGAAGGGTCAGTCTCGAGATGTATGTTACGAGGAGGTTCAGAGAAAACCAGGATGTCTAGACTGTGCTTCTAGATATCATATAGGGACGATGACACTTAGAGACGGATGTGTTGTTTTGCATGTACCTTAGGGAAGCGATCACCAACCTTTTTGAAACTGAGAACTACCTCAAAGATACTGAACAATGTGAAGGGATATTTGTTTGATCAAACTTATTGAATAAAACTGGATGGTTCACCTTTACTGATAATAATATTTAACATTCGTTTATTGAAACGCTGCCCGATCTACTGTTAATGTTAACATTTCCTAATGATAATTATCAAATCGATTGACTATAGGAGGAATCTCATATTTTCAACATGAAATAACTGTTATACAAAGGAACTGCATAAACTGCTCGAGCAAATAATGCTTAACATCATATGATTGACTCGTATCTCATTAGCTAAGCCAGCTGGTTGGAAATGGAAGGATTTGGGTCCATGGTTGCACAACTGTCTCAGCCTAACAGACTTTGAGCCGGCTGCAGATGATCCTAAAATAGAATATAGCGCTGAAGGTTATGTGTATCGATCGGTGTTGACCGACACAGTGTTTAGTTAAAAAATCAGTTGAGCTTGCGGAGGAACAAGTGCAATGGATTGATTTGTTTGCATTGAAACAGAACACATACCAGAGTTGTCTGAAGTCCCATCTTCGTTGTGGGTTTCTCATAAGTATGATGTAGGGCTCATGAAAGGAGCTGAGCCTTTGGTGGTGCACCCCAAATCTGAGTATAGACCATGTTTGAACAGTACCCCTGAAAGAAAGAAGCTATTGATGGCATCACACCAGTGTTAGTCATTACTGAAATCTGGCGTGATTATACCGCGTGACTCTCCTGTTCGCACTCCTATTCTCCCTGTTAAAAAGATTTGCGATGAAGGCCGAGCTACGGAATGGAGATTTGTGCAAGATCTAAATGAAGTAAATGCAGTCGTATACCAACGGGCACCTGAGGTATCCAATCCATGTTATTGCATTCCACCAGACCACCCTTCAAAGAGACTGGGACTGGGATGTTGATGGTCCCTTTTGTCATCATGGAATCACGGAGAGTTGACTCCTCTCAGCACACTGAAGAGGACCCCCACCTCCATCCTAGAAGAGAATGGTGGGAGGGCTTTCTCACCTTCCATTGTCCCACAGCACAATGAAATTGCTCAATATACACAATTGAATCAGGGAACTTAATTCAGTAATTTAGTTGTCAAAATGACAAAAAGGGGGGTTGTAATGGGAAATTATTCTTTTTTTTCTTTTTTTTCTTTCATGTGTTGTGTAACACTTGGTTTTCCCTGAACTGATATACAACAGAACTGCATGAACTGCTCGAGCAAATAATGCTTAAAGTGACCATCCGGGATTTTGGACACAGGACCTCATTTCCGAGTCAGCCAGGGTGTAAGAAATGTGTCCAGAACGTTTTTTTTTTTGCATTCCATGCAGTCCTTGTGAAATCCCATATCCCTGTTGCTAAGCTAGCGAAAGTGAACGGCTATGCTCTAGCCTGTCCCAAAAACTTAACTTATTGTCTTATCCAGTTTAAACAACATTCAAAACAAAACCGTAATTATGCCAGGCTCCGAATGTAAATGTTTGTCTTCATATAACGAGGTTTGAAATAAAACCGACCTAGCACTGCCTGGATTTTAGAATGTTGAGGGACTATTTTCTCGGGGTCAGCGGAATTTTACCTCGCTGTCTTCAGTTGTGATGTAACCACACTGTCATCAACAGGGAGCCGCAAGAGAGATTGATGGTGATCAAACACAATTACAAGGTTGGTTAACTTCCTAAACGCCCCCATCAACACATATATTTGCATCGATAACCTGCCATGATAATTGAGTTGCTTTCAGTGTTAAATAAATAGGTTTAGAGTGTTTTCGGGGCAGGCTAGAGCATAGCCGTTCACTTGCGCTAGCTTAGCAACAGGAACACGAGATTTCACAAGGACTGCATGGAGTGTAAAAAAAAACACCTGGACACATTTCTTACACCCTTGCTGACTTGGAAATGAGGTCCTGTGTCCAAAATCCCGGATGGTCACTTTAACGTCATATGGTTGATTTTACAACGTGCTCTGTACTTAAGATGGATTCTAAACTGTCTGGACAAATATGTCTATGAGGTCAACACTGTATAAAAGGACCGATCTTAGCATCAGTAGGTTGTCCAGACTTTTGAAACCCCCGTGGTTGAAAGAGGTTTCTGACTCTTTTTGATGATCATTGCTGACTATTGCTGGTTGTTCATTCTTGTTTGATTTATTATTCTGTAATAAATTCCTTAAATCTTAGAAGACTTATTGGTGTCTTAACTTCCTCACCATAGAGAAAACCATGCTCTACACTAACCAGAACTGTTTCTAATAAATGATGAATTATGTCCTATGTTTGTAGAATCGGTTACGTTAAAAAAAAAAAAAATCAAAAAAATAATTCAAATAAATCATCATATTTGTACTAATCCACATATATGTTGCATGTGGCAAATCATCACATCTATTACATTTTTCAACAGTACAACATTTGAGTTTAGCTTTGCCATTGTGTTTCACTGGAAACATCTGTTATCTCTTTCATATTTATTAGTGGGAAGCCGGGCATTGTATGTTGTTCACAAGTGTCTTGTAATCTGGGGTATAATTTGACACATTTACCGCATGCTTTCTAAGAACAATTTGAAATTAAGATCTCCAGATTTTCAGGTAAATTTTCATTGCTTTGCAGGGTGCACCCTGTACCCTAGCAGTGGTATTACCAGAAGTCTTCTTTCCTTGCAAGTAATTTGAAATTTCTCCATCTGAACGCTTTTATGCCGGCAAGAGTCTTATGTGCAGCATTTTTGGCACATTGAAAATGCTTCAGGAAACGTATGCGTTGGATGTTGGAACAATAGTCGGATGCCAAAAGGCTACACAGAGATAATGGGGTTAATGGAAGGAACATTATTGTACAGCTAACCAAGCTCAATATTAGGTATTGTGTAGCCAAAAAGTGTAGGCTAAGATGTAGCCAGTAAGTATTTGTTAATTTATTTTCAGACATTGTTATTAATGACCATCTGCTGGTGTCAGTTTTTGCTGTTTCTGGGGTAGGAAAGAAATATTTATGTCTGTGTTCTTAATTTTGTCTGCAACCTTTTTCTTTTTTCTTCTTTGTAACTTGTTCGGAACTTTTGCCTACTCTATTTTCCAGACAAAACGGTTATATTGACTGAGTGAATGTGTTTCTGACAGGGAACCACCAGATGGTGTAAATCAAGACGAGACTTTCCAGAAGACGGATTCCACCTTTGAAAGAAGCTGAAGCGCAGTCCTGTTCAGTAACCTCCTTTTTGTGTTTGTTACATCTACTTTTTTTCAGTTTTTCTTTGACATTGGATAGCTTTGCCTGATGCTCCGGGCCTTTAAATTGGAGGGCTCACAAGAAACTTGCCACTAGTCAGAGGGCAGCCTGCATCTGTGCAGCTGGCTCATATGAAAGCCCTTTTAGTTTTGACTCAGATGAACAATTATCTTTCTGTTGGTGGCTGAGCAGCGATATTCACACCAAACTCCAATGTATGTGCTCTGCACATACCCACAACACCACCCTCACCTACTGCTGTGGATGTTCTGAACTTTTTGAAAATCATCAACGGTATGTCCCATCCCCTGTATAACCCCTTTGCCTCTGGGAAACAAAGGTCATCCCAGGGACAATATGGACTTTCTGGTAGACCAACAGTGAGGGACACTGGACCTGGATCCAGATTCAGCCCTTATGGAGCTTCTTCTGTAACTCCCAATTTCTTTGGAGGAACAGTCCTGCCACAGCTAGCTCCACCAGTGAGCATTAAAATTGAACCAAGTGAGACCAAGTTACAGAGTAATGCAGTGCTGAACATTTGGGCTAGAGATGAGATTAAGCTTCAGCCTGTAGGCCAGGATGCTAACTTTACCAGAACCCAAAAAGAAGAGATTCCTTCCACGAGCAGAGGGCTGACCTCTCATCTCACAACCTCAGCCACTCAAGGACATGGACACTCTAATGTTGAAAGTGGCAGTAGCTCCTTGGACTGGTTGCCAATCTACAAAAAGACCCCTAAGGACGATTCCTCAACATCCATACCAGATTCACGTGAATGTGACACCAGAGTAACAAGTCAGCTTGTGTCACCTGAATCCATCTTCTCACAGGACACTCGACAATTAGCTGATAAGATTATGAAGGACTTTGGACTTGAAAACGATGACTTGAATTTACTCCTCTCTTACCCTGATGATGAGACCACTGTTGAGAACCTGCCTTTCATCTTGTACCAAATCCGCACACAGAAGGCCAAGAGAGCTGCAACTGCAGTTAAGTCAGCACCCCTCTCTGAACCTCAACCCACCAGAAGCATGAGTTTAATGACCGGTCTGCACCAGGATGACATACTGTCAACCGTTCTCCAACCAAATAAAGGGATTGAATATGGAAATACTGGCAAATATACTGCAGGAACCGAGGATGAGATTGGAAAGACTGTTTACAAAAGTGGTGAAAATATGACGCTGATGGACACTTTCAGTTGTAATACTGACGACAGTTCGAATCATGGTCATAGTAAAACTCAGGGACAAGAGTCAATGGTTGGTGAGCAGATGAAAAAGCAACAGCAAGTGCAGCAGGTTCAACAACGGCAAACTCAGTCGCATCAGGTGCATATTCCACCAGTATTGCAGATGTGGCACACTTTCTGTCCTGCTGCAAAGTCTGTTCCTGTTCCTCCACCTTACTTAAACTCCACTGTCACAGATGCCACGCGTCCCCTTCTACATTCAGTGGTGAGCCCCATTGATCCTCATCAAAGCATTAATCTTTCATCTCAACCGATCCCGAGTCCCGCAGACATTACTCATATGCAATGCTTTAAACGGCAGTCTCCAGCAAAGAAACCATCCTCCAAAGGTCTGCCATCGCCGGCCATGATGCATGATTATGCTGCGGTCACACCAAGAGTGTTTCCACATACCTGTTCTTTGTGTAAGAAAGAATGTACTCAAATGAAGGTGAGTGGAAGAATGCACCCCATTTTCTGTCTATCTGGGAAAGTGGTTGTTGTGTATTTCACGGTCTTACATTGTTGTTTCATTGTTTTTGGTAGATACTTACCAGTTTAGTTTAGCGCCGACAGGTTTTTTTTTTTCTTTTATTAAGAAATGTTTAAGGATGTTTGTGTATTGATCACAAGGAATAGAGCTCTCAGTTGCGTCAACAGATTTCTGTTAATTGGATTTCAGAGAGGCCATGTATGAGATCAGTATAGAAATCCCGATTCCACGTTTAGCTAAGGTACCCAAACTTTTACCAAATGGCTGCTATTATGTTCAGGCTCGATATGACAACGGCAGCTTACAGACTGTTACACCCTGAGCATCCTACATAGATGTTGGGGCTTTGCTTGCACCGTGGCTTATGCCAGGTCACTGAAGAGAGCACGCAGTTGGAGAAAAAAAAAAACTAACATAAAACTACTGTAAAATCTCTATTAAATTGAGAAATCTGTCATTTTTAATTTTAAAAAAAGTGTGCGACTCGATTGCTGAGGCTTAAGGCTGATTCATACTCGGCGCAAACGCGCAACTGTTCTGGCTCGAGAACCATTAATGACGTCATCGAAAGCGCCAGCCCCTTCACAGTTCCTTCAGTTCATAAGCGCAGTTTGCGCCGAGAATGTGTCACATTTGCAGTTCTCTCCAGACCAGCGAGCGTCACTGTTGAGGAAACAAGCTGAAAAGCACACGAAGAAAGCATACACAATGCCACCTGTGGTGTCACGTCAGCAGAGGCTGGCACATCTGATGCGGAATGAATTTACTCTGGGTGTAGAACTGTATATGTATCTCAGAGCTAAGCGGCTGCGGCAAAAACAGAAGAGAAGGTGGAATGTTCGTCCTTTGCAACAAGACGAACTTTGTCAAACATTGTCCCAGTGTAACTTCATAGACGTGTCGTACAGATGTTTGTAGAGGCGCACCCTCTCGGTCACCGCGGTCTCTGCAGTGTTAATTTTTTCTTTTTCTTGGTCAGCTGTTTCCGGTTGAGCGCGCGCGAAGTCAGAAAAAAAGTTGTGTGCGCGACGATTTTCTAGCTTGCGACGGGGGGCGTGGCGGAATTTTGGGACACGTGACCGTTTGCGCCATTTGCGACCAGCTAGTATGAACGAGGTTGCGCCGAGTATGAATCAGCCTTTAGGCCTCTCAACAGCCCTGATATCGGGTCAGATTTTAGATGACGTCGATTATCTATGGGTGAGGCAGTGCAGAGTAAGCAGGTTTCATAGAGGACAAAAGCTCTTGAGGTTTTGCATTGATGGTGTAGCTATAGTATGATTGGACTGTTGCCACGTATATATTTCTTCAAGCATGATATTTTTTTGTATATACAGATGTTGAAGACAATGGTGAGGATACACAAAGCTTACAAACTCCATTCCCAAAAAAAGTTTTTGTTGCGTCATATAAAAACGTCCCATTTTATTTAACAGGCGAAAGTACAAAGGAAATATTTTTTCCCATTGTATCAAGAATTTTTTTTTTTTTTAAGTTGGGAGAAAGGCAAGTTTATAGAACATACAGTAAGTCTTTTCTGAGAGATTCTACAATCAGCAGATTAATTGTTGAGGGGTGAGGGTGTCAGGATTGATTTTCAAAAGAGCCCCCATCAATGGCTATTTCTTTCCAAGCAAGGAATGGCTGTGGCTTACCACTTTGTGCTAAACTCTGTCAAAGAGTCACTGATCAGTTGTGAGGAAAAAAAAATAGTCAGCATTCCTGGTCCCCAAAGGCCAAGGATACAAGTCACTGTTGGATGTCTTTTGAGCCCTCAGGTGGTATTGCATGAAACACCTGTGATTAATAAAGCCACATGAGCTCAGGAATCCCTTTAAGAATAATTTTTAACGCATGCAGTCAACTACTGCATCCAGACTTGTAACCTGAAGAGAAAGCCATAAATCAGCTCTGCACAAAAAGCTACCAAGCTCATCTCAGATGGACAGAAAGACATTGGGAGTGTGCTGTGTGGTCAGAAGAGTCCACGTTTCACCTGCTTTTGGGGATAAAACAGAGCTGACGTCTGGCTCTATGAGTCAAAGAAGAGAAAGACCATCCATGCCGTTAACACTCCAGAATGGAGCACCATGAAGAGGAGAATCGGGCAACAACCAGCGACTGCTGGGCAGCTGAAATATTGTATTCAGCACAAATTGCTCTGAAAATCTGCAACACGTGGCATCCTTAGTTCCCAAAGTGTAATTAAAAGGAAGGGCCATACAACACAATAATAAACTTGCCTCAATGCCAGCTTTTTTTTTTTTTTTTTTTTTTTTTTTTTTTAAACATGTGTTGCTGGCAGAATTACAAATCATTTCCATGATCATTGTGTCTGAAAAGGTTCAAATGATTTGACAAATTCCACATTAAAGTTTTGGTTGTGTTTTAAGAAATGTGCACACTTTTCTGGAAATGGAGTTTGTAAAAAAAAAAAAAAAAAAAATTGTTGGCCTTGTTCGAGTTGGCACGGGCAAACCGGTTGTTCTCTACCTGAGCAGGTTTTCACTCGTGGACTGCTGAACTCGAAGGCTCACACATAAGCAGCTAACTCTGTCAACTGTCATTCAGTGTAGAATGACTTGCATTGAACGCGGCTGTTGATGTTTTCATATAGGGTTAGGGTTTTTTGTCGGCCTGTTTACATTACCTTTTATCAGTTTTCGGTATGAACAGTTCATCATACTGAAAAAAACCAGCATGAGCAAAACTTTTTCCCCCTTCTCTGAAAGACAAGTGGGGGGGGGGTGCACCCACAATGTACCACCTGCACCCATCCATCAAACCAAAGCAGCTGTGATCTTGGGCTCCTTGTTCCTTGAGCTGTTTCTGTGCCAATTTTGTGCTGTGGTTTGGTTCGCAGCATTCTTCAAAATAACATTAACATGAATGCGTAGACCCAAGCTTTCCAAGCAGGACATTTCATTAAAATATCATAATCAATGTTCACTTTTTTAGTGGCTTTCCTGTTGTAGCTGTTCGGCAAACAAGCCCCTTATTTTATTATTTTTCTTTTTTATTAAACCTTTATCTAACCAGATAAAAGACCCATTGAGATCAAGACCTCTTTCACAAAGGTGACCTGGTCATTTTGGGGGCCTCATCTGTAACCTGTGAGGCAAATCAAAGTAAAAGCTCATGAATTGGCCTTGAGAAGAAAAAACAAAAAAAAAACACTTCTGTCTGAATTCTAGATGCTTTAATCCCTGTGATCTTTGCCAGCTTTTTAGTGATAGTTTTATCATTTGAGATCAAATGATCTTCAAGACAATTGCAGAAAATAAAACAAATATTCATTCATATTCATCTGAATATGATGTAAGGTGGATTTTATCCTTTTTATTTGTTTTATTTTGGTAGCTGCTGCACATTGTTTAGGTTTTCCCTTGTATTTTGGTGCAAAATATTGATACACAAAAATCTTTGCAGTTGAACCCATATTAAGCAAGAATGTCATGACTGGTCCCAGTTCACAGCACCTGGAACATATTTGTTTTTTTCTTCAGGAGAACGTGTTTTTTTTCCTGAAAGAGGAAGACTGAGTTACGATGTTCTGCAGGGTGCAGCAAGTGGACTAGAGTCAAACTCCAGTGGCCGGTCAGGGTGTTTGATGTGTAAAAACCAGAAGGTCGACAACATATTGTTATTGTAGTGCATGCGCAGATTAAAGTCTGGCATAGTTGGGAGCTGCGGTCTCATGTAACATTTAAGAAAAAAGAAAAAAACATGTCTCGGAAAAGTACCTGAAAAAACAAGGCCCCTTCATGTCACATTAATGGGAGACAAAGTCCCGGGGGCGTCAGCTGTAGCGTGACTACGTGCAGTTCTCCCCTTAGCAAATTGTAAAGAAAGGAGAACCAAAGTCAGCCCATTCCCACTCGGTTGTTTATGTGGCTGCTCTTCCTT